>NC_086108.1:108590972-108929722 GCF_963921235.1 Mobula hypostoma
AAACCACTTTGACTAGTTTCCTGATGCACACCAGTTTCTAAAATAAATCATGTTATTTTGAAAAATAACTCCCTCCCTCTGGCCTTTCAGACAGTGACGTGGTTGTTCGTGTTCTCACTAATCTAGTAATGACATTTGGGCAGGTGGGGCTCATCAGCTGTGGTTGGCAGCTCACCATTGAGAAGGAAAACTCTGATCTCAAACCTCCGTTACCTTGCGACCATCCCCACTCATGGGGGAGTTTTCAGGAGTAAACCCCAGGAAAAGTCCTGAGCTGGAGTCCATAAGGCAGTCCTGTGCAGAGGACAACGCTGACTGGCTGTGATGTTGCTGGTACCAAGCTGTATCAGTCTCTGCCGTTCCTTTGGGTTCATCAGACGCGCGGAGAGGGGAGCCTGCTGCATGGGCAACAGCTCGCTCCCCATTTCGCACTGCCCTGGGTTACGTACTGACCTGCATATCGACTGATGGCACTGCACCAACAACACAGACAGCCAGGATGCAATGTCCATGGTCAGCCCCGTTCAACAGACAGCCTCTCAAGTAATGAGGTCAGGTGAAATAGGGCAATGACTATGCGCCAAAACAAAAAAAAATGTTTTCTGTGGGGAAATGAAATGAGATGCTACTATGAGTCACAGAGTCCCAGAGTCATGGACAAGTACAGCACAGAAACAGGCCCTTCGGCCCATCTAATCCGCGCCAAACCAATAAAACTGCCTAGTCCCATCGACCTGCACCAGGACTGCCCTCCATATCCCTCCCATCCATGTACCAATCCAAACTTCTCTTAAACTTTGAAAACACCACTTGTGCTGGCAGCTCGTTCCACACTCCCATGGCCCTCTGAGTTTCCCCTCGTGTTCCTCTTAACCCATGACCTCTGGTTGTAGTCCCACTCAGCCTCAGTGGAAAAGGCCTGCTTGCATTTACCCTGTCTAAACCCTAACAACTTTGTGTTTATAGAACTCTTTGAGCCAATCTCAGTAGATTTCTAATACTTGAACAGTGCGCCAACCACCCTCTACCCACCTCCTTGGCCTGGCTAAATTTATTCTCTCATTTGACTTGGCTCCAGTCACTTCCTCCAATTGGGACTTGTTGCTATGGGGATCCATCTGGTGCAGTCCATGCCTGCCTGTTGTGGGCTTTGAAGAACTTTAGTTCCTGTAGCTCTCCTCCAGTAACTTAATGCATTCACAAACTGCCTTCTTTCTTCTTCCTCTCCACCATATAAACCATATAACAATTACAGCACGGAAACAGGCGATCTCGCCCCTTCTAGTCTGTGCCGAACTCTTACTCTCACCTATTCCTACTGACCTGCACTCAGCCTATAATCCTCCATTCCTTTCCTGTCCATATGTCTATCCAATTTAACTTTAAACGACAACATCGAACCTGCCTCACCATCCAGACACTCTCTCCAGGGAAGGAAAACTCTGAATTCAAACCTCTGCTGCCTTGCTGCTGTACCACTCATGGGGAAGGCATCAGGAGTAAATCCCAAGGGAAAATCCGGAGCTGGAGTCCCTAAGGCAGTACTAGGTTGAGTTCAATGCTGATTGGCAACTCCTGCGATGCCGTTGCTGCCAAACTATATCAGTCTCTGTAGTTCCTTTGGGTGCGGCAGTTGTGTGGAGAGAGGGAGATCGCTACACGGGCAACGTCTTGCTCTCCATATCGTACTGCCCTGGCTCGAGTACTAGATTGTGTATTGATGTAGACGATTCGGACACAACATCTATGGTCGTCCTTGACTGACGGGCAGGCCCCTATTACTGACTAATGCACAACATGCTGGAGGAACTCAGCAGGTCAGGCAGCATCTGTGAAGGGGCACAAGAGATTCTGTGGATGCAGGGAATCTTGAGCAACACACAGAAAATGCTGGAGGAACTCGGCAGGATGAAGAGTCTTGGCTCTTCATTGAGTTTTATTGATCTATTGTATTTCTTTGTTCTACTGTGAATGCCTGCAAGAAAATGAATCTCAGGGCAGGATTTGGTGACATATACAGTACTGGGCAAAAGTCTTAGGCACACAGGTATATAGCTAGGAAGCCTAAGGCTTTTGCTGAGTGCTAGAGAAATTTTATGTATTGCACTGTACTGCTGTCCCCAAAAAAAAACAAATTTCATGACATATGTGAGTGATGATAAACCTGATTCCGAAATGGGTCTCTTTGGTGGACTGAGAGTGGGAAGGGGACAGGGAGAGGGGAATCATGGTTGGGAAAAGGGGAAGGGAGAGGGGAGGGAGCAGGAAGCACCAGAGAGACATTCCATACTGATTAATAAACCAATTGTTTGTAATCAAATGACCTTGCCAGGTGTATCAGAGCAGGGTGTGTCTGCATCTGCACCACCAACTTCATCCCCCCCCCCGCCACCCGCCGTCTGTAGCACTCCTTTTCTGCCACCTGTCCTGCACCCCTCCCACGACACTCGCCCTTGCCATTCCACCACTTCCAACATCATTTACTCCTGCCAGATTGACAAACTCGCTGTTTGCTCAAGGTTAACAAATACAGTACTGTGCAAAAATCTTAGGCACGCGAGCTACATATATATGTACCTAAGACTTTTGCTCTTTTAACACTGTGTGGTTATGATCTCTTTAGAAATGAGGACTTCCAGTTTCCCAAGACCTCAGTTCAGAATCAGAATAAGAATCATGTTTATTCTCACTGATTAACTATCAATGTTGAAGTTGTATAAGACATCGGTGAGGCCTAGTTTGCAGTATTGCGTGCAGTTTTTGTCACCTACCGATAAGAAAGATGTCAATAGGATTGAAAGAGTGCAGAGAAAGTTTACAAGAATGAGTTATAGGGAAAGATTGAATAGTTTTGGACTTTATTCCCTGGAGTGTAGGAGAATGAGTGGAAATTTAATAGGGGTATACAAATTTATTTATTTATTGAGATGCAGAGCCGAATAGGCCCTTCTGGCCCAGTAACCCCCATTTTAATCCCAGCTTAATCACAGAACAATTTGCAATGCCCAACTAACCTACCAACTGACACGTCTTTAGACTGTGGGAGGAAACCAGCATCCCAGATGACTACAACTGTGAGACATGCACCCAGCTGCAGCTTCAAACAAACTGAGTTAAAGAGTAGGACCTGGAGCTGGATGAACCGCAGATCATTCGGCAGGCTGAGGGGGTGACAGATAGGACATACAGTATAGAGAAGCGGTTACACCCAAACGGCAGGACTCAGGAAACTGGGTGATGGTCAGGAAGGGGAAAGGGGTTAAGAAGCCAGCGCAGAGTGCCCCTGAGGCCCCCTCCCCCTCAACAACAGGTACATCATTTTGGATGCTGTCGGTGGGATGATTTAACAGAGGAAACTCAGATGTCGAGACTCTGGCACTGAGTCTGGCTCTGTGACTCAGAAGGGCAAGGGGGAGAAGAGGCAAATTGTGGTGATAGGGGCTTCGTTAGTTAGGGGAACCGACAGGAAGTTTGGTGGGCAAGAACAAGATTCCCAGGTGGTACGTTGCCTCCCGGGTGCCAGAGTCTGGAATATCTCAGGTCAAGTCCTTGGCATTCTTTAGTGGGAGTGTGAACTGCCAGAAGTCATGATCCATGAAGGTACCAATGACGTGGGTAGGATGAGTGACGAGGTTCTGCATAGGGTGTTCAGGGAGTTGGGTGCTAAGTTAAAGGTCATGACCTCTGGGGTTGTGATCTCAGGATTGCTACCCATGGCATGTGCTGGTAAGGCCAGAACTAGGATGATTATACAGTTCAATACGTGGCTGAGGAGTTGGAGTAGGAGGAAGGACAGAAGATTTTTGGATTATTGGGCCCTCTTCCAGAGAATGTGGGACCTGTACAGAAGGGACGGTTTGTACATGAACTGGAGGGGAAATAATATCCTAGCAGGGAGGTTTGTTAATGCTGCAAGGTGGGGTTTAAACTAGAGTTGCAGGGGGATGGGAACCAGAGTGCCAAAACAGTTAGTGGAGAGGCTGTGGAACCAGATATTGGTAAGACCTCAGAAAAAGTTAAAAATCAAAAGATGCGACAATAGCATGGTGCGACAAAATCGAAAGTGGTGAATACAGGACTGAAGCTGTTGTATCTGAATGCGGACAGTATACAGAATAAGGTAGATGAACTTGCTGCACAGTTGCATATAGGCAGGTTTGATATTGTAGGCATCACTGAATCATCGCTGAAAGATTATAGCTAGGAGTTGAATGTCCAAGGATAGACATCGAAAGGATAGGCAGGAAGGCAGAGGGGGCAGCTTTGCTCTGTTGGTAAAAAATGAAAATAAATCATTAGGAAGAAGTGACATAGGGTCGCAAGGTGTTGAATCATTGTGGATAGAGCTAAGGAACTGCAAGGGTAAAAAGACCCTGATGGGAGTTGTATACGGACCCCCAGACAGCAGTAAAGATGTGGCCTATACTGTATATTACAATGGAGATAGAAAATACTTGTCGAAAGGGCAATGTTACAATTGTCATTGGCAAGTTCAATATGCAGATAGATTGGGAAAATCAGGTTGGTGCTGGATTCCAAAAAGGGGAATTTCTAGAGTGACTATGAGATGGTTATTTAGAGCAACTCATGGTTGAGCCCACTAGAGGATCAACTATTCTGGGTTGGGTGTTGTGCAATGACCCAGAATTGATTAGAGAGCTTCAGGTGAAAGAACCCTCAGGGACAAGTGATAATAATAATGATTGAATTCACCCTGAAAGTTGAGGAGAAGCTGAAGTCTTATATCTCAATATTACAGTGGAGTGAAGGGAATTACAGAGACATTATGGAGGATTTGGCCAGAATTGATTGGAAAAGAACACTGAAAGGGATGATGGTAGAGCAGCAATGGCTGAAATTTCTAGAAGCAATTCAGAAGGCACAGAATATATACATCCCAGAGGAAGAAGTATTCTCCCCACAGAGAATATTTCTTTTCTTGATAATACTTGATAAGTATTGCCACAGACAGCTGTGGAGGCCAAGTCTTCATGCATATTTAAGGCAGAGGTTGATAGATTCTTGATTGGTCAGGGCATGATGGGATACGGGGAGCAGGTAGGAGAAAGGGGTTGAGAGGAAATGGCAGGGGAGACACGATGGGTCAGTTGGCCTAATTCTGCTCCTATATCTTGAGGTCATATGGTCTTGTGATCTAAAGGAAAGATGACACATCTATGGCTAACAAACGAAGTCCAAGGCAACATAAAAGCTGAGGAGAAGGCATACAAGGGGTGATTGATAAGTTCGTGGCCTAAGGCAGAAGGAGCTAGCACATTTATTTTTCAGTATAGTCCCCTCCTATATTTACACACTTAATCCAGCGATCGTGGAGCATACGGATCTTGGACCTCCAGAAAGTGTCCACGGCAGGGGTGATTGATAAGTTCGTGGCCTAAGGCAGAAGGAGATGAGCTATACAGCTCTCTTTACATGCACATGCAGTTCAACTCTTTCAGTGATTATGCAGAAAGTTTGAAGTTAATAGCTCATCAGTTAATAACTCATCAGGGTGATTGATAAGTTCGTGGCCTAAGGTAGAAAGAGATGAGTTATTAACATCAAACTTTCTGCATAATCATTCAAAGTGTTGAACTGCATGTGCATGTAATGAGAGCTGTATAACTCATCTCCAACAGGGGAGGAGAAGATGGCGGCACAATGCAGCGTGCGCGGCTGCTCCAAATGATATCGTATGTGTTAACTAGGGGGCCGTCACAATCCTGATTTGATGGAAACAGCCGTGAGAAGCACGGAGGAACATCTGTAGAAACTTCTGAAATGCCCGCTTCGCTGCCGCTGCTACTGTGCGATCGAGAATCTCAGGAGGGGAAGGCCCCAAATCCTCAGCTTTGCCTATTGCCTGTTGCCGGGGCTGGGGTCGAAGCACTCGGCAGAGATGGCGCTCGGTGCTCAGTGTCGGAGGGCTGGTCGGAGGCTCGAAGTTTTCGAATGGTCTCAGAGTTGGACTGTGGTCGGGTGCTTCCAATGGCGCTGCATCGGCAAGTTTGCGGCGCTGGAAGCTCATGGCAGGGAGAGTTTCTCCCTTCAACCGTCTGCGTGAGATGATGGGACTTTCGAGAGACTTTGAGACTTTTTACCGTGCCCATGGTCTGTTCTTCTATCAAATTATGGTATTGCTTGCACTGTTGTAACTATATGTTATAATTATGTGGTTTTTGTCAGTTTTTTTAGTCTTGGTTTGTCTTGTGTTTCTGTGATATCATTCTGGAGGAACAAATTGTATCATTTCTTAATGCATGCATGACTAAATGACAATAAAAGAGGACTGCATGTCCTCATAATCTAATCTAATCCTTCTACTTTAGTCCACGAACTTATCAATCACCACTGCTGTGGACACTTTCTGGAGGTCCAAGATTCATATGCTCCATGACCGCTGGACTAAGTGTGTAAATGTAGGAGGGGACTCTGTTGAAAAATAAATGTGCTATGTTTTCTAAAATTGACTCCTTCTACCTTAGGCCATGAACTTATCAATCAGCCCTCGTACAATAGAACAAAACTTTGTGGGAAGTTAGAGCAGGGGTCCCCAACCTTTTTTGCACTGCGGACCGGTTTCATATTGACAGTATTCTTGCGGACCGGCCGACTGGCGGGGGGGGCGGGTGGTATGGTTGCCAACGGACAAGAGTAGCAGTCAAATACGTTGTCTTTACCCCAAGAAAGACTACAATGACCATGAAGCCTTGCGCGGGCACCAGTGCGCATCGTGTACATGCTGATTTTTTTCCCTGCAAATCGTTTTTGGTGATTCTGTTCGGGGGGTAGGTGTTAATCACGACCGGAATATAGCTGATAAGTGGCTAATACAGTCAATTTCATTTCTAAAAGGCTTTATCTAACAAATTTAATATTAAACACACAGCTCATATTTTCCTCGCATGAATATAGATGAATATAGTGATAAGTCAATTATCAGGGGAGGACAGGGAAGCTTGAAGTAAGTGTTGAACGAACTTCCAGTAGAAGTGGTAGAGGCAGGTTCGATATCACCATTTAAAGAAAAATTGGATAGGTATATGGACAGGAAAGGAATGGAGGGTTATGGGCTGACTGCAGGTCGGTGAGACTAGGCGAGAGTAGCGTTTGGCATGGACTAGAAGGGCAGAGATGGCCTGTTTCCATGCTGTAATTGTTATATGGTTATATAAGTCACTTATAAGTCAACAGTATCGTAACGTTTTAAGTAACGTTTGGATATTAAACACACAGCACATATTTTCCCCATATGAACATATAAAATCATTGCAACACACCAATATCGCTGAATCAGTGGGAGCCCTGGGCTTGTTTCCCTGCAACAACATCAAAGGGTGGTGGGAGACAGCGATACTCGAAGGGGGTTCCTTATGTCCAGTCTACTGTATTCTGCAATTTAGTTTTCGTTGCATTCATTGCAGAGATACATTGGAAATCGAAGCAACGCTTTCAGTGCTTTCGTGGCTGTCTCAGGATATTTAGCCTTGAGTTTGATCCAGAATGCCGGCAGAGATATTATGTCAAACATACTTTTCAGCCCGCCATCACTTACAAGCTCGAGGAGTTGATCTTCTTCCCGCACTGACACAGATGACGCGAGCATAATGACCTCACATATGTTCAAGCTCAACAGTGGGCGTGACAGGGAATGAGGAAAGGTGTAGCTGACTCATATCACCAAATCATATCGTTTCCTCGCGGCCGGTGGCTCATGCTTTGCGGCCCGGTGGTTGGGGACCACTGAGTTAGAGGATTAGGAAGCTTTTAAAAACCAATAGAAGGCAACTAAAAAAGTCGTTAAACAGGTAAAGATGGAATATGAAAGTAAGTTAGCCAATAATATTAAGGAGGATACCAAAAGTTTCTTCAGATGCATAAAGTGTAAAAAAGAGGTGAGAGTGGATATCGGACTGCAGGAAAATGATGCTGGAGAGTTAGTAATGGGGGACAATCAAATGGTGGACAAATTGAATCTTCACTGTGGAAGACACTAGCAGTATGGTGGAAGTTCCAGGTATCAGGGGTCGTGAAGTATGTGAAGTTACCATAACTAGAGAGAAGCTTCTTGGGAAACTGAAAAGTAACCTGGACCAGATGGTGTGCACCCCAGAGTTTTGAAAGAGGTGGCAAAAAGATCATGGAGACACTAGCAATGACCTTTCAAGAAATACTTGATTCTAGAATGGTTCTGGAAGACTGGAAAATTGCAAACATCACTCCACACTTCAAGAAGGGAGAGAGACAGGAGAAAGGAACCTATAGGCCAGTTAGTCTGACCTCAGTGGCTGGGAAAAAGTTGGAGTCGATTATTAAGGATGAGATCTCAGTGTACTTGGAGGCATATGATAAAACAGTCCACAGCCAGCATGGTTTCCTCAAGGTAAAATCTTGCCTGACAAATCTGTTGGAATGAAGAAATAAAAAGTAGGATGGACAAAACAGAATTAGTTGATGATGAGTAGTTGGATTTTCAGAAGGCCTTTGACAAGCTGCCACACATGAAGCTGCAAAACTAGCTCATAGTATTACAGGAAAGATTCTAGTGTGGATAAAGCAGTGGCTGATCAACAGGAGGCAAAGCATGGGAATAATGGGAGCCTTTTTTGGTTGGCTGCCGGTGACTAGTGCTGTTCCACGGGGGTCTGTGTTGGGACCGATTCTTTTTACATTACATGTTAATGATGTGGATGATGGAATTGATGACTTTGTTGTGAAGATTGCAGATGATATGAAGGTAGGTGGAGGGGCAGGTAGTTCTGATAAGGCAGAGAGGCTATAGGAGGATTTAGACAGATTAGGAGAAAGGGCAAATAAATGGCAGATGGAATATCATTTTGGGATTTGTATGATCATATATTTTGAGATTAAAAAATAAGGGGATGACTATTTTCTAAATGAAGAGAAAATACAAAAAAACTGAGGCACAAAGAAACTTGGGAATCCTTGTGCAGGATTCCCTAAAAGTTAATTTGCAGGTTGAGTCTGTGGTGAGAAAGGCAAACGCAATGTTAACATTCATTTCAAGAGGACTAGGATATAAAAGCAAGGATATAATGCTAAGACTTTATAAATCACTTGGAGTATTGTGAGTAGGTTTGATCCCCTTACCTTAGAAAGGATGTGCTGAAACTAGAGAGGGCTGAAAGGAGGTTCACAAAAATGATTCCAGGATTGAACAGCTTGTCATATGAAGAGCATTTGATGGCTCTGGGCCTGTATTCACTGGAATTCAGAAGAATGAGGGGTGACCTCATTGAAACCTATCGAGTGGTGAAAGGTCTTGATAGAGTGGTTGTGAAGAAGATGTTTCCTTTGGTGGGAGATTCTAAGACCAAAGCACACAGTTTCATAATAGAGGAGCGTCCTTTTTGAAACAGGGATGGGGTGGAATTCCTTTAGCCAGAGAGTGGTGAATCTGCGGAATTCTTTGCCACAGTTAGCTGTGGAGGCCAAGTCTTAATGTATATTTAAGGCAGAGGTTGATAGATTCTTAATTGGTCAGGGCATGATGGGATACAGGGAGATGGCAGAAGATCAGGGCTGAGTGGAATATTGGACCAGCCACGCAATGGGCCAAAAAGCCTAATTTGCTCCTATATCTTATAGTCTTATGAAAACACACGCGGTCACGGGGAGAACATACACACTCCTTACAGGCAGCGGCAGGAATTGAACCTGGGTCACCAGTACTGTAAAGTGTTGTGCTAACCACAATGCTTCCATGCCGCCCCCATTATGAAAGGTATAGATAGGGTAAATGGAAGCAGTCTTTTCCCATTGGGGTTGGGTGACACTAGAACTAGAGGTTAGATTAGATTAGATTAGATTAGATTATGAGGACACTCAGTCCTATTTTATTGTCATTTAGTAATGCATGCATTAAGAAATGATGCAATGTTTCTCCAGAATGATATCACAGAAACACATGACAAACCGACTGAAAAACTGATAAAAACCACATAATTATAACATATAGTTACAACAGTGCAAAGCAATACTGTAATTTGATAAAGAACAGATCACGGTAAGAAGTCTCAAAGTCTCTTGAAAGTCCCATCATCTCACGCAGACGGTGAACCTCCAGCACCGCAAACTTGCCGATGCAGCATCCTGGAAGCATCCGACCACAGTCCGACTCCGAGTCCGTCCGAAAACTCCGAGCCTCCGACCAGCTCTCCGACACCGAGCACCGAGCACCATCTCTGCCGAGCGCTTTGACCCCGGCCCCAGCAACAGGCAATAGGCAAAGCCGAGGATTTGGGACCTTCCCCTCCAGAGATTCTCAGTCGCACAGTAGCAGCGGCAGCCAAGCAGGCATTTCAGAAGTTTCTCCAGGTGTTCCTCCGTGCTTCTCACGGCTGTCTCCTTCAAATCAGGATTGGTGCACGGCCCCTAGTTAACACAAACGATATCATTCAGAACGGCCGCGTGTGTTGCGCCGCGCCGCCATCTTCTCCTTCCTCCTAAGGGTTAAGGGTGAAAGTTGAAATGTTTAAGGGAAACATGAGGGGGAGCTCCTTCACTCAGAGGGAGGTGGGAGTGTGAAACACGCTGGGAGCGCAAGTGGTAGATGTGGGTTTGATATCGACTTTTAAGACAAACTTGGATAGGTAAGATGTGGAGGACAATGGTCCCCATGCAGGTCAATGTGACTAGGCAGATTAATGGTTCAACATGGACTAGATATGCAGAAGGGCCCGTTTCTGTGCTGTAGTGTTTTATGACTATTTCTCTATGATATACATCATGAAGGTTCATGTTTTGTGGCAGCAATATATAAAAAAAGCTATAAATTACACAATCAGAAATATATTAACAAGATAACTAAGTAGTGAAAAAAAGATCAAAAATTGTGAGGTTCATGGGTTCATTATCTGTTCAGAAATCTGATGGAGAAGGGGGAATTCTGTTCTTAAAACACTGTGTGCGTGTCTTCAGGCTCCTCTGTACCTCTTCCATGATGGTAGTAATGAGAAAGCGGCACGTGGACGTCCCTAATGAAGGATGCTGTCTTTCTGAGGCATTGCCTGTC
This sequence comes from Mobula hypostoma, assembly GCF_963921235.1. Taxonomy (NCBI): domain Eukaryota; kingdom Metazoa; phylum Chordata; class Chondrichthyes; order Myliobatiformes; family Myliobatidae; genus Mobula; species Mobula hypostoma. The sequence goes on from NC_086108.1 coordinate 108,602,008, forward strand.
GTAGATATCCTTGATGGCGGGGAAGCCAGTGCCTGTGATGAAGGACTTCACAAAATGGTGTATCAGAGCAAGCTCAACCTTGCCCCTGAATTCCCATTTAGCTACAATAGAGCAAAGGCTAGCACTCTCAAAGGCTGCTTATATATGTTAATAAGACTCTTGAGGATGTATGCTATCTCATTAGTCTCAGGGCACAGAGGGAATGCAATCCTTTTAACAACAGCTCTGCGAAATTGGAACCAATTTTAATTTAATCCATTGACGAAAATATGCTCCCTGGTTACTTTGCTTGACCTAATGTACTTGAACTTGGCTTCACAATTACATGCACATCTTTCGTTTGAATCTACTAGTGCACTTGTAGAGTGAGAATGGAGCATGGAAGAAGAACAAGGGCTTCAAGAACTAAAACCTTGCCCTGTTGTTATGTTAATTTGGGATTCGCAGCCCGTTCCTTAGTTAGAGCCTTCAGCATTTTGGGCATCGAGGGAGAGAGGAAGAGGAGAGCCATCCGCAGTACCACCGATGAGGGAGAGAGGGCCTCAAGATGGCTGTGGCTCAGAGGAGGGGAGCCATGGAGTCATAAGTAGCTAGCTACCTGGACACAAGCTGGGGTCTGATCAGCCTCGGCTAGGTCACCTGGAGGAGGTTGTATGATGTTGAAAGAACCAAAACACCCGATGATTCCAGGAACATCACTGAAGATGTGTCCAGAAGCATCAGTAGATTTATGTACACAGATATCTTTAAATATGAGGCCGCCTTCTTTCTGTGTCCACAGCCATTGGCTCCTAGACCGACTTCACTCCTTTCAGCACTGAACTGGCTCCGTGCTTGTGGCTGTGGATTCAGTTTCACCAGCTCTTGTTTCATGCTCATTTGTTTACTTTTTAATCCTTTGCACTATTTGCTCTTTTTTTGCACATTGGGTGTTTGTCGGTCTTCTTTGAGTGTGGTTTTTCGTGAACTCTATTGCATTCCTTTTTTTGGTGGCGGCCTACAAGAAGATGAAGCTCAAGGTTGTATATGGTATACTTTTGACATAATTTGATAATAAATTTACATTGAACTTTTGATTTTTGTACAGCCCTTTGCTTGGAGGATTCATTTGGTACGATGTATTTGGTAAGTCAATAGACAATAGACAATAGGTGCAGGAGTAGGCCATTCGGCCCTTCGAGCCAGCACCGCCATTCACTGTGATCATGGCTGATCATCCACAATCAGTGTCCAGTTCCTGCCTTATCCCCATAACCTTTGATTCCGATATCTTTAAGAGCTCTATCCATCTCTTTTTTGAAAGCATCCAGAGACTTGATCTCTACTGCCTTCTGGGGCAGAGCATTCCATATATCCACCACTCTCTGGCTGAAAAAGTTTTTCCTCAGCTCTGTTCTAAATGGCCTACCCTTTATTCTTAAACTGTGGCCTCTGGTTCTGGACTCACCCATCAGCGGGAACATGCTTCCTGCCTCCAGCGTGTCCAATCCCTTAATAATCTTATATGTTTCAATAAGATCCCCTCTCAGCCTTCTAAACTCCAGAGTATACAAGCCCAGTAGCTCCAATCTTTCAACATATGACAGTCCTGCCATCCCAGGAATTAACCTTGTGAACCTACGCTGCACTCCCTCAATAGCAAGAATGTCCTTCCTCAAATTTGGAGACCAAAACTGCACATAGTACTCCAGGTGTGGTCTCACCAGGGCCCTGTACAGCTGCAGAAGGACTTCTTTGCTCTTATACTCAATTCCCCTTGTTATGAAGGCCAGCATGCCATTAGCTTTCTTCACTGCCTGCTGTACTTGCATGCTTACCTTCAGTGACTGACGTACAAGAACACCTCAATCTCGTTGTACTTCCCCTTTTCCTAACTTGACTCCATTTGCATGCTTGCTTTCAGTCACAAAAGACCCAAGCAAATTTCTACAGATGTACTGTAGAGAGAATTCTGACTTCTTGTATCACCTGGTTGGTATGGAGGGGCTACTGCACAAGATTGGAAAAAGATGCAGAGGATTTTAAACTTAGCCAGATCCATCATCAGCACTAGCCTCCTAACATCAAGGACACCTTCAAAAGGCGATGCCTTGAAAAGTCAGCATCCATCATTAAGAACCCCCATATGTCAGTCAGGAGCTGAATTTGGGTGCACTTTCTGCAAATGTAGTCATCAGGGAGACAGTTTGGTACTCTGCAATCTCATATCTTACAAGAGGAGCATTCCACATTCCACGGCCTTATCCTGCCTACACTTGTTATACCTTTGGCTCTAATTTTTTAAGTGTAAGTCCTACATTCAACCAAGTAACTCCAAAAGACACAGCACCTTTAGCCTACGCCTGTTCTCACCGAAGCCTGTTCCAGCACATGGGCCTGGGGTCAGAAGAGGTTCACAAAAATGATTCTGGGAAATAAAAGGTTAATGTATGAGGAGCATTTGATGGCTCTGGGCCTGTACTCGCTGGCGTTTAGAAGAACGAGGGGGATCTCATTGGAACCATCAAATATTGAGAGGATTATGATAATGAGAATATTGAGAGTGACTCTGGATTTCTGACATCTGCAGAATCCCTTCTGAATATTGAAAGGCCTAGATGGAGTAGATGTGGAGAGGATGTTTCCTATAGTGGGACACAATTAAGGACTGCACCAGCCTGGGCTATTCTCCCTTCCCCCAGTCACATTGGGCCAAAGATATAAAACCTTGGTAACACATCCCACCAGATTCAAAGTCAGTGTCTACCTCATTATTAAAAGTCTTTTGAAGGGACAACCTATGTGATAAAAATGAACTACTGATCTTTCAATCTACCTCTTTATGGCCTTGCACTTTCTTTGTCTGCCTGCAGTGCACTTTCAGTGATATGTGTGACACTACCTTCTGTACTCTGCTTTTCCTCTTGTGCTACCTCGGTGTAGTGTTGTGTAGTGTGATCCCTCGAGTCAAGTAATCTGTGCGGATTGGAAATAACATCTCCACCTTGCTGACAAGTGCACCTCAGGGATGTTTGCTTAGCCTACTGCCCTGCTCTTGCTTCGTCCATGACTGTGTGGCTAGACACAGCATAAATGCCATCTGTAAACTTGCTGACAATACAGCCATTGTTGGCAGAGTCTCAGATGCTGATGAGAGGGTGTACAGGAGCGAGAGATGCCAGTTAGCTGAGTGGTGTCACTGCAACTACCTTGCACTCAATGTCAGTAAGACCAAAAAACTTGATCGTGGACTTCAGAAAGGCTAGGATGAGGGATCACACTCCAGTCCTCAAAGGGGAAGGGGAATCAGAAGTGGTGAGAGTGAGCAATTTCAGGTTGCTGTCAATATTTCTGAGGGCCCAACCTGGATCCAGCATACTGATGCAGCTAGAAAGAAGGCAAAACAGCAGCTGTATTTTATTAGGAGTTCGAGGAGATTTGCTATGTCACTTAAAACACTCGCAAATTTCTATGGATGCACCGTGGAGAGCATTGTAACCGGCTGCGTTACCCTTTGGTATGGGGGGAGGGGTGTACTGCACAGGACCAAGGTAAGCTGCAGAGTGAGGAAAAAGTAGTCAGCTCTCTCATGGGCACTAGTCTCCATAATATCCAGGACCTCTTCAAGGAGCAGTGCCTAAAAAAGTCGTCATCCATCATTAAGGACCCCCCCCATCATCCAGGACAAGCCCTCTTCTCATTGTTATCATCAGGGAGGAGGTACAGGAGCCTGAAAACACTCAATGATTCAAGAACAGCTTCTCCCCATCCGTACAACCAGATTTCTGAATGGACAATGAACCCATGAACATTACCTCACTACTTTTTTAATTCTACTTAGTATTTACAATATATATATTTTTCTCTCTATCATGTATTTGATTTTACTACTGCTGCAAAGTTAACAGATTTCATGACACATGCCAGTGATATTAAACCTGATTGTGAGTATGAAGTTCTCCAAAGGGGTTGTCTATCGGTGGCTGTGGAGGCTGATCCAAGATCCACATTATTCTGGTGCAACGTAGGCAAGAGTAAATGGAGGCTGCGGAACGACCTGTCTGGATGACAGGCAAGGAAAAGCTTTTCACTGTATCTTGGTGCATGTGACAAGAATAAACAATTATCTCCACTATTAACAGACTGTTAAGCCTGGGAAAAAGACATGCAGACGGGATCAGCTCAGCAGGCCCCCAGGGTGTGATATCGGTGAGTTCGGCTGAAGAGCCCGTTTCCATACAGTAGGACTCTGTGGCATTCCTCAGGAGGTGAATCATAGGGGCAAAGTTGCAATTATATTGGTAGTATAGGGAATAAAAGCAAGTTTCAGATCAAAGAAAAGGTGAATATATTTTTTAATTCACATGGCCGCTCCTTTCTCCTTACAGTTTTGTATAGATACAACACTGTGTAGGAAAGATTTTGATTATATAATCTGGTCAGTTTGGGCCAGTTGAGTCAAAGAGCTCACTTCTGTGGCGTATGACCTTTATGACTTTACTTCCTTGGTGTTTCTTCCAGCAGCTCTCTATTTTTGGGGATCTAGAAGTATAAAGGAAGTTCATAGTATCTAGATGCGAGAGATTCTACTGATGGTAAAAATCCAGAGCAACACACACAAAATACTGTTGGAACTCAGCAGGTAAGGCAGCATCTATGGAGAGGAATGAAGAGTTGAGGTTTCAGGGTGAGACCCTTCACCAGAAACAGCTTACTCAACCCGACCCTGGTATGTCTGCATCGTATGAGATTTCTACCACTTTACTACATCACCCCCTCATTCTCCTAACATGATCCACCCCTCCACACTCCACACACACATTTGCCATTACACATAGTCGCACTCACATATATACACACACACAAACACACACACTCTTTGGTTGTCCATCGATTTTCGATGATGACTGAGCCCTGGGCAAGGTTGCATGGAAGACTGGCAGTTTCCTATGCTGTGAGTCTCCCCTCTCCACGCCACCGATGTCGTCCAAGGGAAGGGCATTAGGACCCATACAACTTGGCACCGGTGTTGTCGCAGAGCAAAGTACGGTAAAGTGCCTTGCTGCGGCTCGAACTAGTGACCTTCAGATCACTAAACCAACGCCTTAACCACTTGGCCATGTGCCACAAAGCGCGCGCGCGCGCACACACACACACACACAAGTGTGCGTGCATACACATACAATTCTGCAGATGCTGAAATGCTTGAGGAACTCAGTAGGTCAGGCAGCATCTACGGATGGAAATGAAAAGTCAAGAGAACATCAAATATTTGTTACTCTCCAAAGATGCAGCCTGGCTTCTAGCCACTCAATTTTTTTCTCAGCAGACACAAAGGGACTGCAGATACTGGAATCTGGGACAGCAAACAAGATGCTGGAGGAACTCAGCGGGCCAGGCAACATCTGTAGTGGCAAATGATGCTTCGGGTTGTAGAGACATAGAGCACTTTAGCACAGAAATAGGCCTTTTGGTCCATCTAGCTATTATTCTGCCTGGACCCTTGACCCTGCACTGAACCATACTCCCTTGAATCCAATTTCCCCTTAAATGCAGAAATCAAAATCTGAAAGGTCTTAACCCAAATGTTGACTTTCCACAGGTGCTGCCTGATCTGCTAAGTTCCTGATTGTTGTTCCATTCTCTTTTCATGCATTGATCTAACTTTCCCTTTGCCATTATGCCACCTAACACTGGGTCCCATGAACCTCCAGCGTGGCCTACTCTATATCGGTGAGATTGGGAGCCGCTTCGTTGAGCACCTTCACTTTGTCCACAACAAGCAGTACCTCCTGCTGCCCAACTATTTTAATTCCAATCCCCATTCCCATATGTTGGCCCATGCTCTCCCCTACTGCCAAGATGAAGCCACTCTCAGTTTGAAGGAGGAACTGGGAAGCATCCAACCTGAAGCACGTGCATCAATTTCTCTAACTTCCGGTAATTTCTCCCAACTTGCCCTTCTCTTTTTTTCTACTCCCCACTCTGGCTCTTCTCTTACTCCTTCTGTTCTTCTTGCCTGCCCATCACATCCCTCTGGTGCTCCTACTCCTTCTCTTTCTCCCATGGTTCACACTCCTCTCCTATCAGATTCCTTCTTCCTTCACCCTTTACCTTTTCCACCTATCACCTTCCCGATTCTAACCTTACCCCTCTCCTCCATCCACTCACCTGCCAGCCTGTACTCCCTCTCCTCCCCCACCTTCTTATTCTGGCTTCTTCCCCCTTCCTTTCCAGTCCAGACAAAGGGTCTTTGCCAGTAACGTTGGCTGTTTGCTCCTCTCCATAGATGCTGCCTCACCTGCTGAGTTCCTCCAGCATTTTCTATGTGTTACTTTCATAATACAGCCCTCTTGCCATTGGGACTATATCCCTGTGACTTATGCAGGGTTGCTTCAGAGGGGAACAGTGTGTGAAGAATTGTAAACTGCTTTCTTCTGCAATAGTTAACACAAGCAGGGAACAGTGGGATCGGTGAAGGTCTTTGGAGACGACATCTCCACACGGTTACAAAGGTAATGAATACATGGGTGCTAGGCTATGTGGACTTCAAAGCAAAAGCTCTCTGAGGCCCTGCATTTTCCCTGAGACTGTGGTTATTCCTGGTTGTCCAAATGAAGATTCAGAGGTCTTCTATGGCTAGACAGTTAATCTTGTCTGTGTGGCTTGCTCACTCATGCATCACATTCACCCTGCCTTGGCGACACAGCGCACACACACTTTACAGCGCTAACGATCACTAACTGGCGTTTGATTCCCGCCGCGTTCTGTAAAGAGTGCGGACTTTCTCACCATGGGTTTCTTTCGGATGCTCCAGTTTCCTCCCACATTCCAAAAAGCCCTTCAGTTAAGGTTAGCGAGGGACACGTGGGGAGTTGGCTTATTTGCCGGTCAAAACCTTGTCAGTCATTGATTGGCCCATTTAAAGGATGCAGCCATTCTTTCCCATTGGTCGGCTTGCACACCAGGGCACCGGTGGCTGATTTTGGGTGCCTCGGGGGTGTATGGATAGCATGTGCGGAAGGCTGGCTCTCTCTCTGCATCCCCAGGGCCTGCTTCAGGCTGAAGTCAGGACCAGTACTGACGGACCATTGAGAAAGAGTGTTGCAGACACAGTCCTGTCCCCCATGTTTGTTTAGTTAAGTCTGCATTTGTAACATGCTCAGTTTCTCAGTTTTATAATTTGGGGAGACTTAACAAAGTACTCGTACAATTAAAGGGTAACTGAGTGTTCAGTATTGTGATTTGGGGTTGTTTAGATGAGCACTTGTTGAGCTAGACTCCTGGTTTAGTGTTTCACCGTTCATGTATAAATTAATAATTAATGTGCCCCTTCGCAATCTATATCTTCTGTTTCATTCATTGGATCCTTGAACATGCCTCCACGTTACAGCGATTTGCATTCAAGATTCAACATTCAAAATTCAAAAAACTTTACTGTCATTCTAACCATACATCAGCTCTGCAGGGCAGAATGAGACAGCGTTTCTCAGGGGCAGTGCAATCATAACATTAACAAATGCAACACTAAATAATAAGCATAACAATAAATAGTAAAACACACCGGCCACGTGTTAGTTAAATCAGTTATAAGTGTCCAGTGCAAGTTAAAAGTGTCCAAAGCAGAGTCAGGTAGAGCAGCTATTTAGCAGTCTGACTGCCTGTGGGAGGAAGCTGTTTAGTAGCCTTGTGGTTTTAGTTTTGATGCTCCTGTAACATTTGCCTGATGGCAGAAGAACAAACAGTTCATGGAGAGGGTGTGAGGGGTCTTTTATGATGTACCGTGTCTTCTGGAGGCATTGACTCTGAAAGAGGTCTTGGACAGAAGGTACGGAGACCCCAATAACCTTCTCTGCTCCCCTAACCACCCTCTGCAAGGCTTTTTTGTCGACAGCACTGCAGCTGGAGTACCAGGTTGTGATGCAAATGGTCAGCACACTCTCAACCACGCCTCTGTAGAATGTAGTTAAGATGTTAGTGGGGAGTGATGCTTGTTTAAGCTTCCTCAGAAAGTGCAATCTCTGCTAGGCCCGTTTCACAATCCCAGTGGTGTTCCTGGATCAGGTGAGATTGTCGGAGATCTGCACCCCAAGAAACTTGATGTTTTCCAGTCTCTCCACTGTGGAGCCGCTGATGCTGAGGGGTGTGTGCTCAGGCTGAGACCGTCTGAAATCGATGATCATCTCCTTGGTTTTGGTGACATTAAGCATCAAGTTGTTATCCCTGCACCATCTCTCTAGGTGTTTGACCTCCTCCTTGTACATTATTTCATCATTTTTGCTGAAGAGCCCCACCACTGTGGTATCATCAGCAAATTTAATGATCAGGTTCTCCTTGAATCAGGCTGCACAGTCATGTGTTAGCAGTGTAAACAGCAATGGGCTAAGCACACAGCCTTGTGGGGATCCAGTACTCAGTGTGATGGAGTCAGAGATGTTCCTGCCAACACAGACTGACTGTGGTCTCTCTGTCAAGAAATCCAGAATCCAGCGACACATGGCAGTGCTAAGGCCAAGCAGCGACAGTTTCTCCACTAGCCTCTGCTGGATGATGGTATTGAACGCTGAACTGAAATCAATGTACAGGATTCTGACATAAGTGTCTTTGTTGTCCAAGTGAGAGAGAACTGTGTGCAGTGTGGTGGATATTGCATCCTCCGTTGAGCGAATTGGACGATAAGCAAACTGTAGAGGATCCAGTGATGAGGGGAGGCTGGCTGTGATAAGAGGCTTGACAAGCCGTTCAAAACATTTCATCACTATGGGGGTCAGGGCAAGGGGTCGGTAATCATTCAGACAGGCTACAACTGATTTCTTTGCTACAGGGATGATTGTGGAGTTTTGAAGCATCTGGGGACAATAGCTTGACTAAGGGAGATGTTGAAAATGTCTGTCAGGACATCTGCTAATACATTAGCACATTCCTTGAGCACACGTCCAGGGAGGTTGTCGGGACCTCCTGCTTTTCGTGGGTTGACACTGGCAAGGGTCCTCTGTGTTTGGTCTGGATCAATGATTGGAGCCGGCTGGTCAGATGGTAAAAAGGGACTGGCTCTCCCCCTTGCATGCATGTTACATTGGTACCGGAATTGTGGCGACACTAGCGGGCTGTCCCGAGCACAATCCTTAGACTGTTGATCGTTGATGCAAAGCAATGCATTTCACTGTATGTTTCACTGCTTCAATGTTTCTTGCAACAAATAAGGCTAATCTGAACAGGCATCAAATGTGTGCATTTCTGATCACCTCATTACAGGAAGGAGGAGGAGACCCTGGAGAAAGGTGAAGAAGAAGTTTACCCGTTAGTTGCCTGGATTAGAGAGTATCAGCTGTGAGGGTGGGACAGATAGGGTGACCTGCAGGCTAGTGGAGGGAAGGAGACCTTTACACCTCCTTTGGTAGAGGGGTGGGTACCTTATTGAGGATCAACTTTATTCACCATTTACATTTACATGTATTAGGAATTTGCTGTGGTGATGTTGGTCAGGGGGTGGGTCAGGCAGCTCTACTGGTAAGGAATGGCATCAAATCAGTAGAAAGATGTGACATAGGATCAGAAGATGTTGAACCCTTGTGGGTTGAGTTAAGAAACTGCAAGAGTAAAAGGACCCTGATGGCAGTTATATTCCGGCCTCCCAAAGGTGGCTGAGAGGTGGACCACAGATTACAACAGGAAATAGAAAAGGTGTATCAAAAGGGCAATGTTATGATAGTCATGGAAGATTTTAACATGCAGGTCAATTGGGAAAATTAGTTTTTGTAATGGATCTCAAGAGAGTGAGTTTGTTGAATGCCTAAGAGCTGACTTTTTGGAGTAGTTTGTCGTTGTGCCTAGTAGGGGATCAGCTATACTGGATTGTGTGTTATGTAATGAACCAGAGGTGATTAGGGAGCTTAAGGCATAAGAACCCTACTTGAAATTTGATAGGGAGAAAGTAAAGTCTGACGTAGCAGTACTTCAGTGGAGTAAAGGAAATTACAGTGGTATGAGTAAAGAGTTGACCAAAGTAAATTGGAAGGAGCTGCTGGCAGGGATGTCAGCAGAGCAGCAATGGTGTGTGTTTCTGGGAGAAATGAAGAAGGTGCAGGACACGTGTATTCCAAAAATGAAGAAATACTCAAATGGCAAAATAGTACAACTGCGCTGACGAGGGAAGTCAAAGCTAATGTAAAAACAAAAGCGAGGGCATACGACAAAAGAAAAATTAGTGGCAAGATAGAGGATTGGGAAGTTCTTAAAAACTTAGAGACCAACCAAGAGAATCATTAGAGGGGAAAGGATGAAATATGAAGGCAAGCTAGCAAACAAGATCAAAGTGGATAGTAAAAGCTTTTTCATGTATGTAAAAATAAAAGAGAGATGACAGTGGATATAGGACCGCTAGAAAATGAAACAGGAGAAATAATAACGGGGGACAAGGAGATGGCAGATGAGCTAAATGAGTATTTTACATCAGTCTTCACTGTGGAAGACACTAGCAATGTGCCAGATGTTGTAGTGTGTAAAGGAAGAGAAGTGGGTGCAGTTACATTTACAAGGGAGAAGATGCTCAAAAAGCTGAAAGACCTAAAGGTACATAAGTCACCTGGAGCAGATGAACTGCATCCTAGGGTTCTGAAAGAGTTGGCGTTAGAGATTGTGGCAGCATTAGAAGTGACCTTTCAAAAAAGATTTGACTCTGGCATGGTGCCAGAGGACTGGAAAATTCAAATGTCACACCACTCCTTAAGAAAGGAGGAAGGCAGCAGAAAGGAAATTATAGACCAGTTAACCTGACCTCAGAGGTTGGGAAGATGTTGGAGTCAATTGTTAAGGACGAGGCGATGGAGTACTTGGTGACACAGGACAAAATAGGACAAAGTCAGCATGGTTTCCTTAAGGGAGAATCTTGCCTGACAATCATGTTGGACTTTGAGAAGATTTCAAGTAGGATAGATAAAGGGGATTCAGTGGATGTTGTACATTTGGACTTTCAGAAGGCCTTTGACAAGGTGCCACATATGAGGCTGCTTACCAGGTTAAGAGCCCATGGCATTACAGGGAAGTTACTTACATGGTGAGAGCATTGGGTGATTAGAAGGAGGCAGCAAGTGGGAATAAATAAAGGATCCTTGCCAGTGACTAGTGGTGTTCTGCAGGGGTCGGTGTTAGGACTGCTTCTTTTTACACTATATATTGATGATCTAGATGTTGGAATAGATGACTTTGTTGCCAAGTTTGCAGATGATACAAAGATTGGTGGAGAGGCAGGTCATGTTGAAGAAACAGGTAGGATGCAGAAGGACTTAGACAAATTAGGAGAATGGGCAAGAAAGTGGCAAATGAAATACAATGTTGGAAAATGCATGGTCATGCGCTTTGGTAGTAGAAATAAATCTGCAGGCTATTTTCTAAATAGGAAGAAAATCTAAAAATCCGAGGTGCAGAGGGACTTGGGAGCCTTTGTGCAGAACACCCTACAGGTTAACTGGCAGGTTGAGTCTGTGGTGAGGAAGGCAAATGTAATGTTGTAGCGATGTGCTACACACAGCGCCAGAATAACCACACGGAGTCGGTGAGTTGGAGTTGCGATAAAAGAGGTTTATTCAAACTTCGCGGCCCGCTTTAAAGCCTTCCCGTTCCCGCCCTTTTTGCTGCCGGCCCTCTGCCTGCGCGCGCTGTTTCGTGAGCCGGTTCGTGGGTGCCAGAAAGTGGGTCGCCACATAACTCACCCCCAGAACCGGCGATACCTCCCCCAATGTCCGCAGTCTGGATCGGCCTCTGTTTGGGAGGTCTGCCCCCGCGCCGCGGTGCCTGAGCCTGGACCGGCTGCGCCAAGTCCACTTGGGCCGGTTTGAGTCGGTCCACCGTGAAAACCTCCTCTCTCCCCCCAATGTCCAGCACGAACGTGGACCCGTTGTTCCTGATCACCTTAAACGGCCCCTCGTAGGGCCGCTGTAGCGGTGCCCGGTGTCCGCCCCGTCGTACAAAAAGAAACTTGCAGTTCTGCAGGTCTTTGGGTACGCAGGTCGGGCTCTGTCCGTGCTGTGAAGTGGGTATGGGGGCCAGGTTACCGAGCCTCTCCCGTAGTCTGTCCAGGACTGCTGTGGGTTCTTCCTCTTGCCCCCTTGGGGCTGGTATGAACTCTCTTGGGACGACCAGGGGCGCGCCGTACACCAACTCGGCCGACGAGGTGTGCAGATCCTCCTTGGGCGCCGTGCGGATTCCGAGCAGGACCCAGGGAAGTTCGTCCACCCAGTTGGCCCCTCCAGGCGGGCCATGAGAGCCGACTTCAGGTGACGGTGGAAGCGCTCCACTAGTCCATTCGACTGTGGGTGGTAGGCAGTTGTGTGGTGTAGCTGAGATCCTAAAAGTCTGGCCATAGCCGACCACAGGCTGGAGGTGAACTGGGCGCCCCTGTCGGAGGTAATGTGGGCCGGTACCCCGAAGCGGGCTACCCAGGTTGCGATCAGTGCTCGGGCGCAGGATTCGGAGGTGGTGTCGCTGAGCGGGACTGCCTCTGGCCATCTGGTGAACCGGTCTATCATAGTTAGGAGGTACCGCGCTCCTCGTGACACTGGCAGGGGCCCCACGATATCCACATGGATGTGGTCGAACCTCCGGCGGGTGGGTTCGAACCGCTGCGGTGGAGCCTTGGTGTGCCGCTGCACCTTGGCCGTTTGGCACTGCATGCACGTTTTGGCCCATTCACTGACCTGTTTACGAAGTCCATGCCACACGAACCTGTTGGAGACCAGCCGGACGGTTGTCCTGATGGAGGGGTGCACTAAGTTGTGAATGGACTCGAACACCCGCCGGCGCCAGGCTGCTGGGACGACGGGGCGGAGGTTGGCCGGTAGCTACGTCACACAGTAGGGTCCTCTCACCTGGGCCTACGGGGAGGTCTTGGAGCTGCAAACCGGAGACTGCAGTCCTGTAACTGGGGATCTCAGCGTCTGCCTGCTGTGCCTCTGCCAGCGCTGCCTAGTCCACCCCCTGGGACAGGGCCTGTATGGTAGGTCTGGAAAGTGCGTCTGCCACGACATTGTTCTTTCCAGAGACATGCCGGATGTTGTAACTCGTTGGAGGTAAGACGCTGATCTCCGCTCCGGTGTCGACCAAAAAGCGGCGTCCTGACTGCTTGTCCCAGACGTACAGGAGGCTGTCCTGATGGCCAGCCGCCGTAGCCATCAGCGGCAGCTGGCCCTGGCGTTTCCCGGGAATTTGCAGGGTGGTCTGCAGCGGCGGGCCTCCGTGCCCCACCGCTGGTGGTAGAAACACCATTGTTCCTTGGGCTCCTCACTCCCGTCGCCGGGTTTTGTAGGCTCTGCTGCCGGGTCTGGTCTGGTCTGTCGTTGGGCACGCGGCTTGGTGATCTGTGCGACGGATGCCCCTCTCTCTTTCCTGGCATTCCACAGCACATCTGCTCGGGCCGCCACCTCCCGGGGGTCGCTGAAATCTGCGTCGGACAGCAGCAGGCATTCGTCCTCGGGCAGTTGCTCTAGGAACGCCTGCTCAAACATGAGGCAGGGTTTGTGTCCTTCAGCCAGGGCCAGCATCTCGTTCAATAATGCTGATGGCGGCCTGTCTCCCAAACCATCCAGGTGCATTAAGCGGCGTGCTCGTTCGCGCCGTGAGAGTCCGAAAGTCCTTATGAGCAGGGCTTTGAATGCTGTGTATTTGTCGTCCTCCGGGGGCGACTGTGTAAACTTCTCAACTTGTGCAGCAGTCTCCTGGTCGAGGGAGCTCAGCACGTAGTAGTAGCCAGTGGACTCCGAGGTTATCTGCCGAATGTGGAATTGTGCTTCTGCTTGTTCGAACTATAAATGGGGTCGCAGCGTCCAGAAGCCCGGCAGTTCCAACGAAACTGTGTGAACAGATGCAGCGTCGGTCATCTCTGGTCCAAATATCGTTTGGGCCGTCGGGGTCACCAATTGTAGCGGTGTGCTACACACAGCGCTAGAATAACCACACGGAGTCGGTGAGTTGGAGTTGCGATAAAAGAGGTTTATTCAAACTCGCGGCCTGCTTTAAAGCCTTCCCGTTCCCGCCCTTTTTGCTGCCCGCCCTCTGCCTGCACGCGCTGTTTCGTGAGCCGGTTCGTGGGTGTCAGAAAGTGGGTCGCCACAGTGTTAACATTCATTTCAAGAGGTCTAGAATACAAGAGCAGGAATGTGATGCTGAGGCTTTATAAGCCACTGGTGAGGCCTCACCTTGAGTATTCTGAACAGTTTTGGGCCCCTCATCTTACAAGAAATATGCTGCCATTGGAAAGGGTCCAGAGGAGGTTCACAAGGATGATTTCAGGAATGAAAGGATTATCATACGAGGAACGTTTGATGGCTCTGGGTCTGTACTCTCTGGATCTTAGAAGGATGGGGGGGGGGGAATCTCATTGAAACCTTTTGAATGTTGAAAGGCCTGGACAGAGTAGATGTGGAAAGGATGTTTCCCTTGGTGGGAGAGTCTAGGACAAGAGGGCACAGCCTCAGGACATAGGTACGTCCATTCAAAACAGAGATGCAGAGAAATTCCGTTAGCCAGAGGATGATAAATTTGTGGAGTTTGTTGCCACATGTAGTTGTGGAGGCCGGGTCATTGGGTGTATTTAAGGCAGAGATTGATAGGTTCTTTATTGGACATGTCATCAAAGGTTACAGGGAGAAGGCCAGGAAATGGGGTTGAGGAGGAGAAAAAAAGGATCAGCCATGATTGAATATATCGAGGTTTATAAAACCATGAGGGGCACAGGTAAAGTGAATGGTCACAGTCTTTATCACAGGGAAGGAACATCTAAAACTGGGGGGCATTGATTTAACTTGAAAGGGATAACATTTAAAGAAAGACCCACGAGAGGTTGTTTTAATATTCAAGATTGTTTAATGTCATTTGCAGTACACACGTGCAAAGGAAAATGAAATAATTGTTATTCTGGATCTGATGCCGTGCAAAAACACACACAATAAGATAAAGAACACAATAATAATAAAAACATATTAAATATATATTCATAACATAGCTTATCTACATAGATTGATTTGATGTCTATAAAGTGACGCTAGGTACAAGGGTGTCTGTAAATAAAGTGGCTGACAGGAAATGACGAAGTAGTGGTGGTTGGGGGTGTGAAGGGGTGGGTTAGTGGGTGGAGGTGTTGATCAGCCTCACTGCTTCAGGAAAGTAACTGTTTTTGAGTCTGGTGGTCCTGGTGTGGGTGCTATGTTGACTCCTCCTTGATGAGAGTGGGACAAACAGTCCATGCGTAGGCTGGGAGGGATCCCTTATGATGTTACTGGCCCTTTCTGTATACGTGTCCTTGATGGTGGGTGGGTTGGTGCCGGTGAAGCATTGGGTAGTTTTGACTACCTATTGCTCACTCAAAAAGTGGTGCATATATGGAATGAACTTCCAGAGGAATCTGTAGAAGTAGGTGCAATTACAATGTTTTAAGAGTATTCAGACAGCAAGATTCCAACAACTGAAGTCACATGTCTAGAGAGGTAAATGGATAGAAAAGATATAGAGGGACTTAGGGCAAATACAGACAAATGTGATTATGAGGGGTATAGGCAGCCTCATAGAGGTCATTGGTTATGGGTGAAAAGTGAAATGATAGAAAGGTATCTAAGGGGAAATCCTTTACTCAGTGGGAAGAAGAACGTGGAATGAGCTGCCAGTAGAAGAGGTGGATGTGGATACTTGATCAGCTTAGTTAAGTGCATGGATGGGAGGACTATGGACGGCTATGATCCAGGTGCAGGTTGATGGGTCCAGGCAGAATAACAGTTCAGCATGGACTAGAAGGGCTGAAGGGCCTGCTTCTGTACTGTATGACTCCAAAGGCACTTTCAGAACAGTAAGAATGACTGAAGGCATTTTTAGAATCTGAAGCCCGCAGTTATCAAAAAATGTGATTTGCTTTTGCTAACAGTGTGATAAGGAAAATCTCCACTCCTCCAGCTCTTCATGTCTATTGGCTATCAGAAACCATGGCAATAAGTGACCAACTGTGAATCATAGCAACATAACCAGTCAAAAAGCATGGTGTTAAGTAATCATTCAGGAACCATGGCAACACACAATCAGAAACCAGGATCATTGTCATGCCTTAATAATGGAAATGCAAAAACGGAAATGGCAAAATCAATAGCTGAAATAAAGTTCAAAGTTCAAAGTAAATTTATTATCGAAGTATGTGCAGGTTACCATATACAATCAAGAGATTCCTTTTCCTGCAGGCATTCACAGTAGAATAGAGAAGTATAATGGAATCAATGAAAAACTACACTCAGACAAAGTCCATAAGACCATAAGCCCATAAGACACAGGAGCAGAATTAGGCCATTTGACTCATCGAGTCTGCTCCACCATTCAATCATGGCTGATCCTTTTTTCCCCTCCTCAGCCCCACTCCCTGGCCTTCTCCCCGTAACCTTTGAGGGCATGTCCAATCAAGAACCTATCAATCTCTGCCCCAATCAGCTGGCCTCCAAAGCTGCACGTGGCAACAAATTCCACAAATTCACCACCATCTGGCTAAAGGAATTTCTCCGTACCTCTGTTTTCAATGGACATCCCTCTATTCTGAGGCTATGCCTTCTTGTCTTAGACTCTCCCACCATGGGAAACATCCTTTCCACGTCTACGCTGTCTGGATCCTTTCATCATTTGAAAGTTTCACTGAGAGCCCCCCTCATCCTTCTAAATTCCATTGAGTACAGACACAGAACCATCAAATGTTCCTGGTATGAGAACCCTTTCGTTCCCGAAATCATCCTTCTGAGTCTCTTCTGAACCCTCTCCAATGCCAAACGAGACAGGCAACCAACCAATATGTAAATGACGACAAACTGTCCAAGTTTTGAAAAATAAACAATACTGAGAGCATGAGTTGTAGAGCCATTGAAAGTGAGTCCATAGGTTTTAGAGTCAGTTCAGAGGGAATTTGGGTGAAAAAGAGAAAAAAAGATCAATATAGACAGAAATAGATTTAAACCCTTAGCAGATCAGGCAGCGTCTGAGAACAGAGAAAAAGAGTTAACATTTTGTGTTCAGGATCCTTCTTAAAGGGTGTCTGAGAGATTGTGTCCAAGTTACCTCGAGAAGAAATAAGTAGATGATCCATCACCTCTACACTTGTAGTGTAAGGATGCTGTAGGCATCCATAGATCCCTCAAAATTCCCACACAATTTGATTGGATAGTTAAGAAGATGCTTGGCGTGTTGACCTTCCTTAGTCAGAGGATTGATTGAGTCCAAGAGTCACAAGGTAATGTTGCAGCTCTATAAATCCCTGTTCTTTTTTTGTTTGGTGTGTGACCAAGTGGTTAAGGCATCGGTCTATTGATCTGAAGGTTGCTAGTTCGAGCCTCAACCGAGGTAGTGTGTTGTGTCCTTGAGCAAGGCACTTACCCACACATTTCTCTGTGACGACACCAGTGCCAAGCTGTATGGGTCTTAATGCCCTTCCCTTGGGCAACATCGGTGGCGTGGAGAGGGGAGACTTGCAGCATGGGCAACTGCCGGTCTTCCATACAACCTTGCCCAGGCCTACGCCCTGGAAACCTTCCAAGGCGCAAATCCATGGTCACATGAGACTAACGGATGCCTTTTTTTTTATAAAACCCTGGTTGGACCACACTTGAAATATTGTGCTGAATTCACTTCCACTCATTCTATTAAGGATAGGATGCTTTAGAGAGAGTGCAGAGGAGAGATACCAGGATACTGCCTGGACTAGAGGGCATGTCTTATGATGATATGTAGAGTGAGCTAGACTTCCTCCATTGCAGCAAAGGAAGATGAGAGGTGACTTGACAGAAGTGTACAAGATAATAAGAGGCATAGATAGAGTGGACAGCCAGAGACTTTTTCCCATGGCTGAAATAGCTAATAGTGTGCATAATGTTAAGGTGATTGCAGGAAGGTATGGGGGGATGTCAAAGTTACACAGAGAGTGGTGGGTGAGTTTGTGTTCTGGAGGCAGATACATTCAGGTCATTTAAGAAACTCTTTGATCAGCATGATAACGTAGTGGTTAGCACAATACTTTACAGCATCAGCAACGCAGGTTCAATTCCCGCTACTGCCTGCGTGGAGTTTCTGTGTTTTCCCGTGACCGTGTGGGTTTCCTCCGGGATCTTCAGTTTCCTCACACAGTCCAAAGGCTTAACAGTTGGTAGGTTAGTTGCCATTGTAAACTATACTGTGATTAGGCAAGGATTAAATTGGGGAATTGCTGGGTGACATGGTTTGAAGGGCTGGAAGGATGTGTTCTGTGTGGTATCTCAATATATAAATAATAAATAATGGACGGCAATGTAGGAGAGAAGCGTTAGAGTAGGTTAAAGAGTTGGCATGATAGTGTGGGCTGAAGGGCCTGTACTGTGCTGTAATGATCTATTTCTATGTAGATTACAAATCTTCAAATAAAATGTATTTCTAAAAAATACAAAAGGGCATCTTCTGTGCTAATATATGTTAGTCCATTTAATATCAAAGTTGCTTAATGATAACATCTTCCCAAAAATTGTAATGCTGTCTGTTGCTTCAGAATGAATTGCATTTTTGCTGAACATTACTGTCTTTAGTTGAAATCAGAAAATGCACGCAGAGCCTTTTCTGATTTTTGTCTCACTGAGAAGTCTACAGTACTGTTCAAACCTCTTAGGCAAATATATGTAGCACAGTACTAAGACCTTTGTACAGTATTCAGCATGGAGTGGAGAGTGAATTTGTAAATCTGGCAGGAGCAAAGGATGTAGGAAATGGTGAGTGGCGGGTTGGGGGTACCATGGAGAGTGTGGGACGGGTGGCAGAGAAGGAGTGCCAAAGGTGGGAGTTGTCATGGGTACAGACACACCCAGCTCCGAGACACCGGGCAAGGTAATTTAATTTCAAACATTTGGCTTATTGAAGGTTAAAGAATGCCTATCTGGTGCTTTCCACTCTCTCCCCTCTCCTTTTTCCTTTACCCAGCCATGATTCCCCTCTGCCACCCCTTCTCACTCTCAGTCCACAATAGGGACCCTCATATGTGTGTCTAAGACCTTGAAACAGAACTGTAAGTTGAAGGGAGCGTATTAATCGTCAATAAAGGGGAGACTGATTGATGAGCATCTAAAAGCAAATAGGAAAAGTAATAAACTGGAACCTTAATTTCCAGCTTTAGAAACGAGTTTCAGTAGTCCAGAAGACCACAAGACGAACAAGGCCAATCAGCTCATGGAGTCTGTTTCGTCATTTTTTCATGGCTGATTTATTATCCTACTCAATACTTTCTCCTACCTTTTCCCATAACCTTTGATGCCCTTATTAACCAAGAACCCTATCAGCCTCCGCTTCAAATATACCCAATGGCTTGGCCTTCACAGCCATCTGTGGTAATGCATTCAACAGATTCATGATCTTTCCAAGAATGAAACATAACTTGCTGGAGGAACTTAGCAAGTCTGGAGGAAAGTAAATGCTTCCTCGCCACAGAGGCTGCCTATGCTATCGAGTTCTTCCAGCATTTTGTGTTTTCTCCACTTAGCACCTGCTCCTGCTCCTACCTCCACCACCTTCACTGGCAGTTCATTCCAGAAAACATCTACTCGTTGTTTAACAAATATACCCCTCAGATTCTCTTGAAACCTCCTGCCTCACACCTTAGAGTCATAAAAAGCACTACAGTATAGACCATAAGATATAGGAGCATAATTAAGCCATTTGGCCCATTGAGTCTGCTCCGCCATTCCATCATGGCTGATCCAATTTTCTTCTCAGACCTAGTCTCCTGCCTTCTTCCTGTATCCCTTCATACCTTGACCAATCAAGAATCTATCAACCACTGCATTAAATATACCCATTGACTGGCCCTTCAGCTCATCTGGTCCGTACCGTACTATTATTCTGTATTGTCTAATCAACCCGCACATGGATAATAGCCCTCCATCCCTCTCCCATACACGTACTGTCCAAACTCCTTTTAAATGCTGAAATCCACCATATATGCTGGCAGCTCGTTCCACATTCTCATCACCCTCTAAATGAAGAAGATTCCTCTCATGTCCCCATTGAATATTTCACCTTTCACCTTTCACCCTGAACCTATGATCACTAGTTCTAGTCTTAAAAATCCTGTTTGCATTACCCTCATAATTTTATTTTCCACTAGCAAATCACCCCTTATTCTCTTACGCTCCAGGGAATAAAATCCTAATTTAAATCTTTATTCACTTTCCTACTTGTCTTAGAACCCTCTGCCATGCGTAATAGGTCATGTTGGGTTGCCATGGGGGGGCATAGCAGTTAGCTCCATGCTATTATAGCTCGGGGCATTAGAGTTCAGAGTTCAGTTCCAGCACCGACTGCTCTGGGACCCTCCCACATTCAATGACATACCGGTTTCTAGGTTAATTGGTCATTGTAAATTGTCCAGGGATTAGGCTAGGGTTAAAAAGGTAGGG
Organism: Mobula hypostoma; assembly: GCF_963921235.1. NCBI lineage: Eukaryota > Metazoa > Chordata > Chondrichthyes > Myliobatiformes > Myliobatidae > Mobula > Mobula hypostoma. Next base: position 108,622,416 of record NC_086108.1, read on the forward strand.
TGCCAGTCGGTGTGGCTTGTAGGGCCGGTGGGGCCCGTTCCATGCTGTATCTCTAAATAAAATAAATAATTTTATGTTCCTTCACTCCAGGGAAGACAACCCCTGCCTGTTGAATCTCCCTTGATAACTCGCTGAGATATTTATTCAAGACTCAGGCTATAAGTAAAATCATTCATCCAATGTGCAGACACTGCAACGTCTCTCCTTTGATGGTGTGAAAGGGTAGAACGTGAGGTACGCAGGTGGTCGTCAGAAGTGTGCAGTTGAGACCATCCCTGGAGGAAGGCAAAGTTTATGGCACAAATCTTTTCATTATGATCTCCACTCAGAAAGGAACTCAAAAATGATAAAATGGTAACGAATATGAATAATTATACTATCATGTGAAAAAAATTGAGCAATGCATTCTAATTAAAGTCAAAGAGACAGGAAGATAATGGACTTCATTAGGGACTTAATATGTTCAGATGACTATATAGGTTCAGCTCTTTAAGTTTCTGATGGTTGATTCATGATCCTTGGTTTGCAGCAAGGGCAGGGAGATGAATATTGATAGATTTATGCCTTATCATCTGGTATGGAGTTGCCACTGTGCAGGATTGGAAAAAGGTGCTGAAAGTTGTAAGCTCAACCAACTCCATCATGGGCACCAGCCTCTCCAGCATCGAGGGCACCTTCAAATGATGGTGACCCAAAAAGACGGAATCTGTCATTAAGAACCTAAGCCTTGGGTGGCAGGGTGGAGATACATCTCCACCAAAGGAGGTGTAAAGTGCTCCTTCTCTCCGCTAGCCTGCAGGTCACCCTTGGGTAAGGTATACAACCTGCTTAGGAACATCTCCCCCCCCGCCCCCACCACTGATCAAGATCACGTGGTCATGTGAAGCCATGGGAGCAGGTGGTGGATGGTCGTATGAGCCGCTGGTACATATCACAAGTCCTGGTTATGTGACCACTGACACCAGGCAGACAATCTCTGAAGAGTATTGATAATGACTGGGGTCACCCGTCTTGTAAGGACATTGCCCAGAAGAAGGCAATGGCAAACAACTTCTATAGAAAAAGTTTGCCAGAAACAATCCTGATCATGGAAAGACCATGATTGCCTCCGTCATATGACACGGCAGATAATGAACAAATGATAACTTGGGACATAATCTCTTCTCAGAGTCACGACGAAGAAGGAGGTACAAGAGTCTGAAAAAACACACTCAACATTTTAGGAAAAGCTTGTTCCTCACCACCATTAGAGTTCTGAATGGACAATGAACCCATGTTCATTACCTCACTGTTTTTCCTTTTCTTTTTTTCTCTCTTTTTTGCTATTTATTTAACTCTAATTTATATATATACTTTTCTTTTTGTAATTTATAGTATCTTTATTATGTAAAGCAATGTACTGCCACTGTAAAAATAACATATGCCGGTGATATCAAACCTGATTTGCCCCATCATTTAGCACAGTTACAAGGAGTGCTGCCACAAGAAACCAGCACCCATCATCTGATATCTCCTCCATCTAGGGATAAAGTTCTAGCCTATTGAGCCATTGCCATTAACTCAGGCCTTCAGTTTAGTCTAAACTTCAAAGTAAATTTATTATCAAAGTACATATGCGTTATCACATACAACCCTGAGGTTCGTTTTCTTGTGGGCACTTACAGTGAATACAAAGAAACAAAATATAATATATTACAGAATAAACAAGCAAGAACAACTTACTTAATAGATATAGCCATTCCAAACACACATATTATAGAGAAATCAATAAATGAAGGACACCAGGAATATGCTGAATTCAAAGAGGAAATTGAGACTTTGGAACATGAACAGGGTATGCATTGTCCCGGTAGTAATATCTACGACTAGTGTCATCCCAAAGTCACTACACAATAGCATTGAACAATTAGGTCTACACGGCAACATTTAAGTACATCTCCAGAAAGTTACAATACCAGACACCACTAGCATAATCCGAGACTTCCTATCAAATGAGAAATGAGCATGCTTGGCTCTGCCCGTAACTTGAGCTGAGAAAAAAAATCATAACAATAACTAAGCAATAAATATCAAGTAAACAACAAGAAGAGTCCTTGAAAGTGAGTCCATAGGCTGTTGGAACAGTTCGGTGATGGGGTGAGTGAAGCTGAGTGAAGTTATCCCCTCTGGTTCACGAGGCTGATGGTTGAGGGGTATAACTGTTCCTGAATCTGTTGGTGTGGGTCCTGAGGCTCTTGTACCTTCTTCCTGATGGCAGCTATGAGACTGCTGTGTCTATTTCATTTCTGAAATTCATTGACTTTAATGATGTTGAATGAAAGAAGCAGAACAGAGCATGCAGTTAGTCTTGACGAAGGGTCTCGGCCTGAAACGTCAACAGTACCTCTTCCTACAGATGCTGCCTGGCCTGCTGCGTTCACCAGCAACTTTGATGTGTGTTGTTTGAATTTCCAGCATCTGCAGAATTCCTGTTATAAGCAGAAACTGGTATATTTATTGTTGAACACTACCTGTCTCAGGTTATACAGTCTGACTATGGCACCATAAATTAATCACTACTCAAATTCACAGGATCACCCATAACTTGAGAGCAATAAACCTCTACTGAAGTAATATTTGACTTACTTCTCTCTCATCTTAACATAACACTTGGGTATAATCCCCTCAATTATAATTTTATATTCCTGGTGCACTCTCTGTAGAATTTAGGACTCAGCCATGGAGCCTCAGTCGTTTGACCCAGACCAATAAATGTCTGTTTTATGGTGATAAGATTTTGAATTGAACCATATAATGGTGTGCCTGGGTTGAGCACAGGGGTATGGATTTAATCAACATTCAAAGTTAAAAGTAAATTTATTATCCAAGTACATACTATATGTATCTGTTACTATATACTACTGAGATTCATTTTCTTGCAAGCATTTACCGGAAAGTAAATAGAATAAAATTCCTAAGAATATTATATATAAACAGACAAAGTCTTACAAACAACCAAAGAACCAAAAAAACAAACTGTGCAAATAATACTGAGAGCATGAGCTGTTGACTTTGAAAGCAAGTCTGTAGGTTGTAGAACCAGCTCAGTGTAGTGGTGTAAACACGAGGAATTCTGCAGATGCTGGAAATTCAAGCAACACACATCAAAGTTGCTGGTGAACGCAGCAGGCCAGGCAACATCTCTAGGAAGAGGTACAGTCGACGTTTCGGGCCGAGACCCTTCGTCAGGACTAACTGAAAGAAGAGCTAGAAAGTGATTTGAAAGCGGGAGGGGGAGGGGGAGATCCAAAATGATAGGAGAAGACAGGAGGGGGAGGGATGGAGCCGAGAGCTGGACAGGTGATTGGCAAAAGGGATATGAGAGGATCATGGGACAGGAGGTCCAGGGAGAAGGAAAAGGGGGAGGCGAGATAAAAACCCAGAGGATGGGCAAGGGGTATAGTCAGAGAGACAGAGGGAGAAAAAGGAGAGAGAGAGAAAGAATGTGTGTATATAAATAAATAACGGATGGGGTACGAGGGGGAGGTGGGGCATTAACGGAAGTTAGAGAAGTCAATGTTCATGCCATCAGGTTGGAGCCACCACAGTGTAGTGGTGGTTGAAACTATTTGTGCTGGTTCAGGAGCCTGACAGTTTCAGGGCAATAACTGTTACTGAAGCTGATGGTGTGGGTTCTACAGCTTCTGTATGGTGCGGCTCGGTGGTAGTAGCAAGAAGAGAGTATGGCTTGGATGCAGCTTTCTTGTGGCATCACTCCATGCAAATGCCCTCAGTGGTGGCGAGGGCTCTACCTGTGATGGACTGGGCTGTATCCACCACCTTCTGCAGACTGTTCCTTTCCTGAGCATTGGTGTTTTCCAACCAGGCTGTGATGCAACCAGCTAGGACACACTCCACCGTGCATGGAGGTTTGTCAAAGTTTTTTGGTGACGAGCTGAATCTATGTAAAAATCTAAGAAATTGGAGGCACTGTTATGCTTCTTTAGGATGACACTTACATGCTGGTCATAGGACAGACTCACTGATATGTCAATGCCAAGGAATTTAAACTGATTGACTCTGTCCACCTCCAATCCTTGATGAGGACTACACACTTACCATCTTCAGTCTTGGATCTATGCCTGGCCAGAACTCCGGGAGATCAGAGGGTTTACAATGCTCCGTGTATGGAATTTAAAAGTACTGACCATCTCCATCTTCATTCCCTTAATAAGGACTGGTATATGGACCTCCAGCTTCTTCTTCTTGAGCACAGGGTATGGACTTAATCAGTCAGTAATCTTTATCCACCATGTTTTTATTTGCATTTCTTGACTAAGTAATATTCCATTGCATTACTGAGGGAGGAAGATAGGGGAGTATGAGGGAGTATTCATTGAGAGGATGAATCTTGGATAACAATTTAAATCAGGGTTGTGCTGTACTATCTGAGAATCCGGGACCAAGCAGTTGAGACCTGGAACTGGTCTGTCCTCAAGTCGGAGGCCCATCTGTGTGCGAACGGGTGGGTGGGAGCGATGGGAAAGGAGCTTGTTGTATTTTGTTGCTGTTTGTGTTGCTCTGCAGAACATTGTGAGCTTGCTGTGTTGGAAGAATGTGTGGTGACACTTACGGCTTCTTCCAGCACATCCTTGTGTCGTGCTGCACGTTATCACAAACAATGCTCTTCACTGTATGTTGCCATGTACTTAGAACAGTACAGTGGTCCACAATCTTGTGTTGAGATTTTAACCTACTCTAAGATCATTCTCACCTTCTCCTCCCACATAGCCCTCCATCCTAGCTAAGATTTTCATAAATGTCCCTAATATCTGCATCTACCACCACCCCTGGTAATGCATGCCACACACTTATGACTCTCTGTGTAAAAAAAACCACTTCTGACATCGCCATCCTCTTCAGTCCCCTGCAAATTATGCCCTCTGGTATAGTCCATTTTTACCCTGGGAAAAAGTCTCTGGCTGTCCACTTGATCTATGCCTTTAATCATCTTGCACACCTCTATCAAGACACCTCTCATCCTCCTTCATTCTGAAAGGGAAAACCGTGGCAAGTTCAGCCTTTCCACATAAGACATACTCTCCTAAGCCTGGCATCTTGCTGGTAAACCTCCACTGCACCCACTCTAATGCTTCCGCATCCTTATAATGAGGCAAATAAATCTGAATCTGAATCTGAATCTGAGAGGTAGAGACCATAAGACCAGAAGATATATGAGCAGAATTAGGCTATCAGCCCATCAGGTTTGCTCCACCATTCTACCTTGGCTGATTTATTATTCCTCTCAACTCCATTTCCTGTGTTCTTCCCATAAAATTTAATACGTTAATTAAGAACCTATCGACCTCCGTGTTAAATGTACCCGATGACTTGCGCCTCCTCAACCATCTATGGCAATGAATTCCACAGATTCACCACCATCCGGCTAAAGAAATTCCTTCCATCTCTGTTCCAAATGTACGTCCCTCAATTCTCAGGCTGCGTCCTCTGGTCCAGAGTCCCCCACTACTGGAAACACCCAATCCACAGCCACTCTATCTAGCCCTTTAAATATTTGATTGTTTTCAATGAGGTCACCCACTCATTCTTCTAAACTCCAGTGAGTTCAGACCCAGAGCCATCAAACGCTCCTCATACATTAATCCTTGCATTCTCTGGATCTTTTTCATAAACCTTCTCTGGACTCTCTCCAATGCCAGCACATTCTTTCTTTGATAAACTGCTAACAATACTCCAAGAGCAGATTGACCAACCTCTTATAAAGCCTCAGCAATATACCCTAACTTCTATATTCTACTCCTGGACTCTCTGACGGTGGTGTCTGAAAAGAGGATGCTGTCTAAGTTGCATGCCATCTTGGTCTATGTCTCCCATCCACTACATAATGTACTGGTTGGGCACAGGAGTACATTCAGCCAGAGACTCATTCCACCGAGATGCAACACAGAGCGTCATAGGAAGCCATTCCTGCCTGTGGCCATCAAACTTTACAACTCCTCCCTTGTAGGGTCAGACACCCTGAGCCGATAGGCTTGTCCTGGACTTATTTCATAACTTACTGGCATAATTTACATATTACTATTTAACTATTTATGGTTCTATTACTATTTATTATTTATGGTGCAACTGTAACGAAAACCAATTTCCCCCGGGATCAATAAAGTATGACTATGACTATGACTATGACTATGACTATGACTATGACTTTCAAAATGAATGCTAATATTTCATTTGCCTTCCTCACCACTGAGTCAACCTGCGAGCTACACTTTGGAGAATCCTGCACAAGTCCCTTTGCATTTCTGATTTTTGAATTTTTCCCCCCATTTACAGTCCATATAAAAAGTATTCACCCCCTTGGAAGTTTTCATGTTTTATTGTTTTACAGCATTGAATCACAATGGATCTAATTTGCCTTTTTTGACAGTGATCAACAGAAAAAGACTCTTTTGTGTCAAAGTGAAATAATTGCAAAAGTTTTTACCCTCCTTTGATATGACACACCAAATCGTCACTGATGAAGCCAACTGGTCACATAATTAGTTAAATGGAAATATGTTTTTGGAAGCCTGTATGCAGTCAAGGTGTTTCAATTGATTGTTGTAATAATACACCCTCATCTGGAAAGTCCAACCGCTGGTGAGTCAGTATCCCGGTAAAATCTACACCATGAAGATAAAAGAACACTCCATGTAACTCCATGAAAAGGTTATTGAAAAGCACAAGTCAGGAGGTGGATACAAGAAAATTTCCACGTCACTGAACATCCCTTGGAGTACAGTTAAGTCAATCATCAAGAAATGGAAAGCATATGGTACTGCTATAAATCTGCCCAGAGCAGGCCATCCTCAAAAACTGAGTGACTGTGCAAGAAGGAGACTAGTGAGGGAGGAGGTCACTAAGAGACCTATGATAACTCTGGAGGAGTTGCAAGCTTCAATGGCTGAGATGGGCAAAACTGCACATACAACTGTTGCCGGGGTATTTTAACAGTCGCAGCTTCATGGGAGAGTGCAAAGAGAAAGCCACTGTTGGAAAAAACTCTCATGAAATCTCAGTTAGAGTTTGCCAGAAGGCATGTAGGAGACTCTGATGTCAGCTGGAAGAAGGTTCTATGGTCTAATGAAACTAAAATTGAGCTTTTTGGCCATCAGACTGAATACTATGTTTGGCATAAGCCAAACACCATATATCATCAGAAACACACCATCCCTCCCATGGTGGTGGTGTCTGCATCATGCTGTGAGAAGGCTTCACTGCAGCAGGCCCAGAAGGCTTGTAAAGGCAGAGGGTAAAATGAATGCAGCAAAATCCTGGAGGAAAGGCTGATGCAGTCGGCAAGAGAACTGCAACTTGGGAGAAGACTTGTTTTTCAGCAAGACAATGACCCCAAACATAAAGTCAAAGCTACACAAGAATGGCTTAAAAACAACAAAGTCAATGTCCTGGAGTGGCCAAGTCAGAGGTCAGACCTCAATCCAATTGAGAATTTGTGGTTGGACTTGAAAAGGGCTGTTCACTCACGATCCCCATGCAATCTGTCAGATCTTGAGCAATTTTGTAAAGAAGAATGGGGAAAAATTTGCAGTGTCCTGATGTACAAAGATGATAGAGACCTACCCATACAGATTCAAGTCTGTAATTGCTGACAAAAGTACACCCACTAAATACTGACTTGAAGGGGGTGAATACTTACGCAATCAATTATTTTATGTTTTATATTTGTAATTAATTTAGATCACTTTGTAGAGATCTATATTTACTTTGACACCAAATAATATTTTTCTGTTGATTAGTGTCAGAAAAGCCAAATTAAGTTCACTGTGATTCAATGTTGCAAAACAATAAAACATGAAAACTTCCAATTTGGGTGAATACTTTTCATAGGCACTGGAGAAAATAGTCCTTGCCTTTATTCATTTCACCAAAGTGCATGACCATACACTTCCACACATGGTATTCCATCTGCCTCTTTTTTGCCCATTCTCCGAATATGTCTAAGTCCATGTTTTCTAAACACTACCTCCCTCACCACCTATCTTTGTATCTTCCACAGATTTGGCCACAAAGCCATCAATTCCAAAACCCGCCTCTGCGGAACAGCCCTAGTCACTGGCAGCCAACCAGAAAAGTCCCCTTTGTTCCCACTCTTTCCCTCCTGCCAATCAGTCAATCCTCTATCCATACTGGTATCCTTCCTATAAAACCAGAGGCTCTTATCTTGCCTTATAGCCTTCTGCGCTGGACCTTGTCAAACTCCTTCAGAAAATCCAAGGAAACAATATCCATTGACTTGTTCGCCTGCCCTGCCTGTTATTCCCTCAAAGAATTCCAACAGATTTCTCAGGCCCCTTAAGGAAACCATGCTGACTTTTGCTTATTTATTAATGTGCCTCCAAGTGTTCCAAAACCTCATCCTTAATAATGGACTCCAACATCTTTTCAAGCATTGAAGGCAGGATAACTAGCCTATAATTTCCTGTCTTTTGCCTCCTTCCCTTCTTAAGGAGTGGAGTGACATTTGCAATTTTCCAATCCCAATCGAGTGATTCTTGAAAGAACACCACTGACAGCACTTTGACCCCAATCAACCAATCCAGACATCAGACGTTTGAGAGGAGGAGACTTCACTCGTCCACTGCTCAAGTAGAAAAAGGATGCACCAGACCATGGCAGCATAATAGAACTTTGACCAGCAGCCTGTTTGGGATCGATTAGTAAGAGCAAATTAGAGAAAGGCAGGGGCCAGCGCAGTGGCCGTTGTTGCAGTGGCTATATCTGAGTGGACATAGTCAGAGTAGTGATCATCAGGCTTTAGCTCTTCAAGGATTCGGTGTAGAGAGGCGCCAGACAGAGAAAGCAAAGGAAAGAAAAACTCAAGGTGAAGTTTTTCTTTCCTTCCCTGCTTTTTATCTGCTCAGCTAGGACAGTAGAGTTGCGAGGCAGGATAGTGAAATGCTCCTCTTGCGGGGAGGCAGGGAGACCTCCAGTGTCCCTGACGGCTACAACCGAGAGAGGTGTAACCAGCTGCAGCATCTAACAATCTGCGTTAAGGAGTTGGAGCTGGAACTGGATGAAATCTGTACCACAAACAAGAGAAAATCTGAAGATGCTGGAAATCAGAGCAACGCACACAAAATGGTGGAGGAACTCGGCAGGCCAGGCAGCATTTGTGCAAGAGTATAGTTGACGTTTTGGGCTAAGACCCTTCAGCAGGAAGGAGTGATGGATAGGACATCGAGTGAGGTAGTTACACCCAAGGCGCAGGACACAGGAAACTATCTGATGGTCAGTAAGGGGAAGGAGGTTAAGTAGCCAGTGCAGAGTACTCCTGTGACTACCTCCCTCAACAACAGGTACATCGTGTTGGATACTATTAGGGTGAAAGTTACAGTGGTCGGGTCTCTGACATGAGGCTGGCTCTGTGACTCAGAAAGGAAGTGGGGAGAAGAGGCACGCTGTGGGGATGGGGTATTTGTTAGTTAGGGGATTGGACAGGTGGTTCTGTGGGCAAGAATGAGATTCCCAGATGGTATGTTGCCTCCCAGGTGGCAGTGTCTGGAATATCTTGGATCGATTCCTCAGCATTCTTAATTGGGAGGGTGAACAGCCAGAAGTCATGGTCCATGTAGGTACCAATGAAATGGTCCAGGGTGGTGATCACAGAATTGCTACCCGTGCCATGTGCTAATAAGGCCAGAACTAGGAAGATTCTACAGTCTAACATGTGGCTAAGAAGTTGGTTTAGGAGGGAGGGCATAAGATTTTTGGATCACTGGGCTCCCTTCCAGGGAAGATGTAATCTGTGCAGAAGGGATAATTTGCACCTGAACTGGAGGGAGACTAATATCCTAGCAGGAATGTTTGTAAGTGCTGCATGGTGGGTTTAATTAAACTAGAGTTGCAGGGGGATGGGAACCAGAGGGCCAGAACAGTTAGTAGAGAGGTCGTGGTGTCAGATATTGGTAAGAACTCAGACAAAATCAGGAATCAAAAGACTTGTCGTGAGCTGTGTATATTTCAATGCAGAAAGTATTGTAGGAAAGTTGGATGAACTCAGGGCAAGATCAACACCTGCAATTATGATGTTGAAGACATTAGTGAGACTTGGTTGCAGGAAGGGCAAGTCTGGCAGCTCAATATTCTGGGTCTCCATTGTTTTAGATTTGACAGAGCGGGAGGGATTAAAGGAGGAGGGGTGGTGTTATTAGTCAGGGAAAATGTTATGGCAGTGCGTCATCAGAACTGGAGAACTCATCTAGTGAGGTGTTATGGGTGGAACTGAGTTATAAGAAAGGTATGCGCATGTTACTACAAACCAGCCGACAGTCTTAGGGATTTAGAGGAACGTAATTGTAAAGAGATTGCAGACTGTTTTAAAGAAACATAAGGTTTTTATAATAGGTGATTTTAACTTTCCACATTTTGACTGGGAATACCATACTGTAAAAGGACTAGATGGGGTAGAGTTTGTCAAATATGTTCAGAAAAGTCTCCTTCATCAGTAAGTACAAGTCCCAATGAGAGTGTGTGCAATGCTGGATATGCTTTAAGGGGACGAGACAGAGCAGGTGACAGAAGTTTGTGTAGGAGAACACTTTGCCTCCAGTGACCACAATGACATTTGTTTCAAAGTAAATATATAAAGGGATAGGTCTGGTCCGTGAGTTGAGATTCGAAATTGGAGAAAGGCTAATTTTGATGATATCAGAAATGCTGGCAAGTGTGGATTGGGACAGGCCGTTTTCTGGCAAAAGTGTACTGGGAAAGTGGGAGGGCTTCAAAAATGAAATTTTGAGAGTACAAAGGTTCTATGTTCCTGTCAGAATAAAAGATAAAGATAACAAGTACAGCACAGGGAATTCTGTTTTCAAGAGGTATTGAGGCCTAGTTAAGAGAAAAAAAGGAGGTGCATAGCAGGTAACGGCAAGTAGGAACACATAAGGTTCTTATGGAGTGTAAGAAATGCAAGAGAACAACTTGAAGACTGAAAAAAGGTATGAAGTTGCTCCAGCAGACAAACTGAAGGAGAGTCCTAAGGGATTTCACAGGTACATTAAGAGCAAAAGAATTGCTAGGGACATAATTAGTTCTCTGGAAGACCAGAATGGTAATCCATATGGGGGAGATCTTAAATGAATTCTTTGCATCTGTATTTACTTGGGAGATGAACACAGAGTCTATAGAAGTGAGGCAAGGCGTCATCTATTTCATGGACCCTGTACAGATTACAGAGGAGGAGGTGTTTGCTACACTGAGGCTCATCAGGGTCAATAAATTCCTGGGGCCTGACGAGGTGCTCCCTTGGACCCTACGGGAGGCAAGAGCAGAAATTGCCGGGGCCCTAGCAGAGATATTTAACTCAACTTTAGTGACAGGAGAGGTACCAGAGGACTGGTACCAGAGTGTTGTTCTAATGTTTAAAAGAGGACCTAAACAAAAACCAGGAAGTTACAGGCCGGTGAGTCTGACATCAGTTGTGGGAATGTTATTGGAAGGTATTCTAAGGGACTGGATATGTAAGTATTTGGATAGACATGGACTGATTAAGGATAGTCAGCATAGCTTTGTGCGTGATAGATCATGTCTAACCAATCTTATAGAATTTTTCAAGGAAATTACCATGAAAGTGGATGAAGGCACATAAGTGGATGGTGCCGACATGGACATTAGTAAGACATTTGACATGGTCCCGCATAGGAGGCTGGTCAAGAAGATTCAGTCGCTTGGCATTCTAGATGAGGAAGTAAGTTAGATTAACATTGGCTTTGTGGGAGAAGCCAGAGGGTGGTACTAGAGCATTGCCTCTCTAACTGGAGGCCTGTGGCTAGTGGTGTGCAGCAAGGATTTGTCCTTTGTTGTTTGTCATCTATATCAATGATCTAGATGATAATGTAGCTAACTGGCTCAGAAAATTTGTAGATGACTCCAAGATTGGGGTGCCGTGGATAGTGAGGAAGGTTATCATGGCTTGCAGAGGGACCTGCTTCAGCTGGAAAAATAGGCTGAAAAATGAAAGATGCAATTTAATGCAGACAAGTGCAAGGCTTTGCACTTTGGTAGGACTAACCTGGGTAGGTCTTAACGAATACTAGGGCACTAAGGACTGTGGTAGAACAAAGGGATCTGGGGATACAGCTACATAATTCAATGAAAATGGCATCATAGGTACATAGGGTCATAAAGAAAGCTTTTGGCACATTTAACTCAATGTATTGAGTACAGAAGATGGGATGTTATGTTGAAGTTGTATAAGGTATTGGTGAGGTCTAATTTGGAGTATAGTGTGCAATTTTGGTCACCTACCTACAGGACAAGACAGATGTAAATAAGGTTGAAAGAGTGCAGGGAAAATTTACAAGGATTTTGTCAGGTCTGGAGGACCTGAGTTATAAGGAAAGATTGAATAGGTTAACATAGAAACATAGAAAACCTACAGCACAATACAGGCCCTTTGGCCCACAAAGTTGTGCTGAACATGTCCCTACCTTAGAAATTACTAGGCTTACCCATAGAACTGTATTCTTTCGAACATAGAGATTAAGAAGAAATTTGATAGAAGTACATAAAACAATGAGGGGTAGAGATAGGGTAAAAGCAAACAGGCTTTTTCCACTGAGGTTGGGTGGGACTACAACTAGAAGTCATGGCTTAAGGGTTAAAGGTGAGAAGTTTAAGGCGAACACAAGGGGATACTTCTTTACTCAGAAGGTCCTGAGAGTGTGGAATGAGCTGCCAGGCAAGTGGTCCATGTTAACTTGATTTCAATGCTTAAGAGAAGGTTAGATAGGTACATGGATCGTAGGGATATGGAGGGCTATTTTCCTGGAGCAAGCTGTTGGGAGTATGCAGCACAAATGGATTCGGCATAGACTAGATGGATTGAAGGCCCGTTTCTTTGCTGTACTGTTCTATGATTCTAATGCCTCCACAGTCTCTTCAGCTGCCTCTTTCAGAACCCTGGGATGCAGTCCATCTGGTCCAGGTGACTTGTCTATCTTCAGACCTTTCAGCTTCCTAACACTTTCTCCTTAGTATAGAAACTGCACTGACTTCTGCCCTAAACATTCGGACATACTGATGCTGGTGCTGGAGGCAAGACAGTTGATAGATCTGAGTTGTTATGAGTGAACATTACCTGTTCTTGGCCACAGCCAAGAAACTGCACCAGAGCCTCCACTTCTTCTGGAGGCTAGAGTAACTCAGCATGTCTGCTTTCACCCTCATCAGTTTGTGTCGTTGCACCACAGAGAGCGTCCTATTTGGGTGTATGGCAATTGTACCGTCCAGGACTGCAGCGAGTTGTGGACAGAGCTCAATACATCATTGAGACCAGCCTTCCCTGTATGGACTCTGTCTATACTTCGAGCATCTCAGTGAAAACAGAGAGCATTATCAAAGCCCTCTTCCAGCCCAGACACTCAGAATCAGGTTTAGTATCACTGGCACATGTTGTGAAAGATTTAAAGATTCAAAGTACATCTATTATCAAAGAACGTACAAATTATGCACATTAAATTTGTCTGCTTACAGGCAGCCACGAAACAAGAAACTCGAATAACCCATTTAAAAAGGACCAAAAACCACTGCGCAGAGAAGGAGAGAGAAAGAAAAACACATCTTGCAAACAACAGAAGCAAGCCAACAGCATCCCGAACCAGACTGAGTTCCAGATCCACTCCCAGTACAGCCGGGGTCGACCCAACCTATTCCTTGGTCCCCAGTTTTCACACCGGCAGGGCAGAAACGCACAGCAGCCGGATCAGTTCTCAGCCTTGGCGCCGCGGAGAAAAGAATGAACATTTGCGGGAGGGTGAGCGAAATCAGCCTGATCCTTTCCGCCGTACCCACCAGTCTAGCTGTGCCGGCGTTTGAATTCCCAAGCACCGAGTAATGGTATGTTCCAGGACCCAGATCCAGAAGCCCTGATACATCTCGGCTGCCCCACCCAAAACCATTCTCAATTTCAGCCAATCGGCTCGGCGCGTGAAGCGATCCAACCTCGCACCCGAGCATCGAGACTCCTCTCCGAATCACTCACTCCATCTCTGGCAGCCATACGAACTCTGTCTGCTTCCCTGGCTCAAACACGTTGCACCCTGGACGAGCCTCGCCGCCACCTGTCTCCTCACTGTCTGCGGTGATAGTTCATCGCAATTTGCTTCATGAAAGATGTTAGAAGCAATGTTTTAGTCGATTCTCTTGCCTTATGATTTACCAGTAACCTGTCACACATTTTCGGTATTACCATCTTAAACCAGAAGCTCGAAGCATGTGACGTTGATTTCACCATTTCGGAGAAGTTCGGATCAGTACATGGATGGTTGGAGTATGAAGAGCCATGGGCCTGGTGCAGGTCGATGGGAGTAGGCAGGTTAAATGGTTTTGGCATGGACTAGATGAGCTGAAGGGCCTGTCATCTGTCTCTAGAGTTTATAGAGAATGGTGTGCAAACAAAAAAAATCCAGTGTGTGGCAGTTCTGTGGGTGAAAACACTTGCTAATGAGAGAGGTCAGAGGAGAACGAACAGACTGGATCAAGTTTGCAGGAAGGTGACAGTAACGCAAATAACCATTTGTTACATCAGTGGTGTGTAGAAGAGCATCTCTGAACACATAACGAGTTGAACCTAGAAGAGGATGTGAATAAACAGTTGATACTTCGTGGCTTGAAACGTCAACTGTTATTCATTTCCATAGGCACTGCCTGACCTGCCAAATTCCTCCATTTTGTGCATAATCTATGTATTCTGTTTAGGAATTATTCTATTTGAATTAGTTAATTTCCTTGAATTCCCTTTATTCTAACAGCTTGAGAAAATTTGCAAGGATGTTGCCGAGACTGGAGGACTTGAGTTATAAGGAAAGGTTGAATAGGTTAGGACTTTATTCCTTGTAAGGTTGAAGATTGAGAGGAGATTTGATAGAGGTATACAAAATAATGAGGGGTATAGATGGGGTAAATGCAAGCAGGCTTTTTCCACTGAGTTAGGGTGGACTACAATTAATTAAGGCATCCGTTAGTCTTGCAGTAAGTCTTCACTCTCCAGGGCGCAGGCCTGGGCAAGGTTGTATGGAAGACCAGCAGTTGCCCATGCTGCAAGTCTCCCCTCTCCACGACACCAATGTTGTCCAAGGGAAGGGTATTAGGACCCATACAGCTTGGCACCGGTGTCGTTGCAGAGCAATGTGTGATTAAGTGCCTTGCTCAAGGACACAACACATTCCCTCGGCTGGGGCTCGAACTCACGACCTTCAGGTCGCTAGTCCAATGCCTTAACCACTTAGCCACGTGCCCACAGTACAACTAGAGATTATGGATTAAGGGTGAAAGGCGAAAAGTTTAAGGGGAATTTGAGGGGAATGAGCTGCCAGTACAAGTGATGCATGCAAGCTCGATTTCAATGATTAAGAGAAGTTTAGATAGGTAGATGATGGGAGGGATATGGAGGGCTTTGGTTGGCGGGTGTAGGCAGTTTAAAAGGTTTTGCATGAACCAGATGGGCCGAAATGCCTCTTTCTATGCTGTACTTCTCTATGATTCCAAAACTCTTGTAGTGTAAAATGTTATCACAACTTTAATTAAAATGTATTTAAATCTGTCTACAACTTCAGTATCCAGTATAATCTACCTTACATCCGTTTATTTATTAAAAGCAACACTTGCTTTGTTTCCAATAGCAGCCGCTGTACGAGTATGATATTATACTCTGTATTTTCTCTGAACTGACATTCATGCTCTGATGTATCGAAAGAATATATTCTCTGCTGCTGTGACCACACAATGAAATGTGCACTGATTTACAGAAATCCTTTCATAAATATATCATGATATATCTCTGAGCCATTGCGCCAAATACATTTGTTCTATTCGTTGCTGATCTAAGTCTCTCTGATATTGTTGATCATTCTTCTCTGCAGGTATTGAAATATTCAAGTGTTTAATAAATCTGGTATTGGGAGCCATTTATTAAATTTATATATAAAAAAATGCCAGCTTTGGCTCATTACATTTGTCAGTCATCTCTCTGTCAGCTTGCTCTCTGGGTGATTCCTTTTTCTTGTCCCTCTTTTGATGTCAGTTAGTTATTTCAGGTTTACCAACCCACAGGAGTACAGCAGGTATTACAGTGAGGCATTCTGGAGTTTGGAGTTCAATTCCGGCACTGTTCTATTTATTTACTTATTGAGATACAGTGCATTGTAGACCCTTCTGGCCCTCCAAGCCGTGCTGCCCAGCAATCCCCCGTTATAATCCTAGCCTAATCAGAGGACTTTTTACAATGACCATTTAACCAACCAAGCGGTATGTCTTTGAACTGTGGGAGGGAACCGGCGCACCCGCAGAAAACCCCTGTGGTCACGGGGAGATCATACAAACTCCTTACGGGCAGTGGTGGGTATTGAACCCAGGTCACCAGTACAGTACTGTAAAGTGTTGTGCTAACCACTACACAACTGTGCTGCCCCTCCTTCTGTCAGGCGTCTCTGTATGTCCTCTTCATGGAATGCGCAAGTTTTTCTCAGGTAGCTTTGTACAAACGTAAATTATCTCATGATTAAGATTAGGGTTAATCAGGATTGTAGGTTTACTGCGGCAACAGGGCCTACTCCATGCTGAGAAAAAAAATCTGCACTGCAGTTCGAGGTGCCCAAGTTTGATCCCGATCTCTATACAGAGTACGCACATTCTCCCTAAGTGTGTGTGTTTGATGCACTATCAATTACTCCAAAAGACTGGAAGTAGTGTAAATACTGAAAGGCTTTTATTAACAGTAAAGTGGGTCCTCGTCCATTCTGTATGTATGTCCTGGACTGAGGGAGGAGCAGTGGCACAATCGCCTTTATTCAGGTGTCTGTGGGAGGAGCCACAGGAGCAGTCAGCAGAGCGGCGTGTCCAGACAGGTAACCCAGTTACAACATATATACATGGCTTACCACAGTGTTAACCCCTGCACCGTGAATAATTCAACCCTGCACTCTGTCACCTCATGAATCTCTTTCTTAGAACTATTCGCCTTCTCAGGTGTACCTTTGGATCTGCTCTGACTCGTTGCATCATGACCCAGTACAGCAATTCGAATGCACAGGTAGGTAAGAAGCCGCAGAGAGTAGTGAACCCCGGTCAGCGCACCACTGGCACGTTCCTCCCCACCACTGGAGGTGCTGCCCCAACAAGGTAATGCCCATCATCCGAAATCCCAACCATCAGAGCCATGCCACCTTCTCACAGCTACCATCAGGCAGGAGGTTCAGAGAATCACACGCAGGTCAGGCAGCGTCTACGGAAATGAATGAACAGTCAATGTTTTGGGCCGAGACTCTTCGTCAGAACTGGAAAGGAAGGGGGGAATTGCCAGAGTGAAAAGGTGGGGAGAAGGGTGCGCGGCTAGCTGGAAGGTGATAGGTGAAGCCTGGTAGGTGGGAAAGGTCGGAGCTCGAGGATAAAGAATCTGATAGGAGTGCCGAGTGGACCATAGGGGAAAGGGGACATGAAGGGACCCAGGGGGAAGTAATAGGCAGGTGAGAAGAGGTAAAAGGTCAGAGAGAGGAACAGAAGAAGAGGGGAGGGAGAAGGGAAAATTTGTTTGATGGAAGGAGAAATCAATATTCATGCTGTCAGACTAGAGTCTACCCAGATGGAATACGAGGTGTTGCTCCTCCACCCTGAGAGTGGCCTCATCCTGGCACAAGAGGAGACTATGGACTGACATGTCGGAACGGGAATGGGAATCTGAACTAAAATGTTTGCTACCGGGAAGTCCCGCTTGTCGCAGATGTACAGAAACCTGGAGTTCCACACCCACCAGGTTCAGGAATGCCTACTTCCCTTCAACCACTCAGCTCTTGAACCAACTCAATCACTACAGTTTAGCAACTCTATGACCACTTTGATGTCTGCACTAAAATGGACATTTTTTGTGTGTTGTTCTTGTAAAACTCATGTATAATTTCATGTTTGATTTATGTTTTTTGTGTCAGTGCTGCTTATCTACTATATGTTGCAATTACCTGTAAGTTTTTCATTAAACCTGTGCAGATGACAATAAACTCAACTTTCACTTATCAAGCAACACACACAAAATGCTGGAGGAACCCAGCCGGCCAGGCAGCATCTATGGATAAGAGCACAGTCGACGTTTTGGGCTGAAAGCCTTTGTCAGGACTGGAGGAAAAAGGATGAGGAGTAGATTTAAAGTGTGGGGGAGGGGAGAGAGATACACAAGGTGAAAGGTCAAACCTGAAGAGAAAGGAATGAAGTAAAGAGCCGGGAAGTTTATTGGTGAAAGAGATACAAGGCTGGAGAAGGGGGAGTCCGATAGGTGAGGACAGAAGGCCATGGAAGAAAGAAAAGTGGGGAGGAGCACCAGAGGGAGGGGATGGGCAGGTAAGGAGATAAGGTGAGAGAGGAGAAGGGAATGGGGAATGGTGGAGGAGCGGGCGGGGCAGCCATTACACAAGTTCGAGAAATCGATGTTCATGCCATCAGGTTGGAGGCTACCCAGACGGAATATAAGGTGTTGTTCCTGAGTGTGGCCTCATCGTAACAGTAGAGGAGGCCGTGGATTGACATATCGAAATAGGAATGGGAAGTGGAATTAAAATGGATGGCCACTGGGAGGTTCCACTTCTTCTGGCAGGCGGAGAGTAATAACTCGGTGAAACGGTCTCTCAATCTATGTACGTCTTCACCTGTGAGTCTGTTGGGGTCATATACTGTGTCCGGTGCTCCCGGTGCTCCACTGATTTCCTTCCTGGAACTTATCCTTGTAAGTGGAACAAGCACTACACCTGTCCCTCCACCTCCTCCCTCACCACCATTCAGGGCCTCAAACAGTCCTTCCAGGTGAGGCGACACTTCACCTGTGAGTCCGTTGGGGTCATGCAGTGTGTCTGGTGCTCCCGATGTGGCCTCTTGTATATCGGTGAGATCCGCAGAGATTGGGAGACCATTTCGCTGAGCTATTACTCTTCGTCTGCCAGAAGAAGCAGGATTTCCCAGTGGCCGTCCATTTTAATTCCACTTCCCATTCCTATTTCGGTATGTCTATCCACGGCCTCCTCTACTCTTACGATGAGGCCACACTCAGGTTGGAGGAACAACGCCTTATATTCCGTTTGGGTAGCCTCCAGCCTGATGGCATGAACACCAATTTCTCGAACTTCTGTAATGGCTGCCCCGCCCTCTTCTTCACCATTCCCCATCCCCTTCTCCCTCTCTCACCTTATCTCCTTACCTGCCCATCCCCTCCCTCTGGTGCTCCTCTCCACTTTTCTTTCTTCCATGACCTTCTGTCCTCACCTATCGGACTCCCCCCTCTTCAGCCTTGTATCTCTTTCACTAATCAACTTCCCGGCTCCTTACTTTATCCCTTTCTCTTCAGGTTTCACCTTTCACCTTGTGTTTCTCTCCCCTCCGCCACACGTTAAATCTACTCCTCATCCTTTTTACTCCAGTCCTGCCGAAGAGTTTCAGCCTGAAACGTCGACTGTGCTCTTATCCATAGATGTTGCCCGGCCAGCTGAGTTCCTCCAGCATTTTGTGTGCGTTGCTTTGACTTACCAATTTTGATTTTGGTGGGGGATTAACATAAATGAGTTCTTGATTTCTTCCACTGGAGCCTGTCGCAGACGCTGGTACAGTTATTCGAACAGGAGTCTCAGGGCTGGGTTAACTCCGAGATTCTGGATTTAGAGATATAGCACGGGAACAGGCCCTCCTGCCCAGCAACCTGTGCTGCCCAGTTACACCCATGTGACTAATGAACCTACTAAGCTGTATGTTTTTGGAATATGGGATGAGACTGGAGCATCGAGAGGAAACGCAGTCACAGGGAGAACATACAGACTCCTTGCAGACACTGGCAGGAATTGAACACTGATTGCTGGCACTACAACGGTGCTGTGCTGGCCTCTAAGCTACCGTGCCACCGCTTACACTTGTACATCGAGCAGGAACATAGAAACGGTCAGGAAGGAAACAGGCCATCTGGCCCAACCTGCCCGTGCTGATCAAGGTACTGATCTGATCTAGTCCCGTTTGGCCCATCTCTCTCCAAACCTTTCCTGTTCGCGTATCTCACCAAGTGTCTTCTCAATATTGTAGCTGTACCCGGCTCTACCACCTCTGGCTGTTTGTTTCTGTCAGGGCCCGTGATCTGCAGTTCAAACTATGGTTCTCTGCAAGCAAAGGGTTTTCACACTGGCTTAACGTTTCTCCAGATGCGGCACAGAAGGTGTGCGCCGTCGGGGGGGGGGGCGCGGTGCCCTGGATGACCTGATTCCTTATCGATTTCAGCAACTGAAGCATCGGGGAGACTGAAACATTGAGACAGCAGGCGGAGTGTGCTGCTACCAGAAGATGGTCCCATGTGTTCGAGCGTGTCTCTCTCTCTCTCTCTCTCTCACTCTCACTCTCACTCTCACTCTCACGCTTGTCCTTGATCTGGGAGGCTTGGAGAAGCGACACTGAAGATTTTTACATCCCAACAGCCAGCTGCGAGTCGTCTGTCCCCGTTGTTGCAGCAGTGACTTCCCTCTCTACCTCGCCAGTGAGAGAGAACCTGTCTCAGACATCGAAGTGCTGGGCTTTGGACTATAGTTCTGAGGGACTCTAGATCAAGGTCTCTTTGGGGCCTTTTGCTAATGTTTCCACGGTGGGGGTGTGGTGTTTCTGCTGGAGCAAGTGGGGGGGAGGGGTGAGGGGAGGGTCGATGCTTCAGCTACTGGTTGTGCATGGGAGTGGGGAGGGGGGCTTTGGGGTTCTGGTTTTACTATCGTTCATTCTTTGAGGTTTCTTGTTACATGCAGGTCTCTGTGAAGAGTAAGAATTGCAGGATTTATACTGCATACATTTTCTGATGTTAAGTTGAACCTCTGAACCATTTCTACCATACATCCACGACCCTCTCTGTGACAAACCTGTTCCTCTGCTCCCCTTTAAATCTTTTCCCTCTCACTTTTAACCTGTGCCCTCCAGTTTTAGACACAAGGGCTTCTGTAGGTGCTGGAAATCTTGAGTCCAGTCCTGATGAAAGGTCTCATCCTGAAACATCAACTAATTATTTGCTTCCATAGACGCTGCCCTGACCTCCAACAATTTGTGTATGTCACCCTAGCTTTAGGCTCCCTGCCCTGAGAAAACAACTATGAATCTCCTCCCGATTCTTCACCCCTCATGATATAAACTTCTGTAAGCACCCCCCTAACCCAAGCCCTCCAGTCCCAGCAACATTCTCATGAATCTATTGCACACCCTCACATTCTCACTGATTTTTCTACTCTTATCTTAAACCTGTGCCCTCCACTTTTAGACTGCCCTACCCTAGGGAAAAAGCTGTAGCTCTCTACCTTATCCATATTCTTCATGACTTTATAAACTACAAGGTCTCCCTCTGTCTCCTCTGCTCCATGGGAAATCAATCCTACCCTATCCAGCCCTCCAGCCTGGGAATCATAGACACAGACAGCACTGCAGAGCAGAAACAGGCCATCTACTCTGTGCTGAATTATTATTCTACCTAGTTCCATCGAACTGCACTCAGATATCCATACCCATCTCATCCATGTACTTATTCTAACTTCCTTTAAATGTTGCAATTGAACCTGTCTACCACTGGCAGTTCATTCGACATTTGCATCACCCAATGAGTAAAGAAGATCCCCCTCACGTTCCCATTAAAGGTTTCACCTTTTACTCTTTGCCTAAGACCCCTAGTCCAGTTTCACCCTACCTTATTGGAAAAAGTCTTCTTGCAAGTACACTACCTATACCCCTCATAATTGTGCATACCTCTATCAAATCTCCCCTCAATCTCCTACGCTCCAGGGAATAAAGACCTAACCTATTCAAACTTTCGCTACAACTCAGATTCTCAAATCCCAGCAACAGCCCTGTAGATATTATCTGCACTCTTTCAATCTTATTGATATTGTTCCTCTAGGTAGATGACAAGAACTGCAGACAATACTCCAACTTAGGCCTCACCAACATCCTATGCAAATTCAACATAACATCCACCTCCTGGACTCAATACTCCGACTTATGAAGGCCATGTGCCTAAAGGTTTCTTTACTGTCCTATCTATCTGTGACATGATTTCCAATGGATTATGGATCTGTATTTTCAGAACCTCTATTCTACTACGCTCCTCAGTGCCCTAACTTGCACCATGTAAGACCTACCCTGGTTTGTTGTCCAAGGGGCACCACCTCACACTTGTCTGCATTTAATTCCATCTGCCATTTTTCAGCCCATTTTTCTGACTGATCCAGAACCTGTTGCCAGCTTTGATACTCTTCCTCACTGTCCAAAGCACCATCAATCTTGGTGTCATCTGCAAATTTGCTGATCCAGTTAACCATAGTATCATCCAGATCTTTGATATAGATGACAAACAACAACAGACCCAACACCGATCCCTGTGGCACTCCACTAGTCACAGGGCCTCCTGTCAGAGAGGCAACCATCTGCTACTGCTCGCTGGCTTCTCCTGAACTCAGTATTTTGATTTGTGAAGGACAATGTGCCAAAAGCTCTCTTTACAACCTCATAAATCTTTGCTGTACCTCTGACATAGATAGTGCCAAGCCTGGCTGTGAAAGGAAGAAGGTTGGGCATGGACCAGCAACACCATCTCATAAAAACCCAGAGCTACAGAAATGCCAACAGAAGCTCCAAAGACCTCATCCCTGGGAGAGGAAGGACCTTCACTTAGAAGTCGTATGAAACCATGTACTCGAAGGTGCAAGTCCACGGAAGCCACGGGACCTATCAACCTATTATCATCCCGTCAGGGAAAGCAGAAGGGAGACCATCCAAAATCACCTGGCAACACGACCTAGAAGCTGACACCAAGAAGATGGGTGACACCTGGGGACAACTTGAAAGACTGGTCTGGGACAGAGGACTCTGCCAAGTTGCTGTCAGAGACCTATGCCCCAGTAGCGGTGATGGGCTTAAAAAACTAACTAACTGTGAGTTAACACTCGGTGAATCAATGCCGCAGAGTACTGCGCTTTAAAACATCCCCTTATTGCCCTATGGAAGACATACAACTTTTTTAACTGTTCATCTCATATGTCAAACACCAGCAGGCTACACATTGATGTTACAGGCTACAGTTTAAAGAAAACCTCCACTTGTTCCAGCCTTCAAAGGTCTTCAAATGATCAACTGCATGGTCCCCTAGTGCGAGGCATTTAGCTCAGAAATTAACAATTAAGATGAGCTCTAAAGTTCACAAGGTTGGCCATTTCAGATGCTTTTCCTTGGACACTTCTCAGAATTAGAATCTGGTTTATTATTTACTGATATGTCATGAAACATGTTGCTTTTGTGACAGCAGTACAGTGCCAGATATAAGACAAAAATGCCTTAAAATAAAAATTAAAATAAATAAATAGAATGGTAAAAGAGGAATAATGAGATAGTCTCCCATCCACTGCCACCTAACTCGTAACTTCCCTTACCCCGCACTGCTTGCTTCTACCTCCTATCCAAGATCCACAAACCTGACTGTTCGGGTAGGCCTATTGTCTCTGCCTGCTTCTGTCCTACTGAAGCCCTGTCCTCATAATTTGACTCTATTGTATTCCCCATGGTTCAGTCCCATCCCAGCTACATCCACAATACTTCTCATACCTCCTCACTAATTTTCAATTCCCTGGCCCCGACTGCCTCATTTTCATCGGGCATGTCCAGTCCCTCTGCACGTCTACACACAGCTTTCCCAACAAAAGTTCCCAACATTTCCCCTCCACCACCACCCTCCTCCATATGGCAGGCTGGTCCTCACCCTCAACAATTTCTCCTTCCGATCCTCCCATTTTCTGCAGACGCGAGCGGTACCGGGGGCACCTGCATGGGCCCCAGCTATGCCTGCCTTTTGTGAGGATCACTAGTGAACTCAAGTGCAGGAATCACAGAGACTTTGGCAATTCAAACAGAACTATAGGTTTATTACTTAACTTACCTAGAAAAACTAACAACTCAGGCAAACTAAGTGGAACCTTGACACACAGAGATCACTGACAATACATGAAGAACTCGGTCTAAGAGGAACCACAACGACCCAACAAAGAGAGGTTGGCATGCCCCCCTGAAATACACTTTGGAGCACGTTGGAATTCAATGTCAATGTCATTACCATGCTCATTAAATTATCCCAGATTGAATAAAATTGATAAGAACAAAGAGTTTAACAATCCCCATGATCCCCAATGAGACACCTACAAAACAAAGTGAAAACCCAGATCAAGTACAAAGACAAGCAATTAGACACAAAAATTCCAAGGAGGATGCAGACCCAGGCAGTGACATTGAGAAAATACAGTCCACGTACTAACTGACAAAAAAACTTAAAAACAATCATTGTTTGTGATACCTTTTCATTGGCTATGTAGAACAGTACACATCCCAAGCCTTCCCTGATAATGCTCCTTGTCACTTCCTGCACTACCTTGGCAACTACATTGATGCTACTTCATATGCCTATGTTGAGCTTGTCAATTTCATTAGCTTCCACCCCGCCCTTAAATTGAAATGGAATATTTCTGACAGCTTGCTCTCCTCTCTCAATCTCTCTGTCTCCACGGCTGGAGATAAACTGTTGACCGCCATCTTTTATAAACCTACTAATTCCCTTGGCTATCTTGACAATGCCTTTTCCTACCCTGTCTTCTGTAGAAAAGCTATTATCTTTTCTCAGTTCCATTGTCTTTGCACATTGGTTTCCAGGATGAGGCTTTCCTTTGCAGGACATCAGAGATGTCCTCCTTCTTCAGAGAACATGGCTTCCCTTCCTCCATCATTGACGCTACCCTTACTTGTCCCTCTAACATTTCCCAAACATCCGTACTCATCCATCTTCCCACCACCTTAACAGTGATAGCAGCACACACAAAAACTGCTGATGAATGCAGCAGGCCAGGCAGTATCTCTAGGAAGAGGTACAGTCGATGTTTCGGGCAGAGACCCTTCGTCAGAACTAACTGAAAGAAGAGCTAGTAAGAGATTTGAAAGTGGGAGGGGGAGGGGGAGATCCAAAATGATAGGAGAAGACAGGAGGGGGAGGGATGGAGCCAAGAGCTGGACAGTTGATTGGCAAAAGGGATACGAGGCTAGAGAAGGGAGATGATCATGGGACCAGAGGCCTAGGGAGAGAGAAAGGGGGAGGGAAGCCCAGAGGATGGGTAAGGAGTATAGTGAGAGGGACAGAGGGATGAGAGAGAGAGAGAGAGAGAGATAGAGAGAGAGGGAGACGGGGAGAGAGAGAGAGAGAGAGAGAGCGAGAGAGAGAGATAAATAAATAGATAGATAGATAGATAAATAAATAAGAGATGGGGTACGAAGGGGAGGTGGGGCCTTAGCGGAAGTTAGAGAAGTCGATGTTCATGCCAATAGGTTGGAGGCTACCCAGACAGAATATAAGGTGTTATTCCTCCAACCTGAGTGTGGCTTCATCTTGACAGTAGAGGAGGCCGTGGATAGACAGATCAGAATGGGATTGGGATAGAGTGCCTCTTGTCCTTACCTACCAGACCATGAGCCTCCACACCCAACACATCATTCTCTGCAACGTCTGCTATCTCCAAAGGGACCCTACCACCAAACACAACTTTACCTCCCCCTCCTGTCTGCACTTCAATAGGTTTCAACAGGTATATTTAATGTCAGAGTAATGTAGATAATATACATACCAAAATTCTTTTTCTTCATAAACATCCATGAAAGTAGAGGAGTGCCCCAAAGAATGAATGACAGTTAAATGTTAGAACCACAAAGCCCCACCCCAGCTCCCCACTCCCATGCATAAGCAGCAGAAAAGCAACAACCCCCCTCCCCCACCAGCAAAAAAGCATCAGCGCCCCCACTGAGCACTCAAGCGTGCAGCAAAGCATCAATAAAGACACAGACTTGCAGTACCTCAAAGACTACTCGTTCACCTGGTAGTTCGACATACCGCAGGCTCTCTCTCTCTCTCTCTCTCTCTCTCCCCCTAATAAGGGGAAAAGAGATGTCCCGTTTCACAGCGAGAGGGGAATCATTACAAAACAGCCTATCAATTTATGGTGTCAAAAGCCTGTTGTGTCGCTTTTTCCGAGCTCTGTGCCCAAAGAACTCAGGTCTCTGGGCACACAGCCAGCTGCCAGGTCGCTGCTTACAATCTTCCAGTTCCCTCGACACACCAGACGGTGGCACCGCCCTCGAGTCCGCCCGCCTCCAGAGCCATGAAAATCTGAAGGCACGCTAGTCTTCCAGGCCGCGTCCTTGGCATAGCGAAAAGTGGCTGGTTGTGAGACCCCGAAAGCGGGTCCCATTTCCTCAATGAACCAAAGTCAGGGTGTAACTCCAGGTCAGGGACCTCAAAAGAACCCTGAAAAGGGAAAGAAGAGATATTAAAGATAGAAATAAAGCCGTTTCTGAAGATGTAAGCAAAGGAGTCACCAGTGAGGCACCATCATCTTAAGCTCTGCCCTCCAAATTCTAGCCACTTTTTGCAGGGATTGTCCCTTCATGATTCCCTTGTCCAGTCATTCCTTCCCACTAATCTCCCTCTCAACATTTATCCCTGCAAGTGGCCAAAGTGCTACACCTGTCCATTCACCTCCTGTCTCACCTTCATTCAGGGCCCCTAACAGTCCTTCAAGGTGAGGCTGCCACATGATTGGCTGATTTGATATTTGCATTAACGAGCAAGTGTACAGGTGTAAGGTGTACCTAATAAAATGGCCATTGAGTGTAAGTGACTGAGAGAGAGAGAGAGAAAGAGAAAGTGTGTAAAAGAGAAAGGAAGTTAAAAATGAATGTCAGAAAGAAAACTTAAAAGAGGATAAGGAATCGAGAAAGAATGAATAGAAGAGAAAAAGGGAGAGGAAAATGAAGACAGAAAGTAAAGAAAATGTACCAGTAGTGAGTTATGGTACGGCTCCAAGGATTGTCATTTTGTCCTGATGGAGAAGCTTGTGAGCTTCTAAGATCCTGGGAGCAACAGGGTCTGGAGCTTAGCTCCTAGTGGGGTCACCCATTGCACTAAAGTCAAGAGGGAGGTTTCAGACAAGGAATGATCCAACCAAGACACCAAGATGGAGTTAGCGGAAGGTAATGACACATCGCAATGTCAGTGAAGGCGGAGGAAGTTTGCAGCAGTGAAGGGTTGCCAGTCGTCAAGGAGACCCCAATCTATCAACGACTGTGTGATGGCTGTCCGTGCAGCAGTCTCCCCAATGTTAAACAAAGTCAATCTCCATTAACGGAATCCACTCTCACATCCCGGAGTTCAATGAATCTCTGATTGACCTCTACAGCCACCAGAGAACTCACCAATAGACAACCCTTGAGGAGAACATCATACTCGACTTGTGTGCTCACACTGCTGCAATGGTACAGCTGCACAGGCAAGCAGAATGTGGACATTACTGAAGATGTATGAACAGAATTAATTCAGATGAAGGAGACTGATGAATTATGAATTGGGTTCATTTAGGTAATGAACCCCAGCATGGATAATATGGCTGATGAGAACAGAAAGTCAGGAGCAACACACCAGAAATGTTAAATTGAGTTTTGTTCCCAAACATCGCATGTCAGGTTCAAGTTTAAGTTCAGTTTATTGTCATTCAACTGTACACATCTCTAGCAGCAAACAAAACAATGTTCCTTTAGATTGTGCACAGCACAGTACATGTAATATACACACATAACACATAAAGGAATACTACCACAAGTAAATTAACAAATAATAAGATGTATTAATGACAGACACTAAAAAGTAAACAGTATAACACTGCTGGTGCTTCATACGTGATGAGACCTGTGTGGTGGCAGGGAGTTCAGTAACCTTACAGTCTGTTTCCCATCCTAATAGTTCTTGCCCTAATGCTGCGGCACTTCCTGCCGGGTGGTAGGGGTCAAAGAGATTGTTGGACTGATGGGAGGAATCATTGACAATGCTAAGGGCCCTGTGTATGTAAAGCACATGAAAAATATGGGTGAAAGAGAGACCCTGATAATCCTCTCAACAGATCCTGCAATCCTTTGTAGGCACATGTGGTCAGATACCCTGCAATTCCTGTAACAGACAGTAATGCAGCTAGTTAGGACACTGTCGATGGTGCCCCTGTAAAAATTGGTTAGAATGAGAGGGAGGATCTCACTTGCCTCTATCTCCTCAGAAATTGGAGATGCTGTGCTTTCTTGACTAAGGAGGTGGTGTTGAGGGACCAGGTGAGTTCGAAGGTGTTATCAAAACAGAACTGAGAGGCAGAGTGAGAGTGAGCGAGCATGTCTGCTCTCAGAGCAGAACCACACAATACTGATCACAGTGAGGAAAAGCGTGCGTAATAACCCTATGAGCCGATTCAACCAGACAGTAGAGAAAATCTTCGAATCATCAAATTGGGATGATTGCAGAGAGGAATATTAAAATAATCATTCAACTTGCTACTGATTGCATTCGAGTGTGACAGCTTCTTCAATGCCCGGGCAGCGCTCTCTGGGCTGTTCCCTTTCTCCTCAGCTCCAACACTCCCATTCAGTGCGCTCTCCTTCAACAATCTCAATACATTTTCTGAGGGTTCACCATTTCTCTGGGATGGTTTGGGCCTCATGGTCATTTCCTTGACCATCTCATTGGGCTTCTATCAACTAAAGGCAAAGTTCAGGTTCCTTGGAGTGAACATCACTATGCTGGTCCAACCAGGTAGACACCGTGATAAAGAAAACTCCACAATATCCCTGCTTCCTCGAGATGCTTTGACATATTCCATTTGACCCTCACCAATTCTTACAGATGCACCACAGAAAGCATCACATCCGAACACATCACTGTTTGGTATGGCAACTGGTCTGCTCAAGACCACAAGGAACTGCAGATCGTTGTATAAAGCTCTCCACACATCAGAGACCAGCCTCTGCTCCAGTGACTCTGTGGAGTAAAGCAGCCAGCACCTTCCAGATAGTCCACTTTATGGGCGTAGATATTCTCATTGCCATTTCTGTGATTCCTTTGTTTATTTGTGTATGGGGGTGAGGTGTGGGGGGGCGGGTTTAAGGCCATAAGCTATAGGAACAGAAGTAGGTCATTCGGCCCATCGAGTCTGTTCCACCATTCAATCATAGGCTGATCCAATTCTTCCAGTCATCCACACTCCCCTGCTTTCACCCCATACCCTTTGATGCCCTGGCTAATCAAGAACCTATCTATTCCTGCCTTAAATACACCCAATGACTTGGCCTCCTCAGCTGCTCACGGCAACAAATTCCACAGATTTACCACCCTCTGACTAAAGTAACGTCTCCGCATCTCAGTTCTAAAAGGACCTTCTTCAATCCTGAAGTTGTGCCCTCTTGTCCTAGAATCCCCTACCACGAGAAATAACCTTGCCATATCTAATCTGTTCTGGCCTTTTAACATTCGGGATGTTTAGGGTTTGATGTTCTTGTTGTCATTTGCATGATTTTTTTGCATGTGGGGGGAGGGTTGATGTTTTCCTTTGAATGACTTCCATGGTTTTCTTTGTTTCGTGGCTGTCTGAAGAACACGAACCTCAGGGTTGAATACTGTACTGCATACATACGTGGATGATTATCTTTCCCACCATGGGCATCCTCTCTGCTCCCATCTCTCAATGGGCGGATGATACAAAAGCTTGGAAGTATGTACCACCAGGCTCAAGGACAGCTTCTACCCCGCTGTCAACTAACTCTTGATTGGATCTCATTTGGTAAAATGGACACTTGACCTCACAATCAATGTTGTTATAATATTGCACTTCATCATTTACCTACACTGCACATTTCCTGTAGCTTTTACACTTTGCATTGTTACTGTTTTACCTTATTCTGGCTCGATGGGTTTTACAGAGCTGTATATCTCAAGGACTAATTCTGTGCATCGCTAACCAGTCAGTACAAGAGTCATAGATATGGAAGGATGCGATTGATAGAATCGAATACAGCAGAACCAGGTGTTCGTTGGATCACTCGTGTTGAGGTGCTGAGACTTGCCAAAGGGAGAAATGCGTTTATCTTAATTCCATGAATTGTTCATAAAGGTTACCACAAGAGTGGCATTACAGTGACAGATCTGTCAGTACCAACAATACAATATACCACAGGAGAGCGGGGAAAATCAAATATTCATTTAGCTACAAGTGCTGGGGTGATTAGTTTTCTCTGTATCAGTATTGCTCTCCACCTTCAAAGGTACAGGTGTAACCACTTTTCAAACAAGTTAAAAAGGAATGCTTCGGTAAGAAGTACAGGCCTATCCTAAAATGGGAACTCAGTTGTTTGAACATGAATGCAGAACTGAAGCCTTTCACTATGACATGAAAAGAGGCAAAACTCTTCACAGTACCGGGAGGTCAGAGATGTCAGAACATTTCAGCTGTTTGAAATGGGACAAACTCAAAAGCTAAGAGAAAGGATAGGGCATTGGAATATGCTAAGAAGTGCAGGGATTGCTGTCCTCTATGACTGAGAGGATGTTTTCAATCATGAGAGACACTAGGACCAGAGGGTAAAGCCTCAGAATTCAAAGACGTCCCTTGAGAACAGAGATGAGGAGGAATTTGTTTAGACAGAGGGTGCTGAACCTGTGGGGTTCATTGCCACGTGGCTGTAGAGGCGAAGTCATTAGGTACATTTAGATCACCACCATCATTATGTGCCATGTCCTATGGCAAGGGTGATCTTGATCTTGGTCTTTCCATGACCACGATTGTTCTTGGCAATTTTTTCTACAGAAGTGACTTCTTCTGGGCAGAGTCTTTACAAGTCAGGTGACCCCAGCCATTATCAATGCTCTTCAGAGATTGTCTGCCTGGTTGTGGGGGGGGGGGGTCAGTGGTCACGTAACTAGAACTTGTGACATGCATTAGCTGCTCATAGGACCATCCACCACCTGCTCCCATGACTTCGTGTGATGCTGATCAGGGTCTCAGCAGATGCTCATCCTGCCCAAGGGTGACCTGCAGCCTAGCAGAGGGAAGGAGTGCCTTACACCTCCGTTGGTAAAGATGTGTCTTCACCCCACCACCCATATTTAAAATGGAGATTGATGTTCTTGATCAAAAGTCATGGGGAGAAAGCGGGAGAATTGGGTTGAGAGGGATAGTAAATCAGTCATGATGGAATGGCGGAACAAACTGAATGGGTCTAATCCTGCTGCTATATCTTGTGGCTTTATGACACCCCCAGTGATGCAGGTAACTTAAGTTTAGAAACACAAGAAAGTCCGCAGTTGCTGGAGATCCAAAGCAACAGATACAAAACGCCGGAGGAAATTAGCAGGTCAAGCACGATCTAGGGAAAAGAGTAAACGCGAAGAAGGGTCTTGGCCCGAGATGTCGACTGTTTACTCTTTTCCATAGATGCCGCCTGGCCCGCTGAATTCCTCCAGCATTTCGTGTGTGTAACTTAAGTTTCGTACTGGCACCGCGCTACTGCGAACGCAGCAACATTTCCTTTTCTTCAGGTTCTCCGTACCGGCTCGCTTTCTGCTCTGAGCGCAACTGAATTTCTAATTAGGCTGTGAAGGATCATTATCCTTCATTAGGCCGTCACCTCTCCTCACCACGGCAGCAAGCGGCTCTTTGGGAGCTGGTTGAAGCGCTAATCCTTCACCATTGCGCGCAATAAACTCACATCATCTGTGCGCAACTTCTCCGTCTTGCTCAGCCAATTCTCTACCTTGGCGCATCTCCCTAATGGCTCCTCATTTTCAGCTTGTTACAAGATGCTGTGTAAACCTTAACGATTTTATACCAACATTAGCACTGCAACCGTTCAACAAGCGCGCACATTTAGATCCCACGGCTGGCAAAAAGCGCTCCTTTTTGTGTCGGAACACATCTGTTGTCACAAGGTCACAGCATTTCTCGTTTTCTGCATTACTCATTTGCATTCCATTTATGTTAAGGAAACCTCCTGGCAACGTGTGGCTTATTAGAACCCAGGAGTGTTTGTCTCCCAAGCGCCGCAGTAATGAGAGTACAGCGCATCATTATGTGGGATTGCTAACGTCAAAAAAAAAAATAAAAACCTCGACAGGATTGGACAGGGGGATTCATTTTGCTGCGATAGCGGTAAATGAAGCGGTTTTCTCCGTCCAAAATTGCGTGACAGCTCCCGGGAAAGTCTGCTCTCCTCTGCCTGTCAATAGGAAGATAGCTCATCATGTATTGCAGTGTTAAAGGAATTCAGGTTAACAAGTACGAGATTATACCCAGGCTAAAAATCACAGCGAGGACAGGTGGGAGACTTTCAAAGTAATATATTCTGGAAGGAAAAGCGAGCTGTGGCGGTATAAATTAACGGACGCAATTCTGGAGCGTTTGCAGGTTTCTTTCTTTCATTCAGCCTCTCAGAAGATCTGGATGTCATTGGCATAGTTTATCATCTGTGTGTAATTGACAGTTGAATCTGTGTCCCTGGATTAATAGCACCAGCTTCTGCATGCTAGTCTGATAACTATTACTAGTGAAAAGACCTGAGGTGTATGTAAGCAATTGTATTCAGTCGACAGGACAAGATGATGAGGCTGTTAAAAAAAAGTTCAGAAGTTTGCACTTTTTTAAACAAAAATACATTTATTATGAATACAAACCACTACAGTATTATTGAGAAATCACATTATTTATTTATTTACAGCGCGAAACGGGCGTTTACGGCCCAACAAGTAACTCACGATTTAACCCTTGATTAAACACAAGACAGTTTACATCGACCAATTAACCTACCAACCGTACGTCTTTGGACTGTGGGAGGAAACCAGAGCACCTGGTGGATACCTACGGACATGGGCAGAAGATATCAACTCCTTACAGAGGGTGCTGGAATTGAACTCTGAACTCTGGTATTCCGAGCTGTAAAAGCATTGAGCTAACTGCCACAATACAGTGTTGCCAAAAAAAAACAAAACTCAGTCAATTCATGATTAAGATAGACCAAACTAACACATCCCCATCTCCATCATCGTCGTTATGTGTCATGTCCTATGACCATGATTGTTCTTGGCAATTTTTTTTACAGGAGTGGTTTACCATTGCTGCCGCCTGGGCAGTGTCTTTACAAAATGAGTGTCCCAGCTTTTATCAATACTCTTTTGAGATTGTCTGCCTGACGTCAGTTGTCACATAACCAGGTCTTGTGATATGCATCAATTACTCATATGACCATCCACCAACAGCTCCCATGGTTTCACGTGACTCTGGTTGGGGCTACAGTTGCTACAACTTGTCGAAGGATGACCTGTAAGCTAGCGGAGGGAAGGAATGCCTTATACCTCCTTTGGCAGAGACGTATCTCCACCCTGCCATTCACCCATCCTCATCAAGGATGGCAATTATCCCCACTTTATTGAAATGCCTCTGTTCTTTATCCACAGCTACCCAGGCATATACATACACCCTTGAACAGTGCCAGGCAGTCAGCTCAGGTGGAACTCTGCATTGCCCATCTCCAAGACCCATGGAGAAATATCTTAGCCTGCCCTCGGGTAACCTTAGGTTTGATAGGATATCCTCCATCCCACATGTCCCCCTCCATACTGGATGGCCATCCTGGTATCTTGAACAATGCAACAGCAGCTGTGTAGAATTCACGATGGAAGTTACAGAAATCTCTTTGGGCTGAAACGGAATGAATCAAACTTAGGAAAGGCGTCCAACTGTAGTTATCAAACTGTGTTTTTAGTATGAATGATGGAACCTGAAGTGTTACCTCAGCCCATAAAGTCAAGAAAGTTAGGCACAAGGTTAGGCTAAGCATATTAGAGTCAGGTTTATTATCACTGCCATATACTCAGTGGCCACTTTATTAGGTACAGGAGGCTACTGGACAACTAAAGTGGCCACTAATTGCATGTTGTGGATTTCTGCTGCTGTAGCCCATCCTCTTCAAGATTCAACATGTTGTGCATTCAGAAATGCTCTTCTGCACACCACTGTTACAGTGCAAGGTTATCTGAGTTACTGTCGCCTTCCTGTCTGTTTGAACCAGCTATGCTATTCTCCTCTGACCTCGCTCATGAACAAGTCATTTTCACCCACAGAACTGCTGCTCACTGGATGTTTTTTTTGTTCATCGCACCATTCTCTGTAAACTCTAGAGTCTGCTGTGTGTGAAAATCTCAGGAGATCAGCAGGTTTCTGAGATACTCAAATTATACCCCCTCTGGCACCTCAAGGTCAAAATCAATAAGGTCGCATGTCTTCCCCATTCTGATATCTGGTTTGAACAACAACTGAACCTCTTGACCATGTCTCCATGCTTTTATGCATTGAATTGCTGCCACGTGATTGGTTGATCAGATATCTGCATTAACAAGTAGGTGTACCTAATGAAGTGGCCGCTGACTGTACCCAGACATGTGTTTCCTGAGTTAAGGGAGAGAATAAAATGCAGATTTGTAGACAAGCATATATGAAAGGGACTAGGGATAGCAAGCATCAGCCAGATGGGCTGAAAGGCCTCAATCTTTGTCATTATGAGTATTATAAGAAGGTGGGGAGAAGAGATGGAAGACAAGCTATAATGTGATAAAGAAGCTAAGTGGAACTGGGAGAGGGGGGTGAAGCAAGAAGCTGGGAGATGTTGGGTGGAAATGGCAAAGAGCTGGAGAAGAAGGAGGAATCTGATAAGAGAGGAGAGAGGACCATGGGAGAAAGGGAAGGAGGAGGGGCACTGGGGGAAGGTGATAGGCAGATGAGGAGAAGAGGTAAGAGGCCAGTGTGGAAAAATGAAGAAGAGGGAAGGGGAAGGTGAAAAGTATTACTGGAAGTTGGAGAAATTGATGTTCATGCCATCACGTTGGAAGCTAACTACATGGAATATAAGGTCTTGCTCCTCCAACTGGAGATTGCAAATGGCAATGTATGAGAGGTAGCAGAGATCTGAGGTCAAAGGTTCAACTCAAGCTTTCTCCAACAATATGAACTGTCAGGTAGAATCTTTCTGCTAACAGCTTTAATGTACTCCCTCGCTTATTGACCTTTCCATTCAATGAGAAGTTCACACAGTAATATAGCACAGAAGAATATCCTACAGACTTTTGAGTCTATATCAAACATTAAACAACACATCAGGCTAATCTTATGCAAATCCTACACATTATTATTTTCATTTATTTATTTATTTGTAGATATAGTGGTTTTCCTTCTGGTTCGGTCGCCGGACACTCGACTATGGTTTTCGGTCGGGCACCGGATACTCGGAGAGATTTGGCTGGGGGGTTGGGCGCCTGGCGCTCGGCCGGGAGCTGTGGTCAAGTGGTCGGCGACTTGGGCTGGCTCCCCCACCGGACTTCGTCTAGTGAGGAGGGTGTGAGGACACCCAGCAGGATGAAAAAGAAACAAGACCTGACAAAAGGCGGATGAGCTCCTTGTGAGCCAACGGCCATCTTCCGTGGAAGAGATTAAAGCCTCACCACGTATCTACGAATCGTATGCTATGCACTTAGTTAGAAGAGACATGGTGAACTTGGGCGCTGCACCGTGTGCCTGGGCCTGCCCAAGGTCTCCGCCTAAGGAAGGGATGAGCTTGAAGAAGCGGCCGCGGCTGGAGCCAACACGGCCTCGGGCTGGATTTCAGCGGGGCGGCTGTGGGCGGTGCCAAGGCAGCCAACGAGAACAAACTGGAGGAGAGGCTGCACTCGGTGCTGTCACAAGATCGAAGAAGATGGAGGTGCATAGCTGCCAACCCCGGATTCAGGATGGCACCCACTGACTGACTGACTGATAGCGTGGAACAGGCCCTTCAACCCTACTGATATGTGCCATCCAGCAACCCACTGATTTAACCCTGGCCTAACCACAGGACAATTTACAATGATCAATCAACCTACTAAATTGGACTATAGGAGAAAAACAGAGCACATAGAGGAAACATTAGTGCACATGAAAATAAAATACAAACTTTCTTACAGAGGACGTTGGAATTGAAATCTGAACTCCAATGCCCTGAACATAATTATGTAACTGCTATGCTACAATGGTGCCCCAAGCTTATTCTCCTCACAAGCTCATCAACATCCCCCAGATTCTACCAGTGACCAACACCCCAGGGACTATTTACGGCAATGACCAACCCTCGCAGTTTTGGTTTGTGGGGAGCCAACAGCTGCAACGGCAGCAAAACCCATGTGGTTACAGGGAGAGCTGAAAATCAAGATTGAACACTGTCCTCGGGCAACATAACATTGTAAAAATTTACCAGGATGCTGCCTGGTCTTGGGGACCTGAGTTACGAGAAGAGGTGTACCAGACGGTGAGAGGCATAGATCGAGTGGACAGCCAGAGACTTTTAAGTTAAAGGGTCAGCACACCATTGTGGGCGAAAGGCCCTCTGCTGTTCCATGCTCTTTGTTTAACTGTTGAAATTTTGGGCCGGACCCCTGGTTTCTTATGTAGCCCCCCTGGCCAGCCTCAGGGTCGCTCGGCTCGCTGTCGTCTAGGGAAACAGCCCTCGGCCCCGCCAAACTAGGAAATCAGTTTGTGTGGATGCTGTGTGATGTACCCCACCCCACCCAAATAACAGACAATACACCAGATACGATTAAATGATTTACAGTTTATAGATATTACTGGAACTATATGATTAATAGAGAATAAAAAAACTATAAAAGGAAAATAAAAGGAGCCACACTTATCAAAGTTCAATCTCTTCATGCACAAACAGTTGAAGCTCAGGACCCTTTTTCTTCACCCTGCGACCCCTCGGACCACCTCGACCGGCCGCCTGGGACCAACAATGGTGGTCGACCAGACGCTCCACACGAGTCCGTCTCCGTCTCCTCTCCTCGCCGAGCTCCCTCCTTGGGGTCCAACGCCATTAGAGGGCTCACAGCACCTGGTCCATCCTCTGTCTCTCTCTCCCGCCTTCTGCCCCCAAACCCCGCACATACAATATTTTACAGATACACCAAAATCATAACAACTATCACAATTGGTTCATAACATCTTATCAGTAACGTGATTCAAACAAACTGCTAGCGAGAAGGACTTTCTCAGCAGTTAACATAACAAGGAAGCCCTTTCAATTATAACATAACAAAGAAGCCATTTTAATTAGACTACGTAGTGACATAAAAAAAAGAAAACCCTTACACTTAGTTTTATGCTTTTTATTGTAATTTGATGTGGTCCCCAGCTCTCTGAATGTTCCTTTAAGTCAGCCTTTACATCTTATAGAAACATAGAAAACCTACAGCACAATACAGGCCCTTCGGCCCACAAAGCTGTGCCAAACATGTCCTTACCTTAGAAATTACCTAGGGTTACACATAGCCCTCTATTTTTCTGAGCTCCATGTACCCATCCAGGAGTCTCTTAAAAGACCCTGTCGTATCCGCCTCCTCCACCGTCGCCAGCAGCCCATTCGATACACTCACCACTCTCTGAGTAAAAAACTTACCCCTGACATCTCCCCTGTACTTTCTTCCAAGCACCTTAAAACCGTGCCCTCTCGTGCTAGCCGTTTCAGCCCTAGGGAAAAGCCTCTGACTATCCACACGATCATTGCCTCTCATCATCTTATACACCTCTATCAGGTCACTTCTCATCCTCCGTCGCTCCAAGGAGAAAAGGCCGAGTATGATGTATGGTACTTTTTAAAAAAACTTTTTCACTGAAGGTGGCAGATAATTTGGAAAAAATTGATAAGGATTCACACTTGCTGATTGGATTAAGCTATTAACATCGGTAATAATTTACAATGGCTTAACGTGCTCAAGCTTTGATAGATTGCTTGGAGGCTTCACCTTTTTTTGAGCTAATGAGATAACAAGATGTAACAGTGTGAGTTATAATCCACACTGCCCTTCACCCTGGAAACTACTGGAGATTTAGGAGGACAACCCTCAAACTTCTTCCTGTGTTGAAATGTAAGGTGAAACTTGTTCACATAATGGCTCCATATAAAGCTGCCTTGGTCTATTCTCTAGGAAGAGGTGCAGTCGACGTTTCAGGCTGAGACCCTTCATCAGGACTGAAATGTTGACTGCACCTCTTCCTAGAGATGCTGCCTGGCCTGCTGCATTCACCAACAACTTTGATGTGTGTTGCTTGAATTTCCAGCATCTGCAGAATTCCTGTTGTTTGGTCTATTCTCATTGCTTCATCCACTAAGCGTGCCAAGGTTCTGGGGAACTGGTGGTAGATGTTTTCACTGTGAATGTTTGAAGCAATGTTTGGAGCAATGCCAAGGTCTGACTTGACCCCAAACTGTACTGGCTTGCTTTGAGAGGGACATGGGTCAAATGCAGTCAAATAGGATTAGCTTTTTGGTATTGCTTTTTTGAGTGGTGGGGTGGAGATATGTCTCTGCCAAAGGAGATGTAAGGTGCTCCTTCCCTCCGCTAGCCTGCAGGTCACACTTGGCAAGGTGTAGCACCTGCTTAGCGCACCTCCCCCCCCAGATCAGGGCCACTTGAGGCCATGGGAGCTGGTGGTGGATGGTCCTATGAGCAGCTGGTGCATATCACAAGTCCCGGTTATGCGACCACTGATGCCAGGCAGACAATCTCTAAAGAGCATTGACAATGGCTGGGATCACCCATCCTATAAAGGTACTGCTAAGAAGAAGGCGATGGCAAACCAATTCTGCAGAAAAATTTGCCAAGAATGTTCACGGTCATGGAAAGATCATGATTACTTACATTATACAACATGGCAAATAATGAATGGATGATTGCTTTATTATATGTGATAAGTAAAGCTAATCTATAATGTCTTGAAGATCTCTGCATAGTGAAACACGCAAACTATTCTCCACCTCCGACCACCCAAGGACTTACCAATACCCCGGAACCAGAAAACTCTCAATTCAAGAAAATGTGCGGCACCAAGGTGAAGGTAAGATGCCATTAAATTGGAAATAGGGCAGAGGAGATTTATGAGGATGTTGCCAACACTGAAGGAACTGAGTTAATAGAGAGAGGCTGCGCAGTGTGGGAATTTTTCATTGGAGCATAGGAGAGGTGATCTTACTGAACTAAGTTTGGAATACACACTCACTGGCCATGTTATTAGGTACACCAGTGCACTTGCTTGTTAATGTAAATATCTAATCAGCCAATCATGAGCCAACAACTCAATGCAGACATGGTCAATGGGTTCAGTTATTGTTCGGACCAAATATTGGAATGAGGGAGAAATGTGATCAAAGTGACTTTGACCATGGAATGATTGTTCGTGCCAGACAAAGCGGTTTGAGTATTTCAGAACTACTGATCTCCTGGGATTTTCATGCACAACAGTCTCTAGATTTTACAGAGAATGGTGCAAAAAAAAAAAATCCCAAAAGAAAATGTCCAAAGAATGGCAGTTCTGTGGGTGAAAACTCCTTGTTAAGGGGAGAGGTCAAAGGAGAATGGCCAGATTGGTTCAAACTGACAGGAAGGTGACAGTAACTCAAATAACCATGGGTTACAACAGTGGTGTGCAGAAGAACATTTCTGAATGTACGACACATTGAGCTTTGAAGTGCATGGACTCTAGGACTCTAGCAGCAGAAGACCAGGAGCATACGCTCAATGGACACTTTATTAGGTACAGGAGGTACTTGAGAGCGTGACTACTGAATGTTTGTGGTGAATAAAGTTGATCCTTGAACAACATTGTAGAGAGCCATAATCTACAATGGAGATGAGGTTCCAAGAGAATTCAAATGTGTCCACAAAATCCTTCTGTAACCAAAGGAAACAACATAACATTTACAGTTCTTTGAAGAAACGTAGTATGGTATCGAAGTGTTTAAATTAGTGGGTTAATAACTGTGGATCTGCACTATTAATTCAGTGGTATGATTCTCATCCCCACTGTGAGGGCCGGGGAAATAAATTCAAGCAATTAAGTAGATGGAGAATGAAATAATGGGTGGATGGCTCAGTAGTACAGCTTGTAAAACTGCTTCCTCACAGAGCCCTGGGGTTACACAGCACAGAAACAGGCCATTTGGCCCAACATGACCACGCCTACTGGGTTGCTCAGTGATCTCGTTCCACCTGTCTGTGTTTGGCCTATAGGCCTCGAAACCTCTCCTAACCATCACCTTATCTGGATGGATTTAAAATGATGTCCCTGTTAAAAATCTACAATCATAGGATCTTTACCTCATGCCCTCTTGTTCTTCAGCACCTTTATATCTGCTTTCACCCTGTTTCTATCCCTCATGATCTCATATAAAGCTGTCAGATCATTCCTCAATTCCCTACATTCCAGGTAATAAAGTCTTACTCTACCTTACCTCTTGAGAACACAGGACATAGAACATTACAGCACAGTACAGGCCTTTTGGCCTGTGATGTTGTACTGACCTTTTTACCTGCTCCAAGATCAACCTAACCCTTCCCTCCTACTTTTTGTACAATCCCAAGAGTTTGTTGAATGTGTCTGCCTTTACAATGACTCCTAGCAGTGTGTTCCGTGCACTCACCACCCTCTGTAAAACAAAAACTTACCAGTGACAACCCCGCCCCCCGCATACTTTCCTCCAATCACCATAAGATTATCATCTGCATCATTATGTGCTGTGTTTTATGACGTGGGCGATCATGGTCTTTCCATGACCATGATTGCTTGGCAAATTTTTCTGCAGAAGTGCTTTACCATTGCCACCTTCTGGGCCGTGTCTTTACAAAATGTGTGACCCCAGCCATTATCAATATTATTTAGGGATTATCTGCCTTCACATAACCATGCGATAGGCAGCAGCTGCTCATACGACCATCCACCACCTGCTCCCATGGCTTTATGTGACCTTGATCGAGGGGCTAAGCTGGTGCTACACCTTGCCCAAGGGTGACCCACAGGGTAGCGGAGGGAAGTAGTGGCTTATGCTTCCTTTGGTAGAGACATATCTCCACCCCGTCATACAATTAAAATTATAACCCTTTGTATTAACCATTTCCATCCTGGGAAAACATCACTGGTTGTCTTTTCTTTTTATTCCTCTTATCATTTTGTACAACTCTATTAAAACACATGTCATCCACCTTCGCTCCAAACAGAAAAGCCCTAGCTTGCTCAACCTATCTTCATATGACATGATCTCCAATCTTAGTAGCATCCTGGTAAATTTCTTCTGCACCCTCTCTAAAGCTTCCACATCCTTCATATAACAAGGTGACCAGAACTGAGTGCAATAATTCAAGAGTGGTGTGACCAGAGTTTTATAGAACAGCAACATTACTTCATGGATCTTGAACACAATTTCCCCAACTAATGACACTATTCGCTGTCTTAACCACCCTATCAACTTGTGTGGCAACTTTGAGGGATGTATGAATGTGAACCCTAAGATCCTTCTGTTTCTCCACATGTAGAATTCCCTTTTCATCCATGGATGCTGCTCAGTCTGCTGGGTTCCTCCAGCAGATCCACAAAACTGCAAGAGGCTGGAGCTCTCTTTAGGGTTCACATCCTGGTAACCAGGGAGGGTGCTGGGAGCTGGGCTCATGGTGGGCTGTTCCTGGAGTAAGGGAAGGTTAACACAAAGTCGGAAGCACAGCAGTGCCCGGTTAGCACCATAAAACCATCAGAAACAGAATTAGGCCATTTGGACCATTGAGTCTGCTCCATCATTCCACCATAGTTACTTTATTTTCCCTTTCAACCCCATTCTTCTGTCTTCTCCCTGTAACTTTTGGAGCCTTGACTTATGAAGAAGCTATCGGCCTCCACTTTAAATATATCCAATGACCTGGCCACCACAGGCATCTGTGGCAATGAATTCCAGATATCCATCACCATCTGGCAAAACAAATTCTTCTTCATCCCTGTTCTAAAAGGAATGTCCTTCTATTTTGAGGCTGTGCCCTCTGGTTCTTGACTCCCCCACTATAGGAAACATCCTCTCCACATCCACTCTATCTAGGCCTTTCAAACTTCAAAAGGTTTCAATGTGATCCCCCTTCCCCCTATTCTTCTAAATTCCAGTGAGTACAGGCCCAGAACTATCAAATGCTCCTCAGATATTAACCTTTCATCCTTTCATTCCTGGGGTCATTCTCATGAACCTTGTCTAGACCTTCTCTAATACCAGAACATCCTTCCTTAGATAAAGAGCCCAAAACTGCTCACAATACTCCAAGTGTGGTCTGATCAATACCTTATAAAACCTCAGCTTTACATCTTTTGTAACATAATTGATAGAACTGGTGACCCATGGCACCAGAGTCCCAGATTCAAACTTATCCTCTGTTACTTTGTGGGGTTTACAAGTCCTGCCTGTGAACCTAGGAGCTCAGGTTTCCTCCCACATCTCAGGCTGGTATGTTAATTGGCCACTATAAATTCAAAAAATTAAAGCAAAGTCATCCTCAAGGTTACCATATAGTATCCTAAGAAAGCATTATAAACACAACAGTTTCTGCAGACGCTGGAAATACAGAGTAACACACACAAAATGCTAGAGGAACACAGCAGGTCAGCAACCAACAGGACTCAGCAGGTCCTGGTGAAGGATCTTGACTTGAAAAGTCATCGGTTTATTCCTCTCCATTGATGCTACCTGCCCTGCTGAGTTCCTCCAGCATTTTGTGTGTGTTACTACTTGAGATACATTTTCTTGCAGGCATTTAGAGGGGGAAAAAGGAAATACACTAGAATTTGCCAGAAGTTATATATAAATTTTTAAATATATTTATATATATACTCCAAATACTCCCCCCACTCACTATACTCAACAGTATTGTGTCTGCTGTGGAGACCTTCAGGTTTCTGGGTGTCACAATCTCCCAGGACCTGAAGTGGACACCCAACGCGGACACTCTTATCAAAAAGGCTCAGCAGAGCTTGTATTTCCTACGTCAACTCAGGAAGTACAACCTGCCTCAGCAGCTGCTGGTTCAATTCTATTCAGGAACAGTCCAGTCTGTTCTCTGTTCGTCCATCACTGTCTGGTTTGGATCAGCTAACAAACAAGACAAGAATAGACTCCAAAGAACCGTCAGGGCTGCGGAAAGGATTATTGGTGAGAAGCTGCCCTCAACGCAGGACTTATATGTACCTAGAGTCAGGAAGCGAGCAAGCAGCATCATTGTGGACCCATCACACCCTGGACATCACCTGTTCCAACTCCTTCCTTCTGGTAGGCACTTTAGATCACTGTATGCCAGGACAAATAGGTACAAGAACAGTTTCTTTCCGTATGCCATCAGTCTTATGAACACTTGAATTTT
The DNA here is from genome assembly GCF_963921235.1 of Mobula hypostoma. Lineage (NCBI taxonomy): Eukaryota > Metazoa > Chordata > Chondrichthyes > Myliobatiformes > Myliobatidae > Mobula > Mobula hypostoma. The sequence goes on from NC_086108.1 coordinate 108,665,599, forward strand.
AGTCTATTATAAACCAAGTCCACCTGTACATACACAGGTATGCCTCATTGTATATAGTTCACGATCATTTGCACTATTGTTCTGTTTGCTTTTTGATTCTGTACAGCGAGAGCTCAGGGAAATGGGCATCAAATTCCCTGTATGTGTCCACATAATTGGCGATAATAAAGGATTCTGATTCTGATAAACAGACAAAGGATGACAAACAACCAATGTGTAAAAGAAGGCAGACTGTGCAAATACAAGTAATACTGGGAACATGAGTCATCGAGTCTTTGAAAGTGATTCTGTTGGTTGTGGAATCAGTTCAGAGTTGAGGTTAGTTGAGTTATCCTCACAAGTTCAGGAGCCTGATGGTTGGGTGAAACTGTTACTGAACCTGATGGTGTAGATTTTTTACCTGATAATGGTAGAGAGAAGACAGCATGGCCTGGATGGTGGGTGTCTTTAATGATGGATGTTGCTTTCTTGTGCCAGCACACCATATAAATGTACTTAATGGTGGGGAATGCTTTGCCTATGATGGACTAGGCTGTTTCCACCAGTTTTTGTAGATTTTTCCATGCTTGGGTATCAGTGTTTCCATACGAGGATGTGATTTGACCAATTAGGATAATCTCCTCTGTGCACCTCTAGAAGTCTGCCAAAGGTTTTGGTGACATGCCAAATCTACTCAAACTTCTAAGAAAGTAGGAACACTACTGTACCTTCTTTGTGGTGATGCTTATGTGACGGTCCCAGGAAAGATCTTCAAATATGTTTCAAATTTAACTTTAAATTATTGAGATACAGCACAGAATAGGCCCTTCTGTCTTTTGAGTTTTATCACCCAGCAATCCCCCAATCTAACCCTAGCCTAATCATGGGACAATTTACAACGATCAAATAACCTACTACAGTAAACGGTATGTCTTTGGACTGTGGGATGAAACCAGAGCACTTGGAGGAAGCTCATACAGTCACGGCTAGAATGTAAAGAACTCCTTACAGACAGTGGTGGGAATTGAACCGGGGTCAGCTGTACTGTAAAGCGTTGTGCTAACCACACACCATCATGCCACCGTAGGAATTTATGCTTTTAAAGCTACCACCCTTCTCAAACTCTGGCGCCTTAATGAGGTCTGGCTGGTAGATCTCTGGTTTCTTCCTAGTGCATTTGATAGGATTCTATAGGACTTGGGAAGTTTGGGAGAGTGGGCAAAGAAGTGGAAGATGGATACAGCACAGGGAAGTGTGGGGTTATCTACTGTGGTAGGAAGGATAAAGGTGCAGGCTACTTTCTAAATAGGGAGAGACTTGAGAAATCAGAGGTGAAAAGGGACTTGAGAGACTCAGTTCAGGATCTAGGACAGATAAAGATAGCATGCCTGCTGGGGAAGAGAAACGGATTCCTAGTTTAAGAGATTCGGCAGATGCTGGAAATTCAGAGTGACACACACAAAATGCTGGAGAAACTCAGCAGCCTCAATCCTCAACTATGGAGACGAATAAAGAGTCAACATTTTGTGCTGCGACCCTTCATACTGATTAAAAGTCTCAGCTTAAAATGTCATCTCTTTATTCCTCTCCATAGATGCTGCCTGACCTGCTGATCTCCTCCAGCATTTTCTCTGTGTTTCCTTTTCATCATTCCACCAAACTGAGGGTTGTAAACTCAGCCAACTCTGTCATAGGCATCAGTTTCCCAGCTTCAAGGACACCTTCAAAAGGAGGTCAAGCATCCATCGTAATGGATCCCTATCACCCAGAGCATGCTCGCTTCCTGTTACTCTCAAAAGAGAGGAGGTCATGCTGCCAATGGAAGGTGCACGAGATTGAGATAAGCTGCAGAGAATTGTAAACTCAGCTCTCTCATGGGCACTAGCCTCCATAGTATCCAGACGTCTTCAAGGAGCGATGCCTCAAAAAGGCGGCATCAATCATTAAGGATCTTCATCACACAGGTCCTGCCTTGTTCTCATCGCTACCATCAGGGAGGAGGTACAGGAGCCTGAAGACACACACTCAATGATTCAGGAACAGCTTCTTCCCCTCCGCCATCCAATTTCTGAATGGACATTGTATCCATGAACACTACCTCACTACTTGTTAATTTCTATATTTGCAATATTTATTTAACTTTTTAAAATTATATTTTATATAATAGTTTATATATATACTTACTGTACTTCACTTTTTTCTATTACTCTATTATGTATTGCAATGTACTGTTGCTGCACAGGCAGCAAATTTCACGACAGAAATGTAATAATATTTGGTGATATTAAATCTGATTCTGGTACATAAATGCAAGTGACTGATATTGCCCATTTTGAATTTCTGTGCACCAGAAGAATTTATAAGCACTAGCAGGATATAGGCACCATTTATTCTTGGTTAGATCCACATTCAGATTTACTTATCACACGTTATGTGAAAACGTACTGTCCAGTGAAAAGCGTTGTTTGCATTAACAACCAACACACCCAAGGGTGGGCTTGGGACTGCCTGCAAGTGTCGCCTTACATTCTGGCACCATCATAGCATGTTCACAATTCTTGGCAGAACAACACACCACATGATGGCGGAACTCAACAGGTTGGGCAGCATCTACGGAAATGAACAAACAGTTCATTTGGTTTCAAGCCAAAACCCTTCACCAGGACCGGAAAGGAAAGGGGAAGATGCCAGAATACTATAAGGAGGTGGGAAGGAGGTCAAGCAAGAAGGTGATAGGTAAACCTAGGCTGGTGGGGGAGGAGAATGAAGTAAGATGCTGAGAGGTGATAGATAGAAAAGACAAAAGTTTGGCCAAGAAGGAATCTGATAGGAGAGGAGAGTGGGCCATGGGAGAAAGGGAAGGAGGAACATCACCAGGGGGAGGAGGTGGGCAGGTGAGAAGAAGAGGTAAGAGATTGGAGTAGGAATTTAAAAAGAGGGAAGGGTTTGGGGGAAAAATTACCAGCCCTTGGAGAAATCGATGATCATGCCATCAGAAGGAATATGAAGTGTGCTCTTCCAACAGAACACAACAAACCAGAATACGACAGGCAACAAAACAACAACAGCAAAACAAGCCCCATTCCTCCCTCCCAGCCACACACGTTCACAGTGCTCCAACCCCAGCACAGGCGGTCACTGGCCTCCAGCCTCTGAATCCTCTGAACCAGAGAAAAACTTTGGTTTAAGATGACATAACAGAAGATGGGCCACAGCTTACTGGCAGTTCATAAAGCAAGAAATACTTTATTAATAACACCTTTTCTGTGATAAATAGTGGTAAGCTATTACTGCAACCAATGAAGAGGCGAGCAAAAGCAAGGCTGAGTCGAGTGTCGAGGTACGTGGGTGCGATGCAAAGTCGGAGCGAGGTCAACACATGTTTAAGGAGAAATGGTCGGAGCGAGGTCTGTTGTACGTGCTTTGATAACAAACATACTTTGAACTTTAGAAGCCAGAGGAAGTGGTTGAGGCAGGTGCAAGGGTATGTACTTGGATAGTACATGAGGGAGTGGGCTTGCTGGGATATGAGAGCATCTGGGTGGGCACTGTGGTCAGCATGGACTAGTTGGGCCGAAGGGTCTGTATTCATGCCGTATTGCTCTGTGATTCTATAACTCTGCCTATGGCACACAGCTCCTACACTTTCACCATACTTTAAACTTGCCGCCCGAGCCACTACTTGCCCACTGCTCATAAGTATTATTGGCCACGACTACCACTTATAGCCCCATAAATGCCCGTTTAATTATTTCCTTTATTACACATCCAAGATATAAAAACTGATCAGTGCCGATTTAAACAGCAAAGCTTAAGGAGAATCACAGGAAGCCCTCACTACGCTTGATAAAATTAATTATTGCTTTTCCTAGTGTCCCAGAAAACCAATACTATCTCTATTATATAATGACTGCATAATTAGATTGTCTGCTGCCTGTTTGACTGTCCACATCAGCATTCAAAGTTTTCCTTTGTCTCATTGAGTAAAAAGGGAAGGTTTTTTTTATGTCAGGCTCAATCGACTCACATGCTATCACTCCCTGTTTGAACCAAGGATGTGCTGGGGGCAGCCCCCGAGTGTCATTGCACAGTCTGACAGGGCATGCTGTTGCTCGGCAAAACAACACAAGCAACAAGGACCACAGCAGGATGATAGGAAAAAAACAAACCACCAGCAAAACAAGCCCCTCTCCTCTGTCCCATGCACCCACACACTCAGGCAGTCTTTCTACTCCAGGATAGGCTGCTTTTGAACCTCCAACCTCCAGTGCACTGACGGACTTGCAGATTTTGAGCCCCTGACTTCCAAAGATTCAAAGCTTCAAAGTACATTTATAATCAAAGTATCTATGCAATATTCAATGCTGAGATTCATCTACCCACAGACAGACACAAAACAAAGAAAATCATGAAACCCATTCAAAGTAAATCATCAATCCCCACCCCCAACATGACAAAAGATTCGCTGCTTCCATGTTCTACTCTAGTGGACTCACAGACTCGCAGGACTGATCTTTGGGCATTGGACCTTGACCTTCAGGCTTCAAACTTCTTTCTTCATCCACAGCATTTTGCTGGACTGCCATTCGTTCATGGATGTCGTTTATCACGAGTCCATGTCGCTGACCTTCAAACATGGAACAGATGCTTAGACCCTGGACTGACCTCTAATTCCACCACATCTAATATACTCTTCCCATGCCAATATAATCATGGTATGCACGTGTGAGCCCATTTGTCCTGGGTCTCTTGATCTTGGAGTTAGGTGCAAGGTCTAGTTAATCATGAGTGGTGACTAGACCACAGCTAGCTGAACACAGTGGATGTGAAAAATGTGTTTCCTCTCTTGAGAGAATGTAGAATTTGGGGTGGTTATCTAAACATGAGGTTATCCATCTAAGACAGAGACACAAAGAGACTTCAGGTGCTGGAATCTGGAGCAACACCCAAAAAGCTGGAAGAACTCAATACGTTGGCAGCATCTGTAGAGGGTCCATGGCCTCCTCTTGCACCAAGATAAGTCCACTGTCTGTCATGGTCCGGTCCGGGTCTTCCAGCTGTCCCTTGTTTCAGTTGGGCTTAATCATAGGCATCTGATGCTTGTTTTGGGGCTGGGAATATAAGTGGCCCTGGGAGCAAGTGTGGTTGCTGGTTTGTTGTGTCAGTATTCCCTTGGAGCAACCTGCTGGTGGAAGGCTAGAGCAGCCATTTGTATCACTAGGCCTGATCAGAGGACCACCGCTTCACGGAGCCTTGTTGTCTCTAGTCGGAGCAGTCATTGGGGTATGGATTCGGCTGTTTCCGGGGCCAGCTGAGTGGCCGTCTGCCACTCTGAGCTGGATATGGATTTGGCTGTTTCCGTAGCCAGCCAAGGTTGCTGGCTGCCCTGAGACTCAGAGCCACCCCAGATTGAGCTCCCTTCCTGTCCTTGCCTCCATGGGGTAAGTCAGGCTGTCCTTGCTGTTACCCTACAGTTGGATCTGTCCCTACCTGTCCTTGCCTCTGTGGGGTACCCAGGTGTACCTCGTCCTGCCCAGGAAAGCCTTGAAGAGCCCTAGCCTTGTCCAGTCCTGTAGCCACATCATGTCCTTGCTTAGTTACGGAGTCTGAGCCCGAGTCAAGTCCCACGTTCTGGGTCCTTGATCAGTCTCTGGCTCGGAGTCCACACCCAGGCTCCTAGTTCCCAGTACTTCAGTGTCTGTGTCTTGCATTTGGGTCTGCTCTCAATACCCACCTTAAGACACTGTCAGGGTGGAAGAGCAACCCCTTATATTCCATCTGGGTATCCTCGAACCTGATTCCATTGCTTCACTGGAATTGATTTCTCCTTCCAGTAAACAAATTCCACCCCCCCCCATCTATTCCTCACCCTGACCTTTTACTACTTCTCACCCCTCTATTACTTCCCCCTGGGTCCCCTCCTCCTTCTCTTTCTCCTATGGTCCACTCTCCTCTCCTATCAGATTTCTTCTTCTCCAGTCCTTTATCTTTCCCACTCACCTGGCTTCACTGATCACTTTCCAGCTGGTCCTCCTTTCCTTCACCCAACCTTTTTATTCTGGCATTTTCCTCCTTTCTTCTCAGTACTGAAGAAGGATCTTGGTCTGAAATGTTAATTGTTTATTCATTTCCGTAGATGTTGCCTGACCTGATGAGTTCCTCCAGCATTCTGTGTGTGTTGTGTCTGTGGAGGGAAATAGACAGTCAACTTTTGAGGTCAAGAAACATCGACTGTCAGTTTCCGTCCATAGGCCAAGTGGCCTACACTTACCCCCAGCTTGTGTGCTGATGTGCCAATGACAGAGCTGAGGGTCATTTTTAGTTTTATTTTGATTTACAGAATCAGCACAGTAACAGGTCCTTCCGAACCAATAAGCCAAAGCCACCCAATTACGCCCACCTGACCAATTAACCAACTAACCCATAGGTGTTTAGAAGGTGGGAGAAAACAGACAATGATGGATTTGAGCCCAGAGTGCTGATGTTGTAATAGTATTATGATAACCCCTACGCTACTGTAATATCCTAAATTTTAGATTTTATCGTGCTCCGCTCTGTGGCCACTTTATTAGGTACACCCGTGCACCAAAGATAAATATCTAATCAGCCAATCGTGTGGCTGCAGCTCAATGCACAAAAGCATGCAAACATGGTCAAGAAGTTCAGTTGTTGTTCAAACTAACCCTCAGAATGGGGAAGAAATGTGATCCAAGTGTCATTGTCTGTGGAATGATTGTTGGTGCCAGACGGGATGGTTTGAGTATCTCAGAAACTGATGATCTTCTGGGATTTTCACACACAATCTCTAGAGTTTACAGAGAATGATGAAAAAAAACAAACAAAAAAAAAAAATCCAGTGAGCAGCAGTTCTGTGGGTGAAAATGCCTTGTTAATGAGAGAGGTCAGAGGAGAAAGGCCAGACTGGCTCAAGCTGACCGGAAGGCAACAGTAACTCAAATAACCACACGTTACAACTGTGGTGTGCAAAGGAGCATCTCTGAACACACAACATGTCAGACCTTGAAGTGGGTGAGCTCCACAGCAGAAGACCATGAACACGCACTCAGTGGCCACTTTATTAGGTATGGAACGTATATATATGCATGGAAACACAAGAAACTGCAGATGCTGGAACCTGGGGCAATATAAAATCTGCTGGAGGAACTCAGCAGGTCAAGCAACATCTGTGGGTAGGGGTGTGGGAAGAGAGGAATGGCCAACATTTTGGGTTGAAAGCCTGCATCTGAACCCTTACAGTGCTCCGGACCAGAAGGTCAACAATTCCTAACTACACCCCCTGCATTTGCACATTCTGCCCAGCCTGCAACCCACCATATACATTAAAATGATAGAGAGAGGAGAAAAATTAGGCCATTCAGCCCATTTAGACTGCTCCACCATTCTATCATGGCTGATTTATTATCCCTCTTAACCCCATTCTCCAGCCTTCTCCTCGTAACCTCTGACACCCTGACTAATCAAGAACCTATCATTCTGTCCTTTAAGTATACCTATTGACTTGACTCCCCAACCATCTACACACTCACTACCCTCTGGTTCAAGAAATTCCTTCTCTTATCTGTTCTAAACGGACGTCCTTCTATTCTGAGATTTTGCCCTCTGGTCCTTGACTCTCTTACTATAGTAAACATTCACCTAATGTTCAGACTACCTTGGCCTTTCAAAATCCGGTCACTTTCCGTGAGATCCCCAGCAGATCTCGTTGAGTTCTGCCCAGGTCCTCTGGTTTCCTTCAGAGTCCAAGGATGTACCAGGTGGGTTGTAAACTGTTTTCTGATTGGGTTAGGGTCACATCAGGGTTGTCGGGGTTTACCGGACGGCATGGCTTGAAGGGTCTGGAAGGCCTATTCCACGTTGTATCTCCAAATAAGTAACGTAAAGAGTTCTCCAGTGAGTTCCTCCAGCAGATTGTTTGTTGTTATATAAACGCACATTATTGTTGTTTTATAGTGTCGGCATCAAAACCTGCCCCAGCACACAGTGGGTCATAGTGTGTGCACCTCAGGAACCACGTCAGCTCAACCAATAGGCAACGCATTATGAATCCACAACAAAACAGACACCACTTTTTTTTTGTCTGTTGTAAATGATCTTGTCCACAAGACAGCCATTTGGGAGATTCATTAGACTATTAGTTATCATTGAGGAAGGACGTTACAGGCATGTAGCAGAAAATTGAAATTCTTTTTTATTGCAAACGAAGGGACTGGCAGCCGTGGATTTTTTCCAGTAAATCTAGCCAATAAAACTCCGACAGAGAATTCAACCGAACTTCTGAATCACAACTTACATCTCCAAAATGGAACAACCCCCTACTTCCCCAATAGCACGGTTACATCTCATTAGCAAGCCCCCATGATGATCAGATGTAGACATGCTGGGCATAATTTAGGAAGCCTTCTCCATGGCAGCGTTAGGAGGCACAAAGGGCCAATCAATGTTATCGATCTTGACAACTGAAGACCCCAGGCACTTTAAGTTCTGGACTGGTAATCGGTGGTGGGGTTTGAGGGGAGTGGAGAGAGGGGGAAAGATTGACAAGTTCTGTCTGCAAGAAAGTCGATAGAATTAGCACTTCTTATTTTCTCATTTGCATCCTGGCCGCGGACGATTAGACGCTCTGTCAAGAGCCATGCATTCAGAATACATGATCTCTGACGTCCTAGTTTACAACACAACTGAAAGAGGTCACATTTTAAATATCTTTCGTGCTTCAACACATTCCGCGATAGTATAAATTTAATTTCTCTGCACACAGTGAAATCCCGTCACTTACCTCAAGAGCTTTGTTTAATTTTCCTTTTCAGCCGTAGTAAAGTAAATTGTGTTCTTGTACTGCATCATTGTGAATTTGAGTACTTTTTAAAGATGCCCAAATCTCTTCAGAAAAATATTGTAAATGTGTAAATTACCACAGGTTTAAGCTCTTAAGAATAAAGCTCTTAAAAATAAGGTTTAGTGAAATTGAAAACTGATTCTAGGGAAAAGGAATGCATGTCTCTATTTTATCTCTACATCCACCAAGGATGGATGTATGTAGTGATGTGCAAAATTTGGACATTTTCTTTGTGACTGGTACTTGGATAGAATTAAATTGTTCAAATTTAATTGCCATTCAACCATTTCTGAATACCTGTGAATACAGCCAAATGAAACAGTGTTACTCAGGTGCAAAACTCAATGCCATCAGTCACACACAGAACATAACCCATATCACACATATAAGGTAACAGTAAAATGCAGTCACACAAAAAATGCAGTCCACATCCCTGAGTTCATGAGTGTTCCTGCAGTCTTCAGTTGGAAACTGTTCAACTTGTCTTACACAGAACGAACACTGGATGCCAGCATGGAAGCCATGTCTCTAGCATCAACACCGATGCCTCACTTCTGGGAAACAGCAAACAGGTGCTGCCGCGGCTTGAGGCCTAATCCTTACTGTGACTGAGGCCACACAGCTCCCCTGCCATCAGTCTCACCAATAAACCAATGAATTGGATTTGCAAAGGTTCAAAAGCTTCAAAGAACACTTATTATCAAAGTATGTGTGCCGTATACAACCCTGAGATTCGTCTTACCCACGGACAGCTACAAAACATGGAAGTACCATGGAAGACATTCAAAGAAAACATCAAACACTCACTGTGCAAAATAAAGAACAAACTGCAAAAACAACAAAAACAAGTGGAGGATGCACAGAATATTAAACATCAGACTGCAGAATCATTGAAATCGTCTAGGAATATTCAGTTTAGTTCTGTTCAGTTCAATTGAGCCCTTGTTTTTTTTTTGTCTACAAGCTGCAGAGTCAGTCTGTCCCAATCAAGATTGTGTAAAACAGCATTAAAAAAAAGGAGTGACTAGAAACCAGAGACACATATAACATGCAACACACATCAAAGTTGCTGGTGAACGCAGCAGGCCAGGCAGCATCTCTAGGAAGAGGTGCAGTCGACGTTTCAGGCCGAGACCCTTCGTCAGGACTAACTGAAGGAAGAGTGAGTAAGTGATTTGAAAGTTGGAGGGGGAGGGGGAGATGCAAAATGATAGGAGAAGACAGGAGGGGGAGGGATGGAGCCAAGAGCTGGACAGGTGATCGGCAAAAGGGGATACAAGAGGATCATGGGACAGGAGGTCCGGGAAGAAAGGGGGGGGGGACCCAGAGGATGGGCAAGGGGTATATTCAGAGGGACAGAGGGAGAAAAAGGAGAGTGAGAGAAAGAATGTGTGCATAAAAATAAGTAACGGATGGGGTACGAGGGGGAGGTTGGGCCTTAGCGGAAGTTAGAGAAGTTGATGTTCATGCCATCAGGTTGGAGTCTACCCAGACGGAATATAAGGTGTTGTTCACATATAATATGAACTACAGAACCCTCTAAAAACAAGTCCAATCCACAAGCTGCGGTGATCAAACCTTGCCCAAGACCCAAGACTCCTGCACCTTCCTCGGCATCAGCGAGTGAGAAGGAGAGGGAGGTGGGTCAAATGCAGACAGGCAGACATTCGAAGATTCGGCTGGTGATAGACACCTGCTCGTCTTCTGCTCTCATCCTTGATGATTTCACTCTTGGTCAATGCTTTAATCGTCAAGTCGTTGAGAATTAGAGCTGCTCATGGATTTGTGCTCTGCCATCAGGCTCGCTCCATTCTCAACCATGCCCAATTCCCTTGGCGATAGCAAAAGTGCCAGCTTGCTCTGTCAGCCCAGAAACACATTATCAAAATGTAAATTACAGGCTCCAGGCACATACAGATTAGTAGTAGAAGTATATTTAAAAGAAGAAGGAGAAGAAGATGTAGTTTTGTGAACTGTCTGTAGCATGACATGATTCGTCATGTTGGTTGCTGACAATATCTTGCCCATAATTCCATATTACAAATATCCATCAGGGTCTTGCAATCACAAGAAGAGCGACGTAGACAATCACTTGCTGTTAGACTGCACACTGCCTTTGTGCACTGACTCCCACACCTCTCTGTAATAGGCAGCAACAACGTCTGCACCAAGTCCAGCTCCTTTGTTTTCTCTGCCAACAAGCAGACCTGGGGTAGACTGCAGTACTTTAAATTCTTAATGTCCAGCAGGATCTTGAGATCGGAAAAAAAGTATGTTTAAAAATAACAGCAACACCTTTGGTTGCCCCCCGTAGAAGCCGCTGTGTCTGAGCGCACCGCTGTCTTACTGGAAGTTATGTGTGCCAAACACAGGCAAATGGGATCTGTCAACAAGGTTCAGGGCAGTGCAGTGGTGTAGCGGTTAGTGTAACGCCATTACATTGCCAGCCAAAAGTAATCGGGGTTCAACTCCCACCACTGTCTGTAAGCAGTTGTATGTTCTCCCCTTGACAGTGTGGGTTTCTCCTGGGTGTTCCAGTTCCCTCCCACATTTCAAAGACATACGGGTTAGGGTTAATATGTTGTAGGCATGCTATGTTATCATTGGAAGGTGGCAAAACTTGTGGGCTGCCCAGCAAAATCGTCACTAACTTGATTTGATGCAAATAACACATTTCACTGTACGCCGACTCCATCAAGCACTCTAGTGTCCTCAGCATCAAGGATATCTTCAAATGGTCATGCCTTAAATCCATCAGTCAGGACATGCTCTCTTCTCTTTACTACCATCAAGGAGGAGATACAGGAGCCTGAACACACACACTCAATGTTTTAGGAACAGCTTCTTCCCCTCCACCATCAATGAACCCATGAACATGACCTCAGTTGTTTTTTCCCCCCTTTTTGCACTTGTTTGTCCATCATGAGCCATGTTGCATGACATGGACGATCATGATCTTTCCATAACAGAAATGGCTTGTTATTGCCTTCTTCTGGGCAATGCCTTTGCAAGACGGGTGACCCCAGCCATTATCAATACTCTTCAGAGATTGTCAGTGGTCACATAACCAGGACTTGTGATGTGCACCAGCTTCTCATATGACCATCCGCCACCTGCTCCCATGGCTTCAGGTGACCCTGATCAGGATCGGGGGGCTAAGCGGGTGCTACACCTTGCCCAAGGGTGACCTGCAGACCAGCAGAGGGAAGAAGTGCCTCACACCTCCTTTGGTGGAGATGTATCACCGCCCCGCAACCCAGTTACTTCTCTCATTTATTTTTAAAATATTTCTTATTGTAATGGACAAAATGAATGAGGCTACTCTCAGACTGGAGGAGCAACACGTTCTTATTCGACCTGGGTAGCCTGCAACCTAATGGCATGAACATTGATTTCTCCAGCTTCTGGTAACTTTTACCCCTTCCCTTTTCCCTCTTCCTCAATTCCCCATTCTGGCCTCCTCTCTTAACTCTTCTGCTCACCTGCCTATCATCTCCCACTGGTGTCCCTCCTTCCTTTTCACCCATGATCCACTCTTCTCTCCTATCAGATTCCTTCTTCTTCAGCCCTTTACAGTACCTTTTCCACCTATCACCTTTCAGTTTCCCACTGCATCCCAGCTTACCCCCCGCCTGGCCTCACCTATCACCTGCCAGCTTGAAGTCCTTCTCCTCCCTCCACCATTTTATTCTGGCTTCTTCCCCCTTCCTCTTCTCTCCTTATGAAGGGTCTCAGCCCAAAGCATCACCTGTTTATTCTCTTTGACAGATGCTGCCCGATCTGCTGAGTTCCTCTAGCAGTTTTGTCTGTATCACCCTGAATTTACAGCATCTACTAAACCGCTTATGTTTAAATTGCAACTACCCATTTGCAGCACATATCCAAGGCAGTTCATTATATCATGAAGTATTGCTCATGTGACAGTGACCTGCTTTACCTGGATGCTTCAAGTAAAGGTATTTTTACCTCCTTCATTAATCTCCTTGCTTTATTGATTAAGATGGAACGGAATAGAAAACGCAGCGCTTCAATCTTCTCCTGGCTCGAAAGGGTTGATGTAAAATAAGCTGGAACAATTTCACTTCTTCTGCAACAAGTTCATGGAAAAATAAGACATTTGTTGCAATTCATCATTGAGAATTTCTCTCTAAATATGGCTTTTAAGCAGGGGCTCCCAACCTGTTCTATGCCATGCACCAATACTATTACGCAAAGGGCCCATAGACCCCAAGTTGGGAATCTCTGCTCTAAAGTGTGTTGTTGATTCCTTAGGGTTGTCATAGCTGGGGGGAGAGGAGTGTGGGGATGTGCTCCGACTACCTATTAAATGCTCTCAATGGTGTGTGTCTCAGATAACCTCTGACAACCAAGTCCAGCTTCTAGCCTTCATGTGTGGCTTAGTTTCTAAGCCCAGTGGAACCATTTCTACTGACAGGAGAAGGGGCAAATGCCTTAAAACCAGTCGCCCTGACCGACAGCTTATCTTGGAGAAGAATAATTCTGATGTCAAACCTCTGCTGCTTTGCGGCTATACTTACTCATGGGGAAGGCTTCAGGAGTAAGCCCTGAGGAAAAATCCAGGCTGGTGTCCTAAGGCAGTCCTACTTGAGTTCAGTGCTGACTGGCAACTCCTGCAATGCTGCTGGTATCAAACTGGTTCGGTCTCTGCCATTCCTTTGGGTTCATCAGCTCTATGGAGAAGGGGAGCCTGCATGCATGGGCAACAGATTGCTCTCCATATCGTACTGCCCAGCCTTGTGTATTGGCTTTGAAAGCTAGCAGCATCATCTATGGTTGACCCCAACCAATGGCGGGCCATTATCATCACAGAAGTTGCACTGTGGGAGGTAGAAGGGTCAAGCCACCTGAGTGGCACTATCGAGAATTTGTAGTTATGTTGAATGTTTCCGGGAAGTTCCAGTCACCAATGCAGTGCTGCTTGCTGGCCTGGTATCCAGTCCTTGTCATGCCAACTCTGGATGCACAGTTATGAAACCAATCATCCGCCGTGATTAGAGAGAGCAACACACATCAAAGTTGCTGGTGAACGCAGTAAGCCAGGCAGCATCTCTAGGAAGAGGTACAGTCGATGTTTCCGGCCGAGACCCTTCGTCAGGACTAACTGAAGGAAGAGTTAGTAAGAGATTTGAAAGTGGGAGGGGGAGGGGGAGATCCAAAATGATAGGAGAAGACAGGAGGGGGAGGGATGGAGCCAAGAGCTGGACAGGTGATTGGCAAAAGGGATATGAGAGGATCATGGGACAGGAGATCGAGGGAGAGAGTAAAGGGGGAGGGGGGAAACCCAGAGGATGGGCAAGGGGTATAGTGAGAGAGACAGAGGGAGAAAAAGGGGAGAGGGAGAGAAAGAATGTGTGTAGATAAATAAATAATTGATGGGGTACGAGGGGGAGGTGGGGTATTAGCAGAAGTTTGAGAAATCAATGTTCACGCCATCAGGTTGGAGGCTACCCAGACAGAATATAAGGTGTTGTTCCTCCAACCTGAGTGTGGCTTCATCTTTACAGTAGAGGAGGCCGTGGATAGACATATCAGAATGGGAATGGGATGTGGAATTAAAATGTGTGGCCACTGGGAGATCCTGCTTTCTCTGGCGGACGGAGAGTAGGTGATTAGAGAGAATGGCTTTCTTGTCACAGGTACACTGAAACATCAAAACATACGTGGTAGGATTCCCAACAGCGTGAAGGACAGAGATATCTTGTGGCGCACATCTATAGATTCCCTCCAAGTTGCCGCACATGTTGATAGGGTGGCTAAAAAAGTATATGATATTTTGGCCTTCATATTTGGAAGATTGATTTCAAAACCATGAACTAATGTTGCAGTTCTGTTAAACTCTAGTTAGACCACACTTGGAGTATTGTGTTCAGCTCTAGTCACTTCATTATAGAAAGGGTATGGAAGCTTTAGAGAGGGTGCAGAGCCAACTTACCAGGATGCTGCCTGGATTAGATAGCATGTCTCATGAGGATAGGATGAGCAAGCCAGGGCCTTTTCCTTTGGAAATATTGAATCTCCATCTAATTTCTGATCCTTGGGGTTCTTTCAAGGATCAAGAATGATGAGTACGTTTAATTCTATGATTTCCGTTTATTTTAGAGTGCAAACAAACATACAAGTACTAAGGAAACTGAATGAGGAGATGAGAAACAATGTTAAGAGTTGTATAGGCAAAAGAATAAAGATGGTATTTCTGAAAAATCTATCACTTTTTAGATAAGATGAGAAATTCCTTAGATAGAGATAAATTAGTTAATAGGCTACATAATAAAAACAATTACAAAAACAAATTGTGGGTAATGTGGAAATGCTAATAATGTACTAATGATAGAAAAATGGATGGCTATGTGGGAGGAAGGTTTAGATTAATGATGGACTAGGTTAAAGAATCAGCACAACATTGTGGGTCGAAGAGCCTCTACCATTCTATGTTCTGTGTTCTATACAGTGAAATGCATTTTTTGCATCAGTGACCTACACTTTTCAAGCCTGAGCTGGGAGCAGCCTGCAAGTGCCACGATGATTCCACTGCCAACACAGCATGCCCGCAGTTTACTAGCCCTAACCCATAAGTCTTTAGACTGTGGGAGGAAACGGAGGCACTGAGAGGAAACCTATGTGGTCACTGGCAAAACACACAAACTACTGACAGGGAGCAGCAGGAACAAACCCAAATCTGGTCTGCACCCTGGCTGTAGCCCTCCGTCCCTCTCCCATCCACTTGCTTATCCAAACTTCTCTTAAATCTTAAAATCAAATCCATATCCACCACTTCTGCTGGCAGCTTGTTCCACACTCACACATGCCTCTGAGTGAAATAATTCCCCATCAAGCACCTCTTGAATATTTCATCTTTCAACCTTAACCTATGACCTCCAGTTCTAGTCTCACCCAAACTCAGTGGAAAAAAGCCTGTTTATATTTACCCTATCTATACCCCTACCCACTTCACTGACAAGGCATACTCTCAGTGGCCACTTTAGTAGGTTCAGACAGTATCTAATAAAGAGGCCACTGAGTGTATTTCCCACAAACTGAATAAAAGTACAATGACAAATTGTGAAAGCTTTCAGCATAAAACACAAGAGATTCTGCAGAGACCGGAAATCCAAAGCAACACACACAAAATGCAGGAGGAACTTAACAGGTCAGGCAGCATCTATGGAAATGAATAAACAGTTGATGTTTCGGGCCAAGACTCTTCATCAGGACTGAGAAGGAAGGGGGAAGGTGCCCGAATAAATAGGTGAAAGAAGAAGAAAGAGGCTAGCTGGAAAGTGCTAGATGAAGCCAGCTGAGTGGAAAGGACTGGAGCAGAAAGAATCTGATAGAAGAGGGGAGTGAACCATAGGAGAAAAGGAAGACGGAGGCGACCCAGGGGAGACAGGTGAGAAAAAATAAAAGGTCAGAGTGGGGAATGGGAGGGGGGTGGAAATTGTTTACTGGAAGGAGAAATCACTATTCATGCCATCAGGTCGGAGGGTACCCAGATGGAATATAAGGTGTTGCTTCTCCAGCCTAAGGGTGGCCTCATCTTGGCACAAGAGGAGGCCATGGACCATCATGTCGGAATGGAAATGGGAATTAAAATGTTTGGCCACCGGAAAGTCCCACTTGTGGAGGATGGTGTGGAGGTGCTCGACGAAGCGGTCCCCCAGCTTATGATGGGTCTCACCACTGTAGAGGAGGCCGCATGGGGAGCATTGGACACAATAGAGGACCCCTTCAGATTCGCAGGTGAAGTTTTGCTTCACCTGAAAGGAATGCGTGAGACCCTGAAACTTTTAACAAACTAGTGAACGAGACACCTTTTCAATAATTCTACACGTCTTGTACAGATGTGGCTCCATTTGTTATGGACCGAGAGCAAGCTTTCAGAAATTTCGGTGATCTGGGTCTGAACACTAACAAAGATGTAGCACTCTAACACAGTGCAAGACTGCCAGGCAAATAGTTCTTTGATGAGATTCAGATCCACGCCTGATTGCAAGCAAACAGTGGATGAAACATTGCTCAGAAGCCACAATGAATACGTCCACTTATTTAACTAAATGTTGGCACTCAATCTTACTGATTTTCGTTCCATGCATGACTTGAGAGAAGCGTTACAAAATGCAATGTTTGTTTAGCCTGGACTGTTGAAAGAATAAATAATGACATGTTCTTCCACCAGGGAGACATGGGCTTTTGCCCACGGTCGTTACCTCCTTGGTTGGTCTCACCCTTGTAAGCAGTTTTGTGGAAGAACAGTCCGAGCTGATCATTGCTGAGTACCCTGACAGAGATGCAGTGGGAAAGGAAGTGTGACTTGCTTAGTGAAAAAGAGAGAGAATGGGGAGGGAGAGAGCGAAGAAAGAGAGGAAAAAGAGAGCAGGCAGAGAGAGAGAGAGCGCAGAGAGGCAGGGAAGAGGGGAGGGATAGATAAGAGGAAGGGGGAGAGAGAAAGGAGAGAGAGAGGCATGAAAGAGTGAAGGGTGAGAGAGGAGCAAGTTAGGGCGACATGAAAGAGAGGAGGGAGGCAGGAAAGAGAGGAGGGAGAGGGAGGAGGAAGGGAGAGAGGCAGGGAATAGGAGGCAGAGGAAGAAGTGGGGAGAGGCAGAGAGAAGGGGGAAAGTGAGGAGAGAACTATAACAGAGAAGGTAGAGGGAAAAGGTAGAGTGGGAGAGAGGGAGGGAGAGAAAGGGGAGACAGAATGAAGAGGGAGTGAAGAGAGAAGGGAGAGAGAAAAAAAAGAATAAAAGAGAGTCAGAAGAAAGGAAAAGGGAGAGAGAGAACTAAGAAAAGGAAACAGAAAGGGACTGAAGAAGGGAGAGAGAACAGAGAGATTGAAAAGAGAGGGGATAGGGTACTGAAGGAGAATGAAGTCAAGAACAGAGGCGCAGAGGCAAGGGAGAATGCAGACTTGTATTTCTGAACATAAATGACTGCACAGAAGACACAGAAGAAACAAAAACAGCACCCAGCCATTCAGCCCCTTGAGTTTGCTCTGCTATTCCCTAAAATAGACCTGCAGATGATGCGACTGGCAGCTTGGTGATCTCTGAGGCTGAGGTACGCAGATGTTTCCAACGGGTGGACAGTTGCGAGGCTGTGTGACTGGACGGCACCCCAGGGCAGGTACTCAGGATGTGCGCAGCACAACTGGCAGGTGTGTTTACAGACATTTTCAATCTCTCCCTCTCCCAGTGTAGAATGCCCTCCTGCTTCAAAACATCTACTATTGTCTCTGTACCTAATAAGACCAAGGTAAAATGTCTGAACAACCGACGTCCTGTCACACTCACCTCAATAATAAGCAAATGCTTTGAGAGGCTGGTCAAGGACTACACCTGCAGCTTGCTGCCACCCACACTGGACCCTCTACAATTCACCTACTGAGACAACCGATCGACAGACTTCTCAATACACGCAACTCTACACAATGTCCTTACACATCTGGAGAAGAGGGATGCTTACGTGAGAATGCTGTTCTTGGACTACAGTTCAGCAATCAACACCATAATTCCATCCAGGCTTGACCAGAAGCTCAGAGACTTCGGCCTTCACCCTGCCTTGTGTAGCTGGATCCTGGACTTCCTGTCAGATCACCAGCAGGTGATAAGAGTGGGCTCCCTCACCTCTGCCCCCGACCCTCAACACAGGTGCCCCTCAGAGCTGTGTACTAAGCCCCCTTCTTTACTCTCTGTATACCAATGACTGTGTCGCCACCCACATCTCCAATCTGCTAATTAAATTTGCTGACGACGCTACACTGATTGGCCTAATCTCAAATAATAACGAGGCAGCCTACAGAGAGTAAGTCATCACCCTGACACGGTAGTGTCAACAGAACAATCTCTCCCTCAATGTCACAAAATCAAAGGAGCTGGTTATGGGCTACAGGAGGAATGGAGACTGGCTAACCCCTATTGACATCAATGGATCTGGGGTTGAGAGGTTGAATAGCTTTAAGTTCCTCAGCATAAACATCACCGAGGATCTCATGTGGTCTGTACATATCGGCTGTGTGGTGAAGAAGGCACAACAGCACCTGTTTTATCTCAGACAGTTGAAGAAGTTTGGTATGGCTCCCCAAATTCTAAGAACTTTCTATAGGGGTATGATTGAGAGCATCTTGACTGGCTGCATCACTGCCTGGTATGGGAACTGTACTTCCCTCAATCGCAGGACACTGCAGAGAGTGGTACAGACAGCCCAGCGCATCTGTAGATGTAAACTTCCCACTATTCAGGACATTTACAAAGATAGGTGTGTAAAAAGGCCCCAAAGGATCATTTGAGTCACCCCAACCACAAACTGTTCCAGTTGCTACCATCTGGGAAGTGGTATCGCAGCGTAAAAGCCAGGACCAACGGGCTCCGGGACAGCTTCTTCCACCAGCCCAACAAACTGCTTAATTCATGCTGACACAACTGTATTTCTATGTTATATTGACTATCCTGTTGTACATAATATTTATTATAAATTACTATAATTGCACATTGCAAATTTAGACGGAGACATAACGTAAAAATTTTTACTCCTAATGTATATGAAGGATGGAAGTAATAAAGTCAATTCGAATCGATTCGAAATCATGACTAACTGTCACAGTGTGCTCCTGTAGGGCAGGGCTGGACCCAAGTGTAAGTGGCAGGCTCTCAGTCGCAGGAAGCACTGACATTGACTCAAACCCAGGAGCAGTGGGCAGCAGCTCATGACTCGACCCAGGAGCGGAGGAACGGCAGGAACCCCATAAAGAGATAAAAACAAGAAGTTACGACATCAGAATACCAACAGAGGAGCGACTGAGTGACACCACAAGACAATTCATTCTCTCCAACACAATGACTCCGCTAAGGCACGTAATGGGAGTCCTCTTTTACTAATTCTAGAGTGCAGGAAACTCATACCGATCACAATTAACTTGTCAAGATTAAACCGAAAGCACAAGGACTTAAAGGCTCTAGTTAAGATAACGATTAGTAAATGCAGGTGCTCAAGAACCTGAGAACCTCAACATTCTGCAGCAAGCTGCAGAACTCATGGCATTAATCTGAATTTGACCACAACTCAGCTTTCTGGTCTGCATCTCCAGAGCTTCTGACTCTCCTGAAGTTGACAAGTCTGTCTCCACAGCGAACATATTCACTTGGAGGTAAACAATAAATCGCAAGGTCATAACAAGGTAGATTGTGAGGTCAAGAGTCCATCTTATCACAGTAAGGGACCATTCAATAGTTTTATAATAATGCAGAGAAAGCTGTTCTTCAGCCTGTTAGTATGTGCTTTCAGGTTTTTGTATCTTTGCTGCTTTACTGAGACAGCAAGAAGTGTGGACAAAGTCCATGGATGGGAGGCTGAATTCCGTGATTCAGAATTCCCTACAGTTTTTTGTAGTCACGTGCAGTACAGTTGCCATATCAAACTGTGATACATGGAGATAGGATTGGAGGGAGGGATGGGGGAAGAAAAGAGTAGAAGTAGTGACAGAAGCTGGAAGATGATGGTTCAGGGCTCACTGGAGAGTACCTTGTATCTCCAGCTTGTGTTGTCTTCGCTGATTAGGCAACCTAATCTCTTCATGACAGGAATCAAGTTAATGAACCTATCCATACATCCCTTTAAATCTTTCCAAATCATGTACTTGTCCAACTGTCTTTTAAGTATTATCATTATACCTGTCCCCACCACTTCATCTGGCAGCTCATTCCACACGTCGTACTCTTTTAAAAACTGACCCTCAAGATCTTATCAAATCTTTCCCCTCTATTAAATGGTTCCTTTGTATGATAAGGCATCCCCTTGATCAGACTATCTCTTCACTATCATCTTGTACTTTATTGTTTACCTGCACTGCACTTTTTCTGTAGCTGTTACAGTATATTCTGCATTGGTATTGTTTTACTTCAATAGACTGTGTAATGATCTGATTTGTATGAACAGTATGCAAGACAAGCTTTTCACTGTATCTCGGTACATAATAAATAGGCATCCATTAGTCTGATGAGACCATGGATTTGCGCCTTGGAAGGTTTGCAGGGCGCAGGCCTGGGTAAGGTTGTATGGAAGACCAGCAGTTGCCCATGCTGCAAGTCTCCCCTCTCCACGACACCAATGTTGTCCAAGGGAAGGGCATTAGGACCCATACAGCTTGGCACCGGTGTCGTTGCAGAGAAATGTGTGGTTTAATGCTTTGCTCAAGGACACAACACGCTGCCTCAGCCAAGGCTCGAACTAACTAGACGAGCACCTTAACCACTTGGCCACGCACCAACACAAACTCGGTACATACAACAATAATAACACTATGCCCTCTAGATCTTGATTCTTCAACCCTGGGAATAAGACTGTGTGGATTCACCCTTTCTATGCCCCTTGTGATTCTGTACACCTCTGTAAAATCATCTTGTAGTCTCCTCTGAGGGAAGAGGTGAACCACTGGCTAAAGATGTTGAACTCAATGTTGAGTCCAGAAGGCTGAAAGGTGCCCAGTCTGAGGGTGAGGTGTACTTCCACAAGCTTTAATTTCAAATTTATTGTTGTTATGGGCACACATCTTGGGGCCCTCTGTTGGTTGTTGCATCCTAGCTATCTGCGTTGTATATGCAGGACAGAGGCGGGGCATTAGGATACGGAGAGTGAGCTGTTGCCCAGGCAGCAGGCTCCCACTCTCGGCACAGCTGACGAATCCAAAGGAACAGCAGAGACTGATACAGTTTGGTACCAGTGGCATCACAGGAGTTGCCCAGTCGCTGTTGAACTCCAGCTCTGGATTTTTCCCTCGGAGTTTGCTCTTGAAGACTTCAATATGAGTGGGAATAACTATAAGGCAGCAGGGGTTTGAGATCAGAGCTTTCCCTCTCCTAGATGCACTGCCACCCACGGCTGATGAGCCCCATCTGCCCGAAGCGACTGGTTTTAAGGCAAGCCGTTACCTGCCTTTGCCCCTTCTCCTGTCAGTAGAAATGGTTCTGCCGGGCTTAGTAGCTAAGGCACACGTGAAGGCCGGGAGCTGGACCGGTTGTCAGGAGGATATTTGAGACACATGCCATTGGGAGTACTTAATCGGTAGTGGGAGATTATCCCCATTACCACTCCCAGCCATAACAATTTTAAGGAACCATACAAGCACAGGGTATAAATTAGCTCTTCACTGCAGCAGCACAGTACAAGTATTGACATTAGTTAGCATAAACATAAATTAACATTAATTATGCATAATTTATGCATGCACAAAATAAACAACATAAATATAGTCATTCTCATGCAAAATTGAGAGAGAGGGAAAAATAGTCTGAGATAATGTTGAGGCTGTTTGGTTGGTTTAAGGTGGGAGTGGGGAAGAAATGGTTGTTGAAATTTGAGGTGTGGGTGTATAGGTTCCTGTACCTCCTGGCTGATGGTCACATCGAGAAGAGGGTATGACCTAAATGGGGGGGGGGCGGGTGGCCAGATACTGTCACCTTCCTGAGACATCATCTCCTGCGGATGTCCTCGATGGTGACAAGTGCTCTACCCGTGATGGAAATGGCTGAGTTCACAACTCTCAGTACCCTTTTCTGTTCCTTTGCATTGGAGCTTACAGTCTCCCTACCTCTTTCTTTTTCCATTCCCCATTCTGGCTCCTCTTCTCTTCTCCTCACCTGTCCATCACCTTCCTCTGCTTCAATAGCTCAATAGTTCAATAGTTCCATTTGATATCAGAGCAATGTCTACAATATACATTCTGAAATTCTTCTTCTTCGCAGACATCCATGAAAACAAAGTGCCCCAAAGAATGAGTGACAGTGAAAATGTTAGAATCCCAAGCCCCCCCATTCCCCCTCCCATGCACAAGCAGCAGCCAAACAATGAATGTTCCCCACCCCACCCACTTCCACAAAAAAGCATCAGCACCCTCCGCCCACCGAGCATGCAACAGCAAAGACCCCAGTAAAGACCATGATCTGCAGTACAACACAAACTAATCATTCACCTGACAATTAGACATGCCACAGACTCTCTCGCTCTCCCTAATAAAGGGAGAAAGAGGTGTCCCCTTTCACAGTGAGGTGGGAGACATAACAAAGCAACTCACAGATTTATGGTGTTAAAAGTCGCTTTTTTCCCCAGTTATCTGCCTGGAAAATCAGCAACAATCTCTCACCCACTAATGAGAGAGAGAGAGAGAGAGAGTGTGAGAGCATAATTCACTGAGAACACAGCCTCCATCAGCTGATCCGCTGTTACCGACGTTCCGTTCTCTTCCACGATGCTTTATTTGGCAGTACCAGCTTAGAATCAGCCCATCCACAGGGCCACAAAACCTTGGAACCCCAAAGCCACGCTTATCTTCTAGGCGTTGGGATATCGAAAAGCAACCTTCTATGAGCCCCTGTGTATGGTCCCACCACTGCAAAGAAACAAAGCTTGAGTGTAACTCCAAGTCAGGGTCTTCAACAGAACCCCATCCACCCTGAAAGGAAAAAGGAGGGACATCAAAGGCAGAAATTAAGTTGTTTTTGTGGATGAAAATGAAGGAGCCGCAATTTAGCGCTGTCATGACTCCGCATCCACCTATGTCCACACCTCCTTCCCTTTCTCCCATGGTCCACTCTCCTCTCCTATCAGATTCCTTCTTCTTCAGCCCTCTATCTCTTCCACCTATCTCCTCCCAGCTTCTAACTTCGTCCCTCCTCACCCACCCACCCATCTTCCCCCTCACTAGCTTCACCTATCACCTGCCAGCTGTATTCCTCCACCTTTTCACTCAGGTCTCGGCCCGATTGTTTCACATTGATTCCTCTCCACAGATGCTTCCTGACTCTCTGAGTTCCTCCAACATTTTGTATGTGTTAACTAAGAGGGAATAGTTAGAATGGGAATTTGGGGGGGAAATGGGTCACTGAAAGATCAGGGTTATAATTGTCCTTTGGCTAAAGAAGCGCTGCCAGTTCACTGGAAAGTGAATTGACTTGAAATATTTCCTCTCTTCATGGACATTGCTAAAACCATCCAACAATTTTTGTTTGTTTTAGTTGGTAATTGGTTTATTATTGTCACATTTACTGAGATATCCACCACTTGTGCCAGCAGCTTTTTCCACACTCTCACTACCCTCTGAGTGAAGAAGTTCCCCCTCAGGTTCCTCTTAAACATTTCACCTTTCACCACTGAAAAGATGATTACATGTGTAAATGCATTGATGCTATACAAAGAAAAAACAACAGAATTCAAAAACAGGGTTACGGTTCAAAGAAAGCAGTGCAGGTAGACAATAAGATGCAAGGACCATAGTGAGGTAGATTGAGAGAAAGGTGCCAAATGACAATTATTTATTCATTGTACTTCTTGACATTCAATCCAGAGTAGTCCCTTCTGGCTCTTCAAGCTACACTGTCCAACAATGTAAACACAAAATACTCTGCAGATGCTGGGGTCAAAGCAACACTCACAACATGCTGGAGGAACTCAGCAGGTCGGGCAGCATCCGTGGAAATGATCTGTCAACGTTTCCAGCCGGAACCCTTCGTCAGGACTGTAGAGGGAAGGGGCAGAGGCCCTATAAAGAAGGTGGGGGGAGGGTGGGAAGGAGAAGGCTGGTAGGTTCCAGGTGAAAAACCAGTAAGGGGAAAGATAAAGGGGTGGGGGAGGGGAAGCAGGGAGGTGACAGGCAGGAAAGGTGAAGAAGGAATAGGGGAAAACACAATGGGTAGTAGAAGGAGGCGGAACCATGAAGGAGGTGATAGGCAGCTGGGGGAGGGGCAGAGTGAAATAGGGATAGGGGAAGGGAGGGGGAGGGAAATACCAGAAGTTGGAGAATTCTATGTTCATACCAAGGGGCTGGAGACTACCTGGATGGTATATGAGGTGTTGCTCCTCCAACCTGAGTTTAGCCTCATCATGGCAGTCGAGGAGGCCATGTATGGACATATCCGAATGGGAATGGGAAGCAGAGTTGAAGTGGGTGGCTACCAAGAGATCCTGTCTGTTGTGGTGGACAGAACAGAGGTGCTCGATGAAGCGGTCCCCCAATCTGCATCGGGTTTCACTGATGTAGAGGAGGCCGCACCGGGAGCACCGGAGGCTGTCCACTGACATATTCTACAAGCCAACTGACTCTCATAACTACCTTGACTGAACCTCTTCCCACCCTGCCACATGCAAAAATGCCATTTCCTATTCCCAGTTCCTCCGGCTCCGCTGCATCTGCTCCCATGATGAGGTTTTCTGTTCCAGGACACCTTAAATGTCCTCTTTCTTTAAGGATCGTGGTTTCCCTTCTGCCATCAAAAATGATGCCCTCACCCGCATCTCCTCCATTTCCCGCACTTCGGCCCTCACCCCATCCTCCCGCCACCACAACAGGGACAGAGTTCCCCTTCTCCTCACCTACCACGCCATCAGCCTCCAGATCCAGCACATTATCCTCCGCAACTTCCGCCACCTTCAACAGGACCCCACCACTAAGCACATCTTTTCCTCTCCACCCCTCCCTGCTTTCCACAGGGATCTGTCCCTCCACGACTCCCTGATCCACACGTCCCTACCCACGGATCTCCCACCTGGCACTTATCCCTGTAAGCGTAAGTGCTACACCTATCCCTACACCTCCTCTCTTGCCACAATTCAGGGCCCCAAACAGTCCTTCCAGGTGAGGCAACACTTCACTTGTAAGTCTGTTGGGGTCATCTATTGCATCCGGTGCTCCCGGTGCGGCCTCCTCTACATCGGTGAAACCCAACGCAGATTGGGGGACCACTTCGTGAGCACCTCCACTCCGTCCGCCACAACAGACAGGATCTTGCAGTAGCCACCCACTTCAACTCTGCTTCCCACTCACATTCAGATATGTCCATATATGGCCTCCTCTACTGCCATGATGAGGCTAAATTCAGGTTGGAGGAGCAACACCTCATATACCGTCTAGGTAGTCTCCAGCCCCTTGGTATGAACATAGAACTCTCCACCTTCCGGTAATTCCTTCCCCCTCCCTTCCCCTATCCCTATGTCACTCTGCCCCCTGCCCCAGCTGCCTATCACCTCCCTCATGGTTCCATTTCCTTCTACTACCCATTGTGTTTTCCCCTATTCTTTCTTCACCTTTCCTGCCTATCCCCGCCCTGCTTCCCCTCTCCCACCCCTTTTCCTTTCCCCTTATTGGTTTTTCACCTGGCACCTACCAGCCTTCTCTTTCCCACCCTCCTCCCACATTCTTTATAGGACCTCTGCCCCCTCCCTCTTCAGTCCTGACGAAGGGTTCCGGCCCGAAACGTTGACTTGTCGTTTCCACGGATGCTGCCCAACCTGCTGAGTTTTTCCAGTGTGTTGTGAGTGTTGCACTGTCCAACAATGCTCTGATTTAATCTGAGCCGAATTATAAGACAATTCACAATGACCAATTAACCTACTAACCGGTATGTCTTTGAACTGGAGGAGGAAACACACGCGGTCAAGGGGAGAACGTAGGAACTCTTTGCAGACAAGTGTGAGATGTTGGGCTTTAAGATGGCCAACCAGGGTAGGACTTACACAGAGAATGGTAGGGCACTGTGGAGTGTGTCAGGACAAGGGGATGCAGATTCATAATTCCTTTCAAATGGAATCTCACATAGATAGGGTCATAAATCGGAGTATAGAGTACAGGAGTGAGGATATTATGTTTAAGTTGTATACGATGTTGGTAAGGCCTAATTTGGAGTATTGTGCGCAGTTCTGGTCACCTACTTACAGGAAAAATATCGACATGATTGAAAGAGCGCAGAGAAATTTTACAAGGATTTTGCCAGGGCTCAAGGACCTGAGTTATAGGGCAAATGTTGAATGGCTTCGCACTTTATTCCTTGGAGTGCAGGTGAATGAGGGGAGAGGGAGGCGATGCCTCTAAGTTGAAACATCCATCATTAAGAGCCTCACAGCCCAGGACATGCATGAGTGTGAAAAAGTCTGGGGCACCTGAGCTAAGACTTTTGCACAGGACTGTACCTTACCACGTCTCTTACACCGTTTTTGACCACCTGCACTGCACTTTCTCCATAACTGTAACACGATCTGCTGCATTGCGTGATTGTGTTCCCCTTGTAGTACCTCAGTGTACTGATATTTTGCATTGATCTGTATGGATGACATGCAAAACAAGTTTCCCATTGTATCTCAGAATGACAATAATGAATGAATTACTATTTGCTAATTACTAAATACTTCGATATTTGATCGCAAACGTCAGATTAGTTTGCTTGGTCTAGGCCCATCATCAGATGAATGCTGTAATAATTGGCAAATATGAGAAATAATTCTCATGATGAACATGGAACTGTTGGCCATGAGACAGTTTTGAAGAAGGTTTACCACAGAGGACAGCCTCCTTGGGCAGGGAAATGTACTATGGACATGTGGTCGATGTTTAGAGATCTCTTGCGGGACGTTAGGGATAAATTTGTCCCGGTGAGGAAGATAAAGAATGGTAGGGTGAAGGAACCATGAGTGACAAGTGAGGTGGAAAATCTAGTCAGGTTGGAGAAGGCAGCATACATGAGGTTTAGGAAGCAAGGATCAGATGGGTCTTTTGAGGAATATAGGGAAGCAAGAAAGAAGAAGGGGCTGAGAAGAGCAAGAAGGGGGCATGAGAAGGCCTTGGCGAGTAGGGTAAAGGAAAACCCCAAGGCATTCTTCAATTATGTGAAGAAAAAAAGGATGACAGGAGTGAAAATAGGACCGATTAGAAATAAAGGTGGGAAGATGTGCCTGGAGGCTGTGGAAGTGAGCGAGGTCCTCAATGAATACTTCTCTTCGGTATTCACCAATGAGAGGGAACTTGATGATGGTGAGGACAATATGAGTGAGGTTGATGTTCTGGAGCATGCTGATATTAAGGGAGAGGAGGTGTTGGAGTTGTTAAAATACATTAGGACAGATAAGTTCCCGGGGCCTGACGGAATATTCCCCAGGCTGCTCCATGAGGCAAGAGAAGAGATTGCTGAGCCTCTGGCTAGGATCTTTATGTCATCATTGTCCACGGGAATGGTACCGGAGGATTGGAGGGAGGCGAATGTTGTTCCCTTGTTCAAAAAAGGTAGTAGGGATAGTCCGGGTAATTATAGACCAGTGAGCCTTACGTCTGTGGTGGGAAAGCTGTCGGAAAAGATTCTTAGAGATAGGATCTATAGACATTTAGAGAATCATGGTCTGATCAGTGACAGTCAGCATGGCTTTATGAAGGGCAGATTGTGTCTAACAAGCCTGATAGAGATCTTTGAGGAGGTGACCAGGCATATAGATGAGGGTAGTGCAGTGGATGTGAGCTATATGGATTTTAGTAAGGCATTTGACAAGGTTCCACACGGTAGGCTTATTCAGAAAGTTAGAAGGCATGGGATCCAGGGAAATTTGGCCAGGTGGATTCAGAATTGGCTTGCCTGCAGAAGTCAGAGGGTCGTGGTGGAGGGAGTACATTCAGATTGGAGGATTGTGACTAGTGGTGTCCCACAAGGATCTGTTCTGGGACATCTACTTTTCGTGATTTTTATTAACGACCTGGATGTGGGGGTAGAAGGGTGGGTTGGCAAGTTTGCAGATGACACAAAGGTTGGTGGTGTTGTAGATAGTGTAGAGGATTGTCAAAGGTTGCAGAGAGACATTGATAGGATGCAGGAGTGGGCTGAGAAGTGGCAGATGGAGTTCAACCCAGAGAAGTGTGAGGTGGTACACTTTGGAAGGACAAACTCCAAGGCAGAGTACAAAGTAAATGGCAGGGTACTTGGTAGTGTGGAGGAGCAGAGGGATCTCGGGGTACATGTCCACAGATCCCTGAAAGTTGCCTCACAGGTGGATAGGGTAGTTAAGAAAGCTTATGGGATGTTAGCTTTCATAAGTCGAGGGATAGAGTTTTAGAGTCGCGATGTAATGATGCAGCTCTATAAAACTCTGGTTAGGCCACACTTGGAGTACTGTGTCCAGTTCTGGTCACCTCACTATAGGAAGGATGTGAAAGCATTGGAAAGGGTACAGAGGAGATTTACGAGGATGCTGCCTGGTTTAGAAAGTATGCATTATGATCAGAGATTAAGGGAGCTAGGGCTTTACTCTTTGGAGAGAAGGAGGATGAGAGGAGACATGATAGAGGTGTACAAGATAATAAGAGGAATAGATAGAGTGGATAGCCAGTGCCTCTTCCCCAGGGCACCACTGCTCAATACAAGAGGACATGGCTTTAAGGTAAGGGGTGGGAAGTTCAAGGGGGATATTAGAGGAGGGTTTTTTTACTCAGAGTGGTTGATGCGTGGAATGCACTGCCTGAGTCAGTGGTGGAGGCAGATACACTAGTGAAGTTTAAGAGACTACTGGACAAGTATATGGAGGAATTTAAGGTGGGGGCTTATATGGGAGGCAGGGTTTGAGGGTCAGCACAACATTGTGGGCCGAAGGGCCTGCACTGTGCTGTACTATTCTATGTTCTATGTTCTATGTTCTATAACTCAGGTCTTACTTTAATACTCATAGAATCATATAGCATGACAGCACAGAAAAAGCCCCTTCAGCCCATCTAGTCCATGCGGAACTGTTATTCTGCTTAGTCTCATTGACCCACACCTGGGCTGTGGCCCTCCATACACCTCCCAACCATGTACTTACCTGAACTTCTCTTAAATGTTGATATCAAACCCCCATCTACCACTCCGCTGGCAGCTCATTCCACACTCAGACCACCCTCAGAGTGAAGAAGTTCCCCTTCGTGTTCCTCTTAAATAGGTAATTTTTCAACTTTAATCTCTGACCTTCAGTTCTAGATTTGCCCGACCTCAGTGGAAAAAGCCTGCTTGCATTTACCCTATCTATGCCCCTCATAATTTTGTGTACCTCTATCAAATCTCCCCTCGTTCTCCTGTGCTGTAGGAAATAAAGTCCTAACCTATTTAGCCTTTTCCCTACATCTCAGGTTCTCAGGTCCTGACAACATCCTTGTAAATTTTCTTCCCATTCTTTAAATCTTGTGAATATCTTTTCTCTGGGTAGATGATTGGAACTGCACACAATACTCCAAGTTAGACCTCACTAATATCCTATTACTTTAACATAACATCGCAACTCCTGTCCTCAAATCTTTGATTTATGAAGGCCAATGCTTTCTTCAAAAGTCCTGTCAGGTCTAATTCAAGCCATAGAGGCTGCAAGGATCAAACAGCTGTGTGGAAAAGTGTGGAGAAGATTTGGGCAGCGGGGCCAAGTAAACTGAAACATCAAGGACACACAAATGTCACATCAAGTGGTCCCAGCTGTCAGAAGAGCAGCCAGTGGTGGCTTCCAGTTCAAGACATCAGGATCCCACTGGGAGCGACTTGGCTTTGTCTTGTCCCCTGCATCCAAAATTAGAATATCCAGCCAGCATTCATTAGAGGACACAGAGGAAAAGGATAAACCAGATCGCACAGCACGGTCATTGTGAAGACAATGACTTACATTTGTACTCTGCTGCTCGTGGTCTCGGAGCCTCGCTGAGAAGTTTACAGTGAAGGAACTCTCTGAAGAAGCAAAGCAGTATTCTGTTCTTCTGATAAATAAGTGCAAGGTAAACAGTGACCTGCATACCAAGAAACAATGAGGAGTTGTTAATGTGGCCATGGCAATCACAAAAACCAGCTTCTCCTCCATCTACACATTCCACGGCCTCAGGATACCTGCCAACATACAACCTTGGGGCCCTATCTAAGAAAAGATGTGCTGGCATTGGAGTGGGTCCAGAGGAGGCTCACGAGAATGATCTCAAAAATGAAAGGGTTAATCCATGAAGAGTGTTTGACGTCTCCAGGCCTGTACTCACTGGAGTTTAGAAGAAAGAGGGGACATCTATTGAAACCTATCAAATATTGAAAAGTTGCTGGTGAACGCAGCAGGCCAGGCGGCATCTCTAGGAAGAGGTACAGTCGACGTTTCAGGCCGAGACCCTTCGTCAGGACCAGTACCTCGTCAGTACCTCTTCCTAGAAATGCTGCCTGGCCTGCTGATTTCACCAGCAACTTTGATGTGTGTTGCTTGAATTTCCAGCACCTGCAGAATTCCAGTTGTTTGCGTTTTTAAAATATTGAAAAGCCTAGTTAGGGTGGACGTGGAGAGGTTGTTTCCTATAGTGATGGAGTCTAGGTCCAGAGGGTGCAGCCTCAGAATAGACTGACATCCCTCTAGAACAGAGATGAGAAATATCTTTAGCCAGACGATGGTGAAACTGTGGAATTCATTGCCACGGACGGATGTGGAGGTAAAGTCAATGAATATGTTAAAAAAAAGGTCGAAAGGTTCTTGATTACCGTAGTAAGGACATCAAAGGTTACGTGGAGAAGGCAAGGAAATGGGGTTGAGAGGCATAATAAATCAGCCATGATGGAATGGCAGAGCAGACTCAATGGGCTGAATGGCCTTGTGGTCTTTTATACAGAAGCTGAGGCCTGCTGGCTGGAGCCCCGAGTCTGCGAATCTCTGTGATTCCACTGGGGAAGTCAATGCCTAATGTTTGCAAGTTCGAGTCTGCTAGAGGCTGGAGGCCAAAGGGGAGGGCCTGAACTGGGTTTATGGGTCTGACTGTTAATTTAACGACACAGTGCAGCCCTTCGAGTTGCGTCGCCCAGCCTCTCATGAATTTACCCCAGTCTAATCTCAGGACAATTGACATTGACCAATGAACCTGCTAACCAGCATTTCTTTTGCGTTGTTCTGCCGAGCATTGTGGGCATGCAATGTTGGCACTGGAATGTGTGGCAATGCTTGTGGGCTGTCCCCAGCACATCCTTGGGTGTGTTGTATATGTGATACATAAACTTGAATCTTAAATCCTGAATTTTGAAAAACATTTTGTCCTCAGCTGATCAGGGTCAACCATGGATGTTGCATCCTAGTGGTCTAGATATGCAAGCCTGGGCAGTATAAGATGGAGAGCAAACTGTTGCCCTCGTAGCAAGCTCCCGCTCTCCACACATCTGATGAACCCAAAGGAACAGCAGAGCCCTATACAGTTTGGCACCAGCAGCATCTCAGGAGTTGGCAGTCAGCATTGAACTTGATATAGGACTGCCTCAGGGACTCCAGTTCCAGATTTTTCCCTCAGCGTTTTCTCCCGAAGCCTTCCCCATGAGTGAGTATAGCCGCAAGGCAGTGGAGGTCTAAGATCAGAGTTTTCCTTCTCCTAAATGAGCTGCCAACTGCGGCTGACAAGCCCCATCTGCTCGAAGCGACTGGTTTTAAGGCACCAGTAAATCTTGCCCCTTCTTCTGTCAGCAGAAACGGCTCAGTAGCCAAGCCACACATGAATGCCAGGAGCTGGACTTGGTTGTCAGAGGCTATTTGAGGCGCACATCATTGGTAACATTTAATAGGTAGTGGGAGATTGTCCCCGTTACCACCCATGGCTATAACAACCTTAAGGAACCTAGGCATTAAGACTCTTAGTAAGTATGGATAAATAGAA
Source organism: Mobula hypostoma (assembly GCF_963921235.1). NCBI lineage: Eukaryota > Metazoa > Chordata > Chondrichthyes > Myliobatiformes > Myliobatidae > Mobula > Mobula hypostoma. Next base: position 108,697,872 of record NC_086108.1, read on the forward strand.
TCTTACTAACTTAATCTGAAAGATTTTGAAAGGAGCTAGCGTGAGCGCAAGCTCAGTGTGTACTTTGGGTTTAACCACATCACACTGAAGTCATTCAATGTATTGTACAGACAGCCTGGAGAAACAGAGAACAGATGGGATGGTAACATTAAGGGCCTCATCTTTCTGGTGTAAGAAGTTACTGAAGGATTTAAGTGATATTTAGTTTAGGTTAGAGATACAGCATGGAACAGACCCTTTTGGCCCAACAAGCTGTGCCATCCATCAGCTCCTGTATTTCACCCGAGCCTAATTACAATGACTATGTAACCTACTAACTGGTACATCTTTGGACTGTGGGAGGAAACTGGAGCACCTGGAGGAAACCATTGTGGTCATGGGGAGAATGTTCCAACTTCTTACAGACAGCGCCGAAACTGAACTCTGAACTCTGAACTCCGACCCTCCCGATATGTGAGAGATATTTGATTCTTAGGAGTAACCCATCGTGATGGAATAGCTTTGTGCCAGCTGTTGGTGGAATAACTGTGTGCCCTCAGTTGGTTGTGGGTTCAAATCCAGCTCCTGACTTTAAACGCTGGGTCATAAAGTCAAAGTCTTAGAACGCTAGATAATGGAAGCAGGCCATTCAATACAACATGTCCATTCTGACTGTTGCCCGATGTTGCCCCTCTGCCCGCATTTGGCCCTCTAAACCTCTCCTAGGAAGGAGATGAGGAGGAGCTGCTTTTCCCAGAGAATCTGTGGAATTTTCTGTCCAAAGAAACAGTAGAAGCTACCTCATTAAATGCGTCTAAGTCACAGTTAGATCTTTGCATACAAGAGGTTATGTTGCAACTTTATAAAACTCAGGTTAGGCCACATCTGGAGTACTGCATGCAGTTCTGGTTGCCCCACTATGGGAAGGATGTCGGGGCTTTGTAGAGGGTGCGGAAGAGGTTTACCAGGATGCTGCCTGGATTAGAGGACATAGTTATCATGAGATGCTGGACAAACTTGGGTTGCTTTCTTTAGAACACTGGAGGCCGAGGGGGAGATCAAATAGAGGTTTATAAGATTGTGTGAGGCATAGATGGAGTTAGGTTGCGAGTATCTTTTTTTTCCCAGGGTAGAAATGTCTAATACCAGAGGGCATGCATTAAAAGCGAGAGGGAGTAGATTCAAAGGGGAAGTGAGGGGTAAGTTTTTCACTCAGATGTTTGATGAACTCATGGATGATCCACTCATGGATGTTTGATATGGTGGTAGACGCAAATATATTAGAGGCTTTCAAAAGACATTTAGATAGGCACATGAATGCGAGGAAGATGGAGGGAGATGGTCTTTGTGTCGGTAGGAGGGATTTGTGTTTGGGTGTTTTTGATTTACTTTTTAGTTGGTTCAGCACAACATTGTGGGCCGAATGGCCTGTTTCTGTGTTGTACTAAAGGAATGAAGGGTTATCTGAAAAAGGCAGGTAGGTGGTGCAAGAGCCATGATGACCCAACTGGGAGATCGTGAGTTTATCTTTTAACGTATGGGATATCCATTGAAGAGTCTTAAAACAGCGGGATAAGGGTTCTCCTTGAATCTGGTGGTGTGTGTTCTTAAGTTTTTCCATCTTCTGCCTGAGGGGAGGGGGGAGAAGAGAGAATTTCTGGGGTGAGAGGGGACCTAAAATATGTTGGCTGCTTTCCAGTCATAGAGGGTGGCTGGTTTTTGTGATGGACTGGACTGTGTCCACAACTCTCTACAATGTCTTAGGGTCTTGGGCCGACCAGTTGCCATACCAAGCCATGGTACACCTGGAAAGGATGTATTCTTTGTAAAAATTGGTGGGCGTCATTGGGGATATAGTGACTATCCTTAGCCTTAGACCATAATACCTTATGCAGAATCAGGCCATTTGGCCCATCGAGTCTGCTCCACCATTTCATCATGGCTGATCCATTTTCCCTCATAGCCCAATCTCCTGCCTTCTCCCTGTATCCCTTCATGCTCTGACCAATCAAGAATCTATCAACTTCTGCCTTAAATATGCATTAAGACTTGGGCTATGCAGCACCTGACCACTGACTCAACCTGCAAATTAACCTTTAGGGAATTCTGCACAAGGGCTCCCAAGTCTCTTTGTGCCTCAGGTTTTTAAATTTTCTCTTCAATTAGAAAATAGTCTACCCTTTTATTTCTTCTACCAAAGTGCCTTCTGAGACAGTAGTGGTGCTAGTGTGTTTTCTTGGCCATAGTGTCTACTTTGTTGATTCAGGGTAGGCTGTTGGTCATATATACACTTGAGAACAAACATCTCTACCCCAGCACCATTGATACAAAGACCTGCCTGTACACCCTCTTGCTTCCTGCAATGTTGATATAGTTCAACAGCACTTCATTGCTATGTCATCCTGAACTGAATAGCTATTTACTCTTTTATTCCCCTAGTATAAGACCTGGATAGAGTGGATGTGCAGAAAATGTTTCCTACAGTGGGTTAGCCTAGGACCAGAGGGCACAGCCTCAGAATGGAGGAACATCCACTTTGAATAGAGATGAAGAGGAATTTCTGTCACCAAATGGTGGTCATTCAGTATATTTTAAATGGAGTTTGATAGGTTCTTGATTAGTCAAGGGTCAAAGGTTACAGGGAGAAGGCAGGACCATGGGGTTTAGAGGGATAAGGAAGTGGTGAGGAAGCCAAATGCAATGTTAGCATTCATTTTGAGAGGACTAAAACACAAGAACAATGATGTAATGCTCAGGCTTTATAAGGCATTGATGAGACTTCACTTGGACTATTGTGAGCAGTTTTGGGTCCCTTATCTAAAAAAAGATGTGCTGGCATTGGAGAGGGTTCAAAGGAGGTTCACAAGAATGATCCCAGGAATGAAAGGGAATGTTTGATGGCTCTGCGAATGTAATCATTGGAGTTTAGAAGAATGAGGGTGATCGCATTAAAATATTAAAAGTTCTGGTTAAAGTGGAATTGGAAAGGATGCTTCCTGTAAAGGGGGAGTCTAGAACCAGAGGACACAAATTCAGAATTGAAGGACATTCACTTAGAACAGAGGTGAGGAAAAATGTCTTTAGTCAGAGGGTGATGAGTCTGTCGAATTCGTTGACACAGACGGCTGTGGAGACCAAGTCATTGGGTATATTTAAGGTGGAGGTGGATAAGATCTTGATTAATCAGGGCATCAAAGGCTACGGAGAGAAGGCAGGAGAATGGGATTGAAGGGATAATAAATGAGCCTTAATGGTGAAGCAGACTCGATGAGCTGAATGGCTTCATTCTGCTTCTATGTCCTATGGTCCAAGAAGCAAATTTCAAAGTAAATTTTTATCAACGTACGTATATGGCATTGTATACCATTGTGAGATACATTTTCTTCTGGGCATTCACAGTAAATACAAGAGACATGATATTATCAGTGAAAGACTGCAACTAACAGGACAAATAAACAATGACTGTAAAAGACAACAAACAATGCAATTTTAAAAAGAAAGAAAAAAGAAATCATAATAATAACAATAATAATAAATAACTAAACAATTTTTTATCAAGGGCATGAGATGAAGAGTCCTTGAAAGTGAGTCTAGTTCAGTGTGAACAGTTCAATGATGGGGTGAGTGAAGTTACCCCCTCAGCTTCAGGAGCCTGATGGCTGAGGGGTAATAACTGTTCCTGAACCTGGAGGTGTGGGACCTTCTTCCTGATGGCAGCAGCGAGATGAGAGCGTGTCCTGGATGGTGGGAGTCCTTGATAATGGATGCTGCTTTTCCGCAACAACGCTCCACATGGATGTGCTCAACCAGTGTAAAGAAGAGAAGATCACAGGAGTCCAGTACAAGTGAGCAGTTCGGCAAATTGCTGATTAATTTCATGTAGTTTCTATCATGTAGTTTTAAATTTAATCCAGCAAACAGCTGATATTGAATAAGAACAAACTCGGGGATATACTTGTTGCTCATAATAGTGAATGATATATAGTCTTTGACGTACTGCTTACTCTAGCAATCCCCAGGGAGACTTGGGGAAAGTGGAGCAAATACCACATGACAAACTCCAGTAGTACTTAATTCATTACTTTCTCAAAATTAATGTTTAGTGAAGACTAATAAAATCAACACGATAAAGACTAGCCCACTAATTAAATCAAATCAGCAGAGATTTTTCCTTTCTGAAGTGAACACTTTGAGATGATAGTACGTTTCTGTGACAGTCTGTTCAAAATAATTAATAGACTTACCTTGTTATGAATTATTAACATTTACTACTACATTTTTAGCAACCTTTTCAAAGATTGCCTTTGTTTCTAGGAAGAACTATGACCCTGAGATTTTCACCTGATCAAAGAGCAAAAGCATAATCCCATAGGAATATGTCACCATTTGGTTGTATTAGAATGTACAAATGTGGGTGGTATATGACCACGAGAGTGCGAATGAGTTGCCAGGATAAGTGGTGTACGTGAGCTGAATTTGAATGTTTAAGAGAAGTTTGGAAAGACACATGGACAGAAGGGGTATGGAGGGCTATGGTCTTGGTACAGGTCGATGGGAATATGCTGTTTAAATGATTCAGCATGGAGTTATACTTCATTATAACTCTATGGCATAGGAGCAGAATTAAGACATTCCACCCATCAACTCCACTCCGCCATTCCATCATGACTGACTTATTATCCCTCTTAACCCCATTCTTCTGGCTTTTCCCCGTAACTTTTGATTGCTTTACAATCAAGAACCTATCAACCTTTACTTTAAATATACGTAGTGAATTGGTCTGTACAGTGGTCTGTGACAAAAAATTCCACAGATTCGCCACTAACTAGCTAAAGAAATTCCTCCTCATCTCTGTTCTAAAGGGACATCCCATTATCCTCTGGTCCTAGACTCTCTCACTATCGGAAACATCCTCTCCACATCCACTCTATCTAAGTCTTAAAATATTCATTAGGTTTCAATGAGATCCCCCTCATTCTTCTAAACTCCAGAGAGTATAGGCCCAAATTCATGTCAATATCTTGGAAGCTGAGCAAGAAATCCATGAAGTAAAAAAGAAAACTTTGAGAAAGGTCAATTTTGAGAGAAACTCGAGAAGAAAGAGTGGAGTTAGTACTACACAACTTTGATAATTGGTTAGGGAAACTGTAATTTTGGTGGACTGGTGGGAGCTAAATGTAATGCCTATATTTAACTAGGGGATCTGAGCATGTGCAGGGAATTGTAAACCATTTAGTTTAACAGAAGTGGAGGAAAAATGATACAAAAATTTTAAAAAATCTACAAATAAAGTAAGTTAGTAAATTAAACAGATTAGGAACAGGCCATTCAGCCAAACTTACCCATGCCAGCCAAGTTGTCTATCAATCCAAGTTCCATTTTCCTACATTTGCCCGTATCCCTCTAAAACAACATACCTGTCTTTTAAACATTTGTAATATCTTTTAAACATAGAAACATAGAAACATAGAAAATAGGTGCAGGAGTAGGCCATTCGGCCCTTTGAGCCTGCACCGCCATTTATTATGATCATGGCTGATCATCCAACTCAGAACCCAGCCTTCCCTCCATACCCCCTGACCCCTGTAGCCACAAGGGCCATATCTAACTTCCTTTTAAACATAGCTAATGAACTGGCCTCAACAGTTTGCTGTGGCAGAGAATTCCACAGATTCACCACTCTCTGTGTGAAGAAGTTTTTCCTAACCTCGGTCCTAAAAGGCTTCCCCTCTATCCTCAAACTGTGACCCCTCGTTCTAGACCTCCCCAACATCGGGAACAATCTTCCCGCATCTAGCCTGTCCAATCCCTTTAGGATCTTATCAGATCAGATCCCCCCTCAATCTTCTAAATTCCAACGAGTACAAGCCCAGTTCATCCAGTCTTTCTTCATATGAAAGACCTGCCATCCCAGGAATCAATCTGGTGAACCTTCTTTGTACTCCCTCTATGGCAAAGATGTCTTTCCTCAGATTAGGGGACCAAAACTGCACACAATACTCCAGGTGTGGTCTCACCAAGGCCTTGTACAACTGCAGTAGTACCTCCCTGCTCCTGTACTCTACCACTTTGTCCAGCTGCTCATTGCACATACCCACCAACATCTCTATGTGAAGAATTTATGCTTCAAACCCCTTTCAAATCTATACCCTCTCAACTTAAACCTATGTCCTTGGGTTTTTGACTGAAAAAACTAAGATAAAAAAAAAGCATAACTTTTGTCGTTCCACATATTATACACAAGAGAAAGTCTTGCTTGAACATAATTGAAAACTTGAGGAATAGAAGCAGAAGTAGCCTTCTGGTGTTCAATACAGTCATTCCTTCAGTTCTAAACAACAATATATATGGTAGGGTTGAGCTGTTCTCTGATCTTAATGGCAATTATTTAAGCCACTACATGCAAGAGGGAATACTTTTGATACGACTGGAGGAAATTACAGATATAACGTCAGAGGTAGGTTTTATACACAGAGGCTGGTAAGGGTATGGAATGTACTGCCAAGGGTGGTGGTGGAGGAAGATACAAAAGGGAGATTTAAGGCAGGCATATGGATGAAAGAAAAATGGAGGGTTAAGTGGGAGGAAAGGGTTAGATTGATCTTAATGTAGGTTAAAAGGCTGGCACAACATCATGGACTGAAGGGCCTGTACTGTGCCTTTATCTGTCACATACATCGAAACATCCAGTGAAATGGTTGTTTGCATCAATGGTCAAGGATGTGGCGGGGGCAGCCCGCAAGCAACGTAGCATCCTCACAACTTCCTAATCCTCACTACCCTGTACGTTTTTGGAATTTGGGAATAAGCTGAAGCACTTAGAGGAAACCCATGTGGTCATGGGGAGAAAGAATAAACTCCTAACACACAGCAGCAGGAACTGAACCACAATCCCTGGCACTGCAAGCATTATGCCAGCTGCAGCTCGACCGTACTGCCCAGTTCAATTCAATATTCAAGGGAGCACTTAAAACAAAACTGATTCGTTGCTTAGAAGGCTGGTAACGAGAAGGCAGGTATTTCATTAGGAATTTGAGGAGATTTGGTATGTCACCAAGGACTCCCAGGGATTCTAGCAATTTCTATAGATGTATCAGGGAGAGCATTCTATCTCATTGAATCACTGTCTAGTATGGAGGGATCATTGCACAGGATCGGAAAACCCTAAAGCCGGTTTCACACTCAGCCAGCTCCATCGTGGGCACTAGCCTCCCTGACATCAAGGACATCTTTACAAGACAATGCTTCAAAAAGGTGGCATCCATCATTAAAGACCCACATCACACAGAATGTACTGTCTTCTTATTACTACCACTAGGGAGGAACTACAGGAGCCTAAAGACACACACTCAACAATTTACCAGCAGCTTTTCTTCTCTGCCATCAGATTTCTGAATGGACAATGAATTAACCTATGAATACTACATTACTATATATTTCCAAACCAATGGCATAAATATCAATTTCTCTTCAGTGAAAACAAAATCCAACCTTCTCCCCTCTTCTTCTGCTCCCCACTCTGGCCTCTTACTGCTTCTCACCTGCCGATCAGCACCCCTTGGGTTCCCTCCTCCTTCCCTTTTTCCTAGGGTCCACTCTCCTCCCCGATCAGATTCCTTCTTCTCCGGCCCTTTACGTTTCCCACCTGTCTGGCTTCACCTATCACCTTTTAGCTATCCCCCTTCCCCTTCTCCCACCTTTTTATTCTGGCTTTTCCCCCTTCCTTTCCAGTCCCGAAGAAGGATCTCAGCCTGAAACATTGACTCTTTATTCATTTCCATAGATGCTGCCTGACCTGCTGAGCTCCTGCGGCGTTTTGTGTCTTGCTTTCAATTTCCAGTATCTGCAGAATTTTCCATATTTATGATCTCACTATTTTTGTTCTCTTTTTGCACTGCTGGTTTAATTTTTTATATATATACAGTATATATTTCTCATTGTAATTATATTATTTTTATTTATTCCACTGTACTGCTGCCACAGAACAACAGAGTTTATAACATATGTCAGTGATAATAAACCTGATTCTGATTTTGATTTGAGGTAACTGGTAAAGGGAAGTCTGTGGGGTTGAAATGTATTGCTTTTAACCAACAAGATAGGATCTGAAATGTGCTCTCTGTCAGGACAGAAAAAAGAAAATATTTTCAACAAGAGTTTTCAAAAATGTTCTGGCTTGATGTAAAGAAATATCTAGCAAACTGGCAGATAGAGAATTGAAGAGGGCCTCTCTTGTGGAATGGCCAACATAGGCCATGTGGTTTTCTTCTTCAATCACTTTATGATTCCAGACTCAAGACCCAGCTGTCAATTTTATCCTTAAAGCCAAGTGCCACCTCCTTGAAGATCTTTCCTATTAAGATGAATAAACATATTCTTTCACACAGGGCAGATTGATATTTAACAAGCACTCAATATAAAACAAAACCAAGCCACCTGCAGTCTTACTTTAACTGCAATCAGACCCTGTCAGCATAACATTTCCTCAGTATTCAGAATGGGTTCAAATGATGTTCATCGCATTGAGTTATAAGAATTCTGAAACATCTTGCAACATGGAAGGAGGTGATTTGACTCGTCACATCTGTAAAATTTAAAGGCATCCGTTAGTCTTGTGAGACCATGAATCTGTGCCTGGAAAGTCTTCACTCTCCAGGGCGCAGGCCTGGGCAAGGTTGTATGGAAGACCAGCAGTTGCCCATGCTGCAAGTCTCCCCTCTCCACGACACCAAAGTTGTCCAAGGGAAGGGCATTAGGACCCATACAGCTTGGCACCAGTGTTGTCGCAGAGCAATGTGTGATTAAGTGCCTTGCTCAAGGACACAACACGTTCCCTCAGCTGGGACTCGAACTCACGACCTTCAGGTAGCTAGTCCAATGCCTTAACCACTTGGCCACGTGCTCACATCTGTATATTCTGCAAAAGAACCACTCAGTTTTATACCACCTTCTAGCTCTAGATCTGTAGCTATGTACACTCAGTGGCCACTTTATTAGCTAATTCCTGTACCTTCTCCATGGATTGTCACCTTGTCGTGGTGGAGAAGCTTGTGTGGTCCTGTGATCCCGAGAGCAATGCCGTCTGGAGCTATGCTCCTGGTAGGGTCACCCATGGCGGTAAGGTCAAGGGTGAGGTCCCTGACAAAGAACAATCCAACCAAGACCTCAACGATGGAACAGGCGGACGAAGTTACTTCGAACTCAACGGCTGTGAAGGCGGATGAAGGCTGCAACAAATCCATCAGCTCCAATCATCGTGGTTTCCATGCCATTGGAATCAGTTGGGTGATTTGTGAAGTATCGTGTGCTTCTTGGAGTGCAACATCAAGTACACGTTAAACAAATACACACACAGGCGTCTTCACTCTGTGGGCCACTTCTTCAGAACGAAGACCATCATCCTCGACCTCGAGGGATAGTCACGACGACGAAAGTGGCCAGTGAGTGTATGTTCATGCTCTTTCGCTGCTGTAGCCCACCTACTTCAACAGTCAATACAACACTACCAACATACACAGCACAAGGCATATATAGCACATATAAGATAGCAGTAAAATACAGTTACACAAAAAATATATATAGTCCAAATCCCTGAGTCCATGAATGTTGCGGCAGTCTGCAGTTGAATACAATACAGCTTGTTTTCTGCAGAGCAAACGCTGGAGGGAGGTAGCACTGACTCCACCATGAACACGAAGCCTCCTGCACTCCAGTGGGGCACCCGACTCCGTCACCTCCCGCTGGGCAACCACAAAATGGCAACACCACGGCTTGAGGCTGAGTCCTCTCTACCTCAAAGTCCACGTAGCTCCACCATCATCTGCCCCAGTTGTTCACCAATAATCTAATGAATTGGACTTGCAGCATTCCACACCTCCAGTGTCCAACAGAGTCTTACGATCACAAGGAAAGCAGCTAAGACAATCACTCACTGTTAAAACTACACACTGCCTCTGCGCGCTGACTCTGTCTGACGCAGGCAGCAGCATGGTCTGCACCAAGTCCAACTCCTTCAGTTTCTCCACCAGCGAGCAACTCGCTGATGGGTAGATCTGCAGTAGTTTAAGTTCTTAATGTCTAGCAGGGTGTGAGATCATAAAAATATGCTTAAAAAGGCAAAAACCCCTTTGGTTGACCACATAGAAACCGTTACTTTGAGCATATCGTTACCTTTCTGGAAGGCATCCTTGGATTGCATTGGTTGTGAACACAAATTATGTATTTTACTGTATGTTTTGCTGTATACTTAATTAATAAATCTGAATCTGAAGTTGAAGGGACAAGGTCCGTGATGAAGTAGACTGAGAGAACAGGAGATTAAAGATGAAAGATTAGCTTTACTTGTCAAGCGTACATCAAAACATAGAGTGCAATGCATTGGAACACACTCAAAACACTGGAGGAACTCAGCAGGTCAGGCAGCATCTATGGAAAAGAATAAACAGTTGATGTTTCAGGCGAGGGTAAAGAATTTGCTAGAAGGTCACAGGCAAAGAAAGAATCTGATAAGATTCCCCACTCTGACTTTTTACCTCTTCTCACCTGCCTATCACTTCCACTTGGGTCTCCTCCCCCTTCCCTTTCTGCTGTGGTCCACTCCCCTCTCCTATCAGATTCCTCCTTCTCCAGCCCTTGACCTTAGCCACCCACATAGCTTCACATCACCTTCCAGCAAGCCTCCAACCCTCCCCCCCACCTTTTGATTCTGGTATCTTCCCCCTTCGTTCTCAGTCCTAACGAAGGGCCTCGGCCTGAAACACTAACTGTTTATTAATTTCCATGCTGGCCGGCCTGCTGAGTTTCTTCAGCTTTTTTGTGCGAGTTGCTCTGGATTTCCAGCAGCTGCAGACTTTCTCATGTTTGTAAGTGAAGCGCATCATTTTGCACTGAATCAAATCAATGAGGTTTGTACTGGGGCAACCTGCAAGCGTCACCATGCTTCCAGCACCAACATAACACGCCCACGACCTACATGTCTTTGGAACGTGGGAGGAAATCAGAGCACCCAGAGGAATCCAATGCAGTCACACAAACACCTTACAGGCTGTGGCAGGAACTGAACTCCGATCCGTGATTGTTGACGCTGTAATAGCATTACACCTACCATTCTGTCCTAGAGTTCATCTGTATTGTATGTGAGGTCTGTTTAAGAGCCTTATAACAGCTAGATAGAAGCTTTCCTTGAACCTGCTGGTCCATGCTTTCAGGCTTTTATACCCCTAGCCAGATGGAAGTGAGAGGGAGAGCGACGAGAAACTATCTGGCGGGCAACTTTATTGGTTGCTTTCCTGAGGCAGTGGGATGTAACTTAATCCTCAGAAAGGCTAAAGCCCTTCTCTTTGTTCCCTGTAGAAGCCCCTCATCCCCTACTGGTAAATGGCCACTGACCTTAAAGGTGAGCTCCACTTCTCTCTTTACAGATACTGCCTGACTCCCTGGGTATTTGGAGTATTTGCTGTTCTTATTTCCTATTCATGTTGCTTCATGGCTTATGCTGATTGAAGTACAGGATTAGGTCCAATGGCAAAAGACCACACACTGTTGATTATGTTACTGTGACCACTGCTCTTCAAATTACGTTGGTCAAACCCATGCAGAACATGAAATAGCTGAATGGTGTACAGAAAGTTTGAAAGTTGGCATGGTAGGGATTTAAAACAGAAACAGCTGTGTCTTTGATCTGTTCATAACACAATGCTTGAGACTGGCTCCAGCTTCACTTAAATTTGGAATGATAGGATCTTGCTACTTCGTGGCTCTAAATAGTTATTCAAAGAATAGCTTTTGAATTGCAATTCATTTTGTTTGAAAGTGGCAGCAATTTCCTTATGTCTTTAAGAGTCATGGTGGCCATGGTTGCTTGGTTGCCCATGGCAACATGATGACTAACTTGTAACTCTTCCATTTAGCTTTATCTGCCCCTTACAAGATAAATGATAGTCAGAAATGTCAAGCCAGCATGATTCCTGTAATTGTAGGGCCATGAGGAGTGCAGCAGAACACAGGGATCTGGGAATTCAGATCCATTATTCCTTGAAAGTGGCATCACAGGTAGATAGAGTCATAAAGAAAGCTTTTAGCACATTGGCTTTTATTAATCAGGGCATTGAATACAGGAGTTGGGAGGTTATGTTGAAGTTCTATGAGACGATGAGGTCGAATTTGGAGTAATTTGTGCAGTTCCGGTACTACCTACCAGATATCAATAAGCTTGAAAGAGTGCAGAGGAAACTTGCAAAGATGTTGTCTGAATGAGCTGCATGCAAGCGGTGCACGCAAGCTCACTTTCAATGTTTAAGAGAAGTTTGGGTAGGTACATGGATGGTAGGGAATGGAGGGCTATGGTCCCTGAGCAGTTCGATGGGACTAGGCATATTAAATGGTTCAGCATGGACTAGATGGGCCAAAGAGCCTGCTTCTGTGCTGAACTTTTCTATGACTATGACTTAATGGGCTAAGATTTAGGGAAAAGTTGAATGGGTTAGGAGAATGGGAGGAGATCTCACAGAGATGGACAAAATTCTGAGAGGTATAGGCAGGCTTTTCCCACTGAGATTGGGTGAGACCGGAATACTAGAGGTCATGGTTTTAGGGTGAAAGGTGAAATATTTAAGGGGAACCTGAGGGTTTTGAGGAACATTCTTCACTGAGTGTGGTGTGAGTGTAGAACGAGCTGCCAGCTCAAGTCCCTGATGTAGGTTCAATTGTGACGTTCAGGAGCAGTTTGGAGAAGTAACTAGATGGGAAGGATATGGAGACTATGGTAAAGGGTGGACAGATTGGGTTATTTTCTCTAGAGCGCTGGAGGCTGAGGGCAGATCTGATTGAACTTTATAAAATAGAATTGTAGAGATAAGGTAGACAAACAATCTTTTCTAGGGTTGAAATGCTAAGTTCTAGAGGACATATATTTAAGATGAGATGGGGAGGGAGTTTAAAGAAGATACATGGGGCAAATCTATTACACAGGGAGTGGGAGGGGCCAGATGTAGTGGAGAAAGCAGACATGATACTGGTGTTTAAGAGGCTTTTCGATTATGCATGAATATTCAGCAAATGGAGGAATGTGGATCGTGACCATAACACGGTAAGATATAAGTCCATAACTGGGCCATTCAACCCATTGAGTCTACTCTATCAATCCATCTTGGCTGATTTATTATCTCATTCTCCTGCCTTCTCCCCTTAACCTTTGGCACTTTGACTAATCAAGAACCTATCAATCTCTGCTTTAAATATACCCAATGACTTGCCCTCCACAGCCGTCTGTAGCAATGAATTCCACAGATTCAGCAACCTCTGGCTAAAGAAATTCCTCCTCACCTCTCTTCCAATGGGACATCCCCCTACTCTGAGGCTGTGCCCTCTGGTCCTTGACTCTCCGACTATAGGAAACATCCTCTCCATATTCACTCAATCTAGGCCTTTCAATATTCAATAGGTTTCAATGAGATCCCTTCCAATTCTTCAAAACTCCAGCAAGTACAGGCTCACAGCCATCAAACACACCTTATATGCTAACCCTTTAATTCATGGGATCATTTGTGTGAACCTCCTCTGGACCCTCTCCAATGGCAGCATTTCCTTTCTTAGATAAGGGACCCAAAACTGCTCACAAGGCAGAAGAGATTTACAGTAGTTTAATTTGGCATTGTGTTTGGCACAGATATTATCAGTCGAAGGCCTGGTCCTGTGCTGCATTTTTCTATGGTATATGTTTTATATGAATATACAGCTCCACAGTTAATAATACATCTCTTGAAAGCCAACACAAAACAAACTAACTGATCTGCCACCTCTTCCAGTTTTGAGCCCTCGCATGCCGAGCAAATAACAAAGTGTTCTGTTAATATTGTGTGGGAGGCTTCCTGGTTTAAATCAGAGGCTCACTTAAAAGCTTTGTCATTCTCCGAGATTTCGGACCGGAGTTCACGAGGTTAGAGATAGTCGAGGATTTGTACAATGCACTCACTGAATTGTCTTGCTATCTGGATTGCTGTATTTTTCATCTGGATAATCGGACTGGATTAAAAGTCGCTGTATAAATGGAGATGCTTATTTTCTGGCTGTTGTCATCACAGGACAAGTCTGCTTCAGGGGACAGGACACATTTCCATATATGCTGCTTAGATCGGTTCTGGGGATTGAACGGTTGCCTCTATTAAGCCCTACCTAATTTCAAAACATGCTTCTTCCACTGCAAGATAGTTTCATTTCCACACGGATTACAAGCTCTCTCAGAAACTGATGGATTGGCAGGCACCTAGGCTGAGACTCCTTCAAATTTGACCTTGATAGCAGTCAGAGAGAAGAGACTTTCTTCCTAATAGTCTTCGCTAAATTGAAACCCACAGATGCAATGTGGTAACTGACTGTACCGCGCAGTCTGTCAAATCTTTTCAGTCTGATGATTTAGTTCAAGTGGCGGATAGTTGGTAACTGTCAATTCCTGTCGATCAGCAACCTATTTTTAAGCGTTCATAACAACAGTGTCTAGTACTGAGGCCATGCCTTGCCTTCAACACAGCAGGCCCTTACAAGATATTTCAGAGGGGCGTTATCTTTATTTTTATTTAGCACAATAACAGGCCCTTCCAGGCCAATGAGCCAATGCCACCCAATTAGTTCAAAGTTCAAAGTAAGTTTATTTTCACCATATACAAACCAGCCGTTTGTTTGCTTCCAAGCATTAACAGTAAATACAAAGAAACACAGTAGAATCATTAAAAGACTTCACTCAACAGGATGGACAAACAACCAATGTGCAAAAGACAACAAACTGCACAAATACCAAAAAGAGAGAAAAAGTAACAATAATAAATCAATAAACAATAAAGATTGAGAACGTGAGATAATGAGTCCTTGAAGTTGACTCCATAGGTTGTGGGAATAGTTCAGTGTTGGGGCAAGTGAGGTTGAGTGAAATTATCCCCTCTGGTTCAATATGCTGATGGTTTGAAGGGTAATAACTGTTCCTGAACCTGGTGGTGTGAGTCCTGAGGCTCCTGTACCTTCTTCCTGATGGCAGCAGTGAGAAAAAAGCATGGCCTAGGAGGTGGGGGTTCCCTGATGATGGATGCTGCTTTCCTGAGACAGTGCTCCATGCAGATGTGCTCAATGGTGGGGAGGGTTTTACCCATGATGGGCCGGGCCATATCCAATACTTTTCATAAATTTGTTTTCAATTATACCCATGAGATTATTTGTCCACTAATCCGAACATCCTTGGAATGTGGGTGGAAACCGGAGAACCGGCAGAGTACCCGCATGGTCATGGAGAGAACGTATAATCTCCTCATAGATGGTGGAGGGAATGGAAGTCACATTGCTGGCGCTTTAAAGTGTTATGATGACTGCTACGCTACCATGCCACCTATAAGAGGAATAGAGACAATTAACAATTAAACTTTGCCACGGACTCAAACCAGGAGATAGGAGATCCAAATGCCTCATCACTGAGGGACATTGGAGACAGAGAGGTTCTCCCACACACTAATGCCAAGGACGCACTGGGAGAGCTTTACAGCATCATCATCTCTCCAGAGAACAAACTTCTGATTGTCTTTTCATAATTCTACGAGACATCAGTCATGTTACTTATTGTGATCGCTTTTTGTTCTTTTTTTATTGTTTTCGTTATGCTTATTGTGTTTTTTATACCTCTTCAGACCCAGAGTAAAAATGATTTTTTTCTCCTTTACGATCATGTACTGAAGAATGACAATAAACAATCTTCAAACTTAAATCAGCAGGAAAGAAGGAACTGCTCCAGGCCATTCGGCCCTTCAGGTCTGTTCCTTTGTTCTATATCTTCAAGGTTGATTATTCATTTGCACCAGCCTTCTCCTCATAAATGAAGCTTCTTTTAGCATTAGGAAATATATCTACTTTCTTCTTAGATATACTTAATGTCGGCCTCCATTTCCTTTTGTGTTAGAGAATTCCACAGGCTCACCACTTTCTGGGCGTCCTGATCCAACTTCTAAATGGTCTTGCTCTTTTACTAGAATATAAAAGCAAGGATGTAATGCTGAGCCTTTACAAGGCATTGGTCAGCCCACACTTGGAGTATGGTGAGCAGTTTTGGGGCCCTTATCTAAGAATGGATGTGCTAGTATTAGAGAGGGTTCAGAAGAGGTTCACATATATGAGGTGCAGGATTTCCTAAAGGTTAATTGGCAGGTTGTGTGGGCACGTGGCCAAGTGGTTAAGGTATTGGACTAGTGACCTGAAGGTCGTGAGTTCGAGCCCCAGCCGAAGCAACGTGTTGTGTCCTTGAGCAAGGCACTTAATCACACATTACTCTGCGATGACACTGGTGCCAAGCTGTATGGGTCCTAATGCCCTTCCCTTGGACAACATTGGTGTCGTGGAGAGGGGAGACTTGCAGCATGGGCAACTGCTGGTCTTTCATAAAACCTTGCCCAGGCCTGCGTCCTGGAGAGTGAAGACTTTCCAGGCGCAGATCCATGGTCTCGCAAGGCTAACGGATGCCTTTATTTTTAACTTGCAGGTTGAGTTGGTGATGAGGAAATCAAATGCAATGTTAGCATTCATTTTGAGAGGACTGGAATATAAAAGCAATGATGTAAAGTTGAAGCTTTATAAAGCACTGGCGAGGCCTCACTTGGAGTATTGTGAGCAGTTTTGGACCCAAGTTTTGGTGGGGGAGTCTAAGACCAGAGGATGAAACCTCAGAATGGAGGGATGCCCTTTTGGAATACAGATGAGGAGGAATTCCTTTAGCCAGAGGGAGGTGAATATGTGGAATTCATTACCACAGATGGCTGTGGAGGCCAAGTCATTGGGTATAGTTAAAATGATGGTTGATAAATTCTTGATTAGTAAAGGCCTCAAAAATTATGGGAAGACCAGAAGAGAATGGGGTTGAGAGGGATAATAAGTCAGCCATGATGGAATGGTGGAGCAGACTTGATGGGTCGAATGACCAGATTCTGCTCCTATGTTTTACGGTCTTATGATCTGCATTAGGGCTAACCCAGCCAATCGGTGCAATAATGAAGGAGACATGTCAACAGCTCTCCTTTATTAGGAATTTTTGGAGATTTGGTATGTCACCAAAGGCTGTAGCAAGTTTCTGCAGATGTACGGTATGGACTGGTTGCAGCACTGCTTGGTTCAGTGGCTCCAATGCATGGCTGCAAGCGGCTGCAGAAAGTTAGAAACATAGAAAACCTACAGCACAATACAGGCCCCTCGGCACACAAAGCTGTGCCAACCATGTCCTTACCTTAGAAATTACCTAGGCTTACCCATAGCCCTCTATTTTTCTGAGCTCCATGTACCTGTCCAGGAGTTCCTTAAAAGACCCTATCGTATTCACCTCCACCACCGTCGCTGGCAGCCCATTCCACGCACTCACCACTCTCTGTGTAAAAAACTTACCCCTGACATCTCCTCTGTACCTACTTCCAAGCACCTTAAAACTGTGCCGTCTCGTGCTAGCCATTTCAGTCCTGGGAAAAAGCCTCTGACTATCCACACAATCAATGCTTCTCATCATCTTATACAACTCTATCAGGTCACCTCTCATCCTCCGTCGCTCCAAGGAAAAAAGGCTGAGTTCACTCAACCTATTCTCATAAGGCATGCTCCCCAATCCAGGCAACATCCTTGTAAATCTCCTCTGCACCCTTTCTATGGTTTCCACATCTTTCTTATCGTGAGGCGACTAGATTTGAGCTCAGAACTCCAAGTGGGGTTTGACCAGGGTCCAATATACAGTAGCTGTAACATTACCTCTTGGCTCCTAAACTCAATCCCATGATTGATGAAGGCCAATGCACCGTATGCTTTCTTAACCACAGAGTCAACCTGCGCAGCAACTTTGCGTGTCCTATGGACTCAGACCCCAAGATCCCTCTGATCCTCCACACTGCCAAGAGTCTTACCATTAATACTATATTCTGCCATCATATTTGACCTACCAAAATGTACCACCTTACACTTATCCAGGTTGAACTCCATCTGCTACTTCTCAGCCCAGTTTTGCATCCTATCAATGTCCCGCTGTAACCTCTGACAGCCCTCCACACTATCCACAACACCTCCAACCTTTGTGTCATCAGCAAACTTACTAACACATCCCTCCACTTCCTCATCCAGATCATTTATAAAAATCACGAAGAGTAGGGGTACAAGAACAGATCCCTGAGGCACACCACTGGTGACTGACCTCCATGCAGAATATGACCCATCTACAACCACTCTTTGCCTTCTGTGGGCAAACCGGTTCTGGATCCACAAAACAATGTCTCCTTGGATCCCAGGCCTCCATACTTTCTCAATAAGCCTTGCATGGGGTACCTTGTCAAATGCCTTGCTGAAATCCATATACACTATATCTACTACTCTTCCTTCATCAATGTGTTTACTCACATCCTCAAAAAATTCAATCAGGCTCGTAAGGCACGACCTGCTTTTGACAAACCCATGCTGTCTCTTCCTAATCATATTATCCCTCTCTAAATGTTCATAAATCCTGCCTTTCAGGATATTCTCCATCAATTTACCAACTGCTGAAGTAAGACTCACTCATCTATAATTCCTGGGCTATCTCTACTCCCTTTCTTGAATAATGGGGCAACATCTGCAATCCCCCAATCCTCTGCAACCTCTCCCATCCCCATTGATGATGCAAAGATCATCGCCAGAGGCTCAGCAATCTCCTCCCTCACCTCCCACAGTAGCCTGGGGGACATCTCATCCAGTCCCAGTGACTTATCCAACTTGATGCTTTCCGAAAGCTCCAGCACATCCTCTTTCTTAATATCGACATGTTCAAGCTTTTCAGTCCTCTGTAAGTCATCCCTACAATCGCCAAGATCCTTTTCCATAGTGAATACTGAAGCAAAGTACTCATTAAGTACCTCTGCTATCTCCTCCGGTTCCATATACATTTTTCCATTGTCATACTCGATTGGTCCTACTCTCTCATGTCTTTTCCTCTTGCCCGTCACATATTTGTAGAATGCCTTGGGGTTTTTCTTAATCCTGTCGGCCAAGGCCTTCCCATGGCCCCTTCTGGCTCTCCTAATTTCCTTTTTAAGCCCCTTCCTGGTAGCTTTATAATCTTTTAGATCTCTATCATTACCTAGTTTTTTGAACCTTTTGTAAGCTCTTCTTTTCTTCTTGACTAGATTTACAATAGCCTTTGTACCCCACGGTTCCTGTACCCTACCATCCATTCCCTGTCTCATTGGAATGTACCTATGCAAAACTCCATGCAAATATCCCCTGAACATTTATGCCAATTAAACGCTTTCCTAACTTATCTGTTCCTATTCCTCTCCAACGCTATGGTAAAGGAGATAGAATTGTGATCACTGTCTCCAAAATGCTCTCCCACTGAGAGATCTGACCAGGTTTATTTTCCAAAACCAGATCAAGTGCTGCCTCTCCTCTTGTATGCTTATTTACATATTGTGTCAAGAAACCTTCTTGAAAACATCTCACCAACTCCACCCCATCTAAGCCCCTCTCTCTAGGGATATGCCAATCTATATTTGGGAAATTAACATCTCCCACCACAACATCCCTGTTATTATTACACCTTTCCAGAACCTGTCTCCCTAACTTCTCCTCGATGTCCCTGTTACTATTGGGTGGTCTAAAAAAAACACCTAGCTGAGTTATTGACCCCTTCCTGTTCCTAACTTCCACCCACAGAGACTCTGTAGACAATTCTTCCATGTCTTCCTCCTTTTCTGCAGCCGTGACACTATCTCCGATCAACAGTGCCACGCCCCCATCTCTTTTGCCTCCCTCTCTGTCCTTTATGAAATATCTAAAGCCTGGCACTCAAAGTAACCATTCCTGCCCCTGAGCTACCCAAGTCTCTGTAATGGCCACTACATCATAGCTCCAAGTACTGTTCCACACTCTAAGCTCATCCGCTTTGTTCATAATACTCATATAACCATATAACAATTACAGCATGGAAACAGGCCATCCCGGCCCTTCTAGTCCATGCCGAACTCTTACTCTCACCTAGTCTCACTGACCTGCACTCAGCCCATAACCCTCCATTCCTTTCCTGTCCATATATCTATCCAATTTATCTTTAAATGACATTGAACCTGCCTCAACCACTTCTGCTGGAAGCTCGTTCCACACAGCTACCGCTCTCTGAGTAAAGAAGCTCCCCCTCATGTTACCCCTAAACTTTTGCCCTTTAACTCTCAACTCATGTCCTCTTGTTTGAATCTCCCCCACTCTCAATGGAAAAAGCCTATCCACATCAACTCTATCTATTCCCCTCATAATTTTAAATATCTCTACCAAATCCCCCTCAACCTTCTACACTCCAAAGAATAAAGACCCAGCTTATTCAACCATTCTCTGTAACTTAGGAGATGAAAGCCAGACAACATTCTAGTAAATCTTCTCTGTACTCTCTCAGTTTTATTGATATCTTTACTATAATTCGGTGACCAGAACTGTACACAATACTCCAAATTTGGCCTTACCAATGCCTTATACAATTTCAATATTACATCCCAACTCTTATACTCAATGCTCTGATTTATAAAGGCCAGCATACCAAAAGCTTTCTTCACCACCCTATCCACATGAGATTCCACCTTCAGGGAACTATGCACCATTATTCCTAGATCCCTCTGTTCTACTGCATTCTTCAATGCCCTACCATTTACCATGTTTGTCCTATTTTGATTAGTCCTACCAAAATGTAGCACCTCACATTTATCGGCATTAAACTCCATCTGCCATCTTTCAGCCCAGTCTTCTAAGTGATCTAAATCTCTCTGCAAGCTTTGAAAACCTACTTCATTATCCACCACTCCACCTATCTTCATATCATCTGCATACTTACTAATCCAATTTACCACCCCATCACCCAGATCATTAATGTATATGACAAACAACGTTGGACCCAGTACAGATCCCTGAGGCACACCACTAGACACCGGCCTCCAACCTGACACACAGTTATCCACCACTACTCTCTGGCGTCTCCCATCCAGCCACTGCTGAATCCATTTCACTTCTTCGATATTAATACCTAACGATTGAACCTTCCTAACTCACCTTCCGTGTGGAACCTTGTCAAAGACTCCTTGCGTTAAAATAGACACATCTCAAACCGCTGGTCTGAGCGCATCCTTTCTCTATCACCTGCCTATCCTCCCTCTCGCACTGTCTCCAATCTTTCTCCATTTGTGAGCCAACTGCTTCTTCAGTTTAGTTCCCGCCCCCCAGCAATCGTAGTTTAAACTCTCCCCAGTGGCCTTAGCAAAACACCCCCCACCCCCGGCCAGGATATTGGTCCTCTTGGGATTCAAGTGCAACCCATCCTTTTTGTACAGGTCACTCCTGCCCCAGTAGAGGTCCCAGTGATCCAAAAATCTGAATCCCTGTCCCCTACTCCAATCCCTCAGCCACGCATTTATCCTCTATCTCATTCTATTCCTGTACTCACTGTCACGTGTCACAAGCAGTAATCCCGAGATTACTACCTTTGTGGTCCTGCTTTTCAACTTCCTTCCTAATTCCCTGTAGTCTGCTTTCAGGACCTCCTCCCTTTTCCTGCCCATGTCGTTGGTACCAATATGTGCCACGACCTCTGGCTGTTCTCCTTCCCACTTCAGGATATCGTGAACGTGATCAGAAACATCCTGGACCCTGGCACCTGGGAGGCAGACTACCATTCGTGTTTCTTTCCTGCGTCTACAGAATCACCAGAGCTGCAGGCGCTGGGCTCAAGTCTCCTCACCATCGGGGACATTTCAAGAAGTGGTGCTCCAAGAAGGCAAAATCCTTCATTAAGGACCATCACCATCTGGGACATGTCCTCTTCTCATCAGGGAGGAACTAAAGCAGTTCATGGCCCACGCTCAACATCTTAAGAACATCTTCTTCAACTCTGCCATTCAGATTTGAATTTTGAACTTTGAACTTGAACACTATCATGGGCCAGAAGACCTGCTCCTGTGCCGCACAGTTTGATATCCAATGTGCTAAGTAGAGAAATAGGATGGATATGATTTCTCTGAGAACTGAGATAGATCTGATGGGCCAGGTGGCCTCTTTCTCCATTATAATAATGCATATAGCAAAAACCTATCACAGAACCCAATAGTTTTAATTTAAAGGTGCATTGCTTCTGTTATTAAACAGAATGAAGAGAGATTGCTTCTGCAGTGAGCATTACCTCTGAAATCAAATACAATCCTTATTCTTTGCCATTAAAAGTTCAATTTTGAAAAGTGCCGACTGCCTCCCTGGTTGGTATTATCTCCCAGCAGTTATCGGAAAGTGATATTACCTCATTAATGAATGGCTTGCTCTGAATTGTGCTTTTGTGGATCTATTTTACATTACAATATTTTATTCAGTGAATGTCAGCAGACAAGTTTGGTGCATTTGGAGAGTGATGGTGATGCACTGTTCGATGCTTCACGGAGTTGGCTGAACTTCTTTCTGTCTCTCTCCCTCTCTCTTCCTCTCTCCATGTCTCCTTTTCTCTCTCTTTGTACCCTTCTCTCCAATCCCTCCATTTCTCTATCTGTCTTTCTTTTCTATCTCTCTCTCCTCACTCACCCTTTTTCTTTCTTCCTCTCTCTCTATCTCTGCCTGTCTGCTTCTCTCCCACTCCCGCTCCCTTCCTCTCCACCTCTTCCTCTCAGTCTCTCTCTCTCTCTCTCACACAGTCACCCACACACACCTTCTCTCTTTCACACATGCATGTACACACCTTCTCTCTGTCTCTTATACACACATACGCACTGTCTCTCTCGCACTCCATCTCCCTCACCACCCCCCTCTCTCTCTCTCTCTCTCACACACACACACACACACACATATATACAAGCCCCTCCCTCTTCTCCCCCTCTCCCCGTCCTCTTCACCCCCTCCCCCTCTCCCTCTCCCTCTCCCCTCCTCCTTCTCCCCTCCCCCTCCATCTCCCCCATCTCCCCTTCTCTCCTCTCCAACTCTTCCTCCCCCTCTCCCCCTCTCCCCATCTCCCCCTCCCCTCTCCCCTCCCCTTCCATCTCCCCCTCCCCCTCCATCTCCCCCTCCCCTTCTCCCCCTCCCCTCTCCCCCCTCCCCTCCCCCTCTCCCCCTCTCCCCTTCCCCTCCAGCTCCCCCTCCTCTCCCCCTCCTCTCCCCCTCCATCTCCCCTCCTTCCATCCCCCTCCTCCCCCTCTCCCCCTCCATCTCCCCCTCCCCCTCTCCCCCTCCATCTCCCTCCTCTATCTCCTCCTCTCCCCCTCTATCTTCCCTCCTTTCATCCCCTTCTCCCCTCTCCTCCCCCTCTCCCCATCCCCCTCTCCTCCCCCTCTCCCCATCCCCCTCTCCCCTCCATCTCCCCCTCCCCTCTCCCCTCCATCTCTCCTCCCCCTCTCCCCTCCATCTCCCCTCCCCCTCTCCCCTCCCCATCCCCCCTCCCCATCCCCCTTCTCCCCCTCCCCTCCCCTCCTCCTCCACCCCCCTCCTCCATCCCTTCTCCCCTTTCCCCTCCCTCTCTCCCCTTCACCTCCCTCCCCCTCCCACTACCCCATTTTCCCTTCCCTCTCCCCCTTCTCCCCTTCCCCACCCTCTCACCATCCCATAAGACCATAAGACAAAGGAGCAGAAGTAGGCCATTCGACCCATCGAGTCTGCTCCGCCATTTTATCATGAGCTGATCCATTTTATCCTATTTAGTCCCACTGCCTCGCCTTCTCACCATAACCTTTGATGCCCGGCTACTCAGATACCTATCAATCTCTGCCTTAAATACACCCAATGACTTGGCCTCCACAGCTGCCCGTGGCAACAAATTCCATAGATTCACCACCCTCTGACTAAAAAAATTTTTTCGCATTTCTGTTCTGAAAGGGCGCCCTTCAATCCTGAAGTCATGCCCTCTCGTACTAGACTCCCCCATCATGGGAAACAACTTTGCCACATCCACCCTGTCCATGCCTTTTAACATTCAAAATGTTTCTATGAGGTCTCCCCTCATTCTTCTAAACTCCAAGGAATACAGTCCAAGAGCGGACAAACGTTCCTCATATGTTAACCCTCTCATTCCCGGAATCATTCTAGTGAATCTTCTCTGTACCCTCTCCAACGTCAGCACATCCTTTCTTAAATAAGGAGACCAAAACTGCCCACAGTACTCCAAGTAAGGTCTCACCAGCGCCTTATAGAGCCTCAACATCACATCACTGCTCCTATACTCTATTCCTCTAGAAATGAATGCCAACATTGCATTCGCCTTCTTCACTACTGACTCAACCTGGAGGTTAACTTCAAGGAAATCCTGTACGAGGACTCCCAAGTCCCGTTGCATCTCAGAACTTTGAATTCTTTCCCCATTTAAATAATAGTCTGCCCGTTTATTTTTTCTGCCAAAGTGCATAACCATACACTTTCCAACATTGTACTTCATTTGCCACTTCTCTGCCCATTCTTCCAATCTATCCAAGTCTCTCTGCAGACTCTCCGTTTCCTCAGCACTACCAGCCCCTCCACCTATCTTCTTATCCCCCCTCCCCCTCTCCCTCTCCCGCTCCCTATTCAAAAGGGTTCTTTGTAATTCATCCATCAGCTGAGCATCATTGACATGACCAGCATTTATTGGTCATTGTTAATTGCTTCCTCACAAGATGCTCGATACCACTTGAACTCACTGATGACTCTAATCAATTTTTATAGAATACCCCGAAGACCTTCACTAATTTTTACAGATGAACCATAGAAAGCATCCTATCGGGATGCATTACAGCTGCTCTGCCTGTGAGTGCAAGAGACTGCGGAGAGGGTGGACGTGTTTCAAACCATCACGCTGGTCTTGGTCTGCAGATTCCACCAACTCAGGAAAGCAACCAAACTACAGACTCCTCCCACCACGACTCATTCTCTCCTTTAAGGAAAAAAATAAAAAAAACTTGAGAACCAGGCTTAAGGACAGCTTCTTTCCCACTTGAATAAACCTCCCAAATACTGAAAAGTGAACTCTTGTCCTTCCAGCCTACCTCATGGTGGCTCTTGTACTTCAGTTGTCTACCACTGCACTTTCTCTGTAACACTCTGTTCTGTAAATACAATGTCAGCATCCATTTCAAGAATATCAAAGCAGGGATGTAATGCTGAGACTTTGTAAAGCATTGGTCAGACTGCATCTGGAGAATTGTGAGCAGTTTTTGCCTTGTATCAAAGAAATGAAGGTGGCTGGTGGAGATGTTGTCTGTCTCTACCAAGGAAGACGTAAGGCACTCCTTCCCTCTGCTAGCCTGCAGGTCACTCTTGGGCAAGGTGTAACACCTGCTTAGCACCCCCCCCCCCCGATCAGGGTCATGTGAAGCCAGGTAGTGGATGGTCGTATGAGCAGATGGTGCATATCACAAGTCCTGGTTATGTGACCACTGATGCCAGGCAGACCATCTCTGGAGATATTGTAAATATCTTGTAAAGACACTACCCAGAAGGCAATGACAAACCACTTCTGGCAGATTTGCCAAGAACAATCATGGTCAGGGAAACAGCACAGAAACATAGAAAATAGGTGCAGGAGTAGGCCATTTGGCCCTTCGAATCTGCACCACCATTCAGTATGATCATGGCTGATCATCCAACTCAGCTTGATTTTATCCATCTCAGAATGATTGCCTATGTCATATGACATGGCACATAATGAACGAACGATCTAAGAAAGGATGTGCTGACATTAGACAGGATAAGGAGGAGACAGGATACGATAATGATCCCAGGGATGAAAGGATTAATTTAGGGTTAAAAATAGGTTAATTAAGGCTTTTCCTTCTCAGGTTGGGTAAAACAGAATTAGAAGTCATAAGTTTAGTGTAAAAGTGTATTTATGAGGAATCTGAGGTAAAATTCTTCACTCAGATGATGGTGTGAGTGTAGAATGAGCTGCCAGTAGATGGGGGTTCAATTATAACATTAAGAGCAGTTTGGAAATGTGGAGGGTTGTGGCCTGGGTGCAGGAAGATGGGGCTAAGCAGAAGACCAGGACAGCACAGACTAGATAGGCCAAAGGACCTGTTTCTATGCTGCTGTGCTCTGTGATCATTTGATTGTTCTGGATCTGTAGTCGCCAGAGTTCTGAAGGA
The DNA here is from genome assembly GCF_963921235.1 of Mobula hypostoma. Lineage (NCBI taxonomy): Eukaryota > Metazoa > Chordata > Chondrichthyes > Myliobatiformes > Myliobatidae > Mobula > Mobula hypostoma. The sequence goes on from NC_086108.1 coordinate 108,723,953, forward strand.
TGTGGAAAGATCTCATTGAATCCTACCAAATACATACTGGATTTGGAGAGGATGTTTACAGCTATGGGGACCAGAGAGCTTAGCCTCAGCATATGGGGACATCCCTTTTGGAACAGAGAAGAGGTGAGGAAGAATTTCTTTAGGATTTTACACAGAGAGCTGTAGCTACATGGACAGCACTGCCAGGAGTGGTGGTAGAGGCTGATATAATGGGGACTTTGAAAAGACTCTTAGATAGGCACATGGATGAAAGAAAAATGGTAGATATGGGCAATGTAGGAGGGAAAGACCAGACTAATGATGGTGATTGACTGTCTTGTCCATCTAAATGACAAGGGAGCCAAGGCCTATGGAGAGAGATGGTTCTGAGGACAAAAATGGAACAGCCTTGAATTCAAGGGTCTGAATGATTCTCTCTGTTCCTTATGTTTTATAGAACATAGAACAGTACAGCACAGGAAAATGCTCTTCAGCCCACAATGTTGTACCAGACATTCAGCTAAAGCAGATTCCATCATCAAGGACTCCCACCACCCTGGGCCATCCTCTCTTTTTGCTGCTGCCATCAAGGTACAGGATCGTCAAGACTCACAGCACCAGGTTCAGGAACAGTCACTACCCCTCAACCATCAGGCTCTTGAACCAAAGGGAATACCTTCACTTACCCCTTTGTTGCAATGTTCCCTCAACCAATGGACTCAATTTCAGGGATTTTTTATCTCATGTTTTGATATTTACTGCTTATTTATTCATTATTATTCTTCCTTTCTTGCTTTTTATACTTGGATAATTTGTTGTCTTTTGCTCGTTGATTGTCAGTCTGGTGCATGTTTTTTCATTGATTTTTGTATTTACTGTGAATGCCCACAAGAAAATGAATCTCTGGGTGGAATATTGTGACATATATGTATTTTGATAACAAATTTACTTTGAACTTTGGTGCCGAATTAACCTAAACAGTTTGGCTTGGACATGCTCCACGTCTCTCCATTGTGTACCTAATGATGATCCCCTCAAATGTCTCCATCGCATCTGCCTCCACCAACACCCCTTCACCACATTCCAGGCACCTACGTCTATCTGCTTAGAAGACCTGTCCTGTACATCTTCTTTGAACATACCCCTTCATACCTTAATTCCTTTCCCTTAGGATTAGGCATTTTCACTCTGGAAAAAAGATATGTTCATCTTTGCAAACACGAAAATTTCTGCAGATGCTGGAAATCCAGAGCAACACACACAAAATGCTGGAGGAACTCAGCAGGCCAGGCAGCATCTATGGAAAAGAGTAAACAGTTGATAATTCAGACTGAGTCCGAGTCTTGATGAAAGGCTTATAGCTGTTGCCTGGCCTGCTGAGTTCCTCCAGCATTTTGTGTGTGTTCATCTTTGTCTCTCGTTATTTTGTAAACTTTCATCAGGTCACCCAGGGCCTCCACCACCCAACAGAAAACAATCCATGCTTGTAAGGTCTCCCCTGGGCCTCCACCACTCCATAGAAAACAATCCATGCTTGCCTCCTAGCTCTTGCGTTTTAGTCCTAGTAGCATCCCGGTGCACCTCTTCTAGTCCCTCTCCAAAGCCTCCACATCCTCCCTATAATGTTGAAAGACTTCAACAGAGTGGATGTAGAAAGGATGTTTCCTGTGGTGGGGGAGTCTAAAACCAGAGGACACAGCCTCAGGATAGAGGGACCTCCACTTAATGCATCTCCTGGAGATGAGGCGGAATTTCTTTCACCAGAGGGTAATGAATCTGTGGAATTCATTGCCTCAGATTGCTGTGGAGGCCAAGTATTTGGGTATATTTAAGATAGACGTTGATAGGTTCCTGATTGGTCAGGACATGAAGGGATGTGGGGGGAAGGCAGGAGATTGGGGCTGAGAGGGAAATGGGTCAACCATGATGAAGTGGTGGAGCAGACTCGATGAGCCAGTTGGCTTAATTCTGCTCCCTTATCTTATGGTCTTATAATGACAATAGAAGCATATGACATAGGAGCAACATTATGCTTTGGCTGATGGAGTCTGTTCCTCCTTTTGATTATTGTTGATTTATAATCCCTCTCAACCCCATTTTCCTGTATTCGCTCTGTAACCTTTGACATCCTGGGTAATCCACAACAATATCAAGTCAAGTCAAGTCAAGTCAAGTTTATTGTCATTTCGACCATAAGCTGCTGGTACAGTACACAGTAAAAATGTAACAACGTTCCTCCAGGATCCTGGTGCTACATGAAACAACACAAAACTACACTAGACTATGTGAGACAGCACAAGGCTACACCAGACTACGTAAAACAACATAAAAACTACACTAGAGTACAGACCTGCACAGGACTACATAAAGTGACTTGTCACCCAGTGACTTGTCTTCCCAGCTGTCTGTGGCAATGAATTCCACAAATTGACCTTCTTGGGTGACTTGAACTGAATGCAGTTCTCCAGATGTGGCTGAACTGTTTTTTTTATAAAGCTGCAATGTAACTTCCAGACTCTTGAACTAAATGCTTTTACTAATCAAGGCAAGAGTATCATAAACACCAGCCTCCTCAGCACCGAGGATATCTTCAAAAGACAATACCTCAAAAAAGCAGCACCAACATATGGATTTCCATCACCCAGGACATGACCTCGTCTCATTGCTACCATCAAGAAGGAGGTACAGGAGCCTAAAGACACATACTCAACATTTTAGGAACAGCTTCTTCCTCTCTGCCATCAAATTTCTGAATGGACAATGAACTCATGTACACTACCTCACTATTTTTTTCTTTTCCTTGCTCTCTTAGGCACACGTATATATAGCTATGTTGCATTAGACTTTTGCACAGTACTGTATATATGTATTATTGTAATTATTGTTATTTAACCATGTATTGCATTGTACTGCCACTGTAAAACAACATATTTCACGACAAATGTCAGTGATGTTAAACTTGATTCTGATCCTGATTCTGACCCCATCAACCTGTGCAGCCATTTTCAGGGTGCTATAGGCTTACTGTATATTCTTGTGCTGTGGGATTGGGGTAGTGTGTAGTTCAGACTAGGAAAGGGCAGCATATTGCCTTTCTTGCGTAATGATTCTTTCGAGAATCACTTGATTCTGGCATGACTAGCCAATAATATAAAGCAGGTTACCAGCAGTTTTGTCAGTTATATAAAGAGTAAAAAGGAGGTGTTCCTCAGGGGTCAGTACTAGGACTGCTGCTTTTCATATTGTTTGTCAGTGATTTAGATAGTGGGATTGATGGCTTTGTGACAATGTTTGCGGATGATACGAAGATAGGTGGAGGGGTAGGTAGTGCTAAGGAAGCAATGCGATTGCAGCAGGTCAAATTGGAAGAATGGCCAAAAATGTGGCAGATGTGGCAGTGTTAGGAAATGTATGATAATGCATTTTGGTAAAAGAAACAATAGTGCAGGCTATTATTTAATGGGGAGAATGTTCAAACATTTAAGTGCAAAAGGACTTCGGAGTCCTCGTGCAAGACTTTCAGAAGGTTAATTTACAGGTTAAGTCTGTGGGGAAGAAGGCAAATGCAATGTTGGTATTTATTTCAAGGGGAATAGAATATAAAAGCAAGGAGATAATGCTGAGGCTTTATAAGACACTAGTCAGGCTGCACTTGGAGTATTGTCAACAGTTTTGGGCCCCATATCTCAGAAAGGATGTGTTGTCATTGGAGAGAGTCCAGAGGAGGTTCATGAAGTTGATGCCAGGAATGAAGAGGTTAACATATGAGGAGTGTTTGGCAGTTTTGGGCCTGTACTCACTGGAATTTAGGGGGGATCTCATTGTAACCTACCGAATGTTGAAATGACTAGATATGGTGGATGTGGAGAGAATGTTTCCTATGGAGGGGATATACAGAACTAGAGGGAACAGCCTCAAAACTGAGGGCAACCTTTTAGACTAGAGGTAAGGAGGAATTATTTAGCCACAGAGTAGTGAATCTGTGGAATGCTCTGCCACAGACTGCAGTGCCGTGCATATATTTAAGGCAGAAGTCGATAGTTTCCTGATCAGTCAGGGCATCAAAGGATATGGCAAGATGTATGGGTTGAACCATGATGGAATGGTGGAGCTGACTCGATGGGCTGAATGGCCTAATTCTGCTCCTATGTCTTATGGTCTAATGGTCTTATGATGGGCCAAAGGGAAAATACTACAGATGCTGGAAATCTGAAATAAATACGTTATGTGTTGGAAACATCCAGCAGACAAAGCAGCATCTGCGGGAGAGAGAAAGGCAACAATGGCCTCTCATTCTCTCATAGTCTAACTCGTTATGATCTTGCACTTCACTGAAAGCACTAGATTACAATAAGAATGATCAGCTTTATTTGTCACATGTACATTAAAACATGGAGTGGTGAAGTGTGACATTTGCATCAAAACAAGTTAGTGAGGGTAGTGCTGGGCAGCCCGAGAGTTGTGTCACACTTGCGGTGTCAACGTAACATGCCTACAACTCACCGATACTAATTGCTTGTCTTTGGAATATGGTGGAAACCTGAGCACCCGGAGGAAACTCACAAGGTCACAACAAGACCGTACAACCTCCTTACAAACAGCAGTGGAAAGTTTACCTGCACTGCAACTTTTCAGTAGTTTTTGTTCTGCTTTATTATTGTTTTACCTTGTTTTACTTCATCACACTGAGCAACGATTTGATCTGTACGACCAGTATGTGAGACAAGCTTTTCCCTCTATCTCGGTACATGTGACAACAATAAACCAATTCTTATACAAATGGCTTTGCGTAAACACTTAATAAACTGAGCCTTGTAGCTTTTCACAACGATCTAAAAATATTCCAAGGTCATTACGCTGCAGTTCGCGTTTTCATTCCTCAAAGTTATATCATGAAATTTAAATTTCCCAGCCTCAGTCATTAGATTTTAACTCCCTTCTTCACGTCATACATGCTAGACCGAAGGTCAGTAACAGCTTCACTGTGCTACCAAAAAAAAAATTGGATTGCAGTGTCCCAGTGCGCAGAGGGCGGTCACAATGTGTTCTGATCTATTTGGCACAATTAATGCCTGTGCGCCTGATGTATCCCACTGCAACCTCAATTGGCGTGGTAATATAGTGGCTCTGTCCCTGGACTCACAGCCAGAGTTGTGAACCACTGATCTGGAGACAACTGTGGACTGGCTGCAGTATTGACCTTGTTCCACGTCTGTCAACTAACTTTCCAAGAGTCTGCGGCTTCATGTTCTGTGTTTTGTTTGTTCACTTTTTAAAATTGTTTGTAGGATTTGTTCTATTTCTGCACATTGGACGTTTGATGGTCTTTGTGCTGTGTGGTTTTTTTTGTGGGTTCTATTATGTTTCTTTGTTTTGTGGCTGCCTGGAAGAAGATGAATCACAAGGTTGTATATAGTATACATACATTGATAATAAATGTACTTTGATCTTTGGGTTGAGATCCCACCCTGGCAGCCGGGAAACTTAATTCAAAGCAATTAACTAAATGTGTAATTAAAGGTGGTTGCGATAAATGTGACTGTGAAATCTCTGGCTTAGAACATGGAACAGTACAGCACAGGAACGGGACCTTCAGCCCACTATCATCATCATTACGTGCCGTGAAGTACGACACGCGTGCTCACGATCTTCCATCTGCCTTTAGTCTGAGAAGTTCTAATAAGCCCTTCAAAACACTTGCCTGTCCACCCCTTGATGTACCTCATGAATGTCATGCGCTGTCAACTGCAACTTTTTCTTCCATCAATTTCTTCCGTCACTGCAAGATGTTCGAACTTCTCTTTCCTCAGTACATGTCTCTGAAATTCCAGCTGCCGTGTCCTGAGTGACGATATCAGCTCTCTCCTTATTCCGGCTTTCCGCAACACTTCCTCATTTGTTACTCTGCCCCTGCACGATATTTCCATCACTCTTCTCACATTTTTGCAGCTTCGCGTCTTCCCTCAATTTGTCTGATATCGTCAAACATTTATTTCCATAAGTTGTCGGTGTGGAATCAACGCAGAATCACAACACTCTTGAATTTCATACCCAGAGAAATTATGTTTTTCACCTTCTTTCATTTGATTGTGCTTCTTTGTATTTAATGTGAATGGCTGCAAGACCTCAGGGTAGTATGTGTGACATATGTGTACTTTGATCATAAATTTACTTTGAACTTTGAACTTTGAGTTAGACCTATTAGCACTTAAAATAATTGCAAAGTGGGTACAGCATCACATACCCCACCCCCGCCGATCATATTTCATGAGTGCCTTGAGAACTGTATGGGGCCCTCATCCAGAGTCTTGTCGTTCTCATCTGCAAGTCCAGGGTCCACACCGATGATTGAAACCTGGAGGGTTGATTGGAAGTCCAGAAGTCGAGGACTAATGGCCAGGGTCCCAAGTCTTCGAATCTCTGCGAGTCCGCTGGGGAAGTTGGGGCTCTGATTCTGTGAATGTCTGTGAGTCCCCTGGGGAAGTCGGGGAGCTGGGTCTGTGAATGTCTGCGAGTTTCCTGGGGAAGTCAGGGCACTGGGTCTGTGAATGTCTGTGAGTCCCCTGGGGAAGTCGGGGACTTGAGTCTGTGAATTTCTGCGAGTTTCCTGGGGAAGTTGGGGCCCTGAGTCTGTGAATGTCTGTGAGTTCCCTGGGGAAGTTGGGGCCCTGAGTCTGTGAATGTCTGTGAGTGTTCCTGGGGAAATTGGGGCCCTGTGTCTGTGAATGTCTGTGACTGTTCCTGGGGAAGTTGGGGCCCTGAGTCTGTGAATGTCTGTGAGTTCCCTGGGGAAGTTGGGGCCCTGAGTCTGTGAATGTCTGTGAGTTCCCTGGGGAAATTGGGGCCCTGAGTCTGTGAATGTCTGTGAGTTCCCTGGGGAAATTGGGGCTTCGAGTTTGCAAATCTCTGTGCCTCTGCTGGGGAATTCAAGGCTCCGATTCTGCGAATGCCTGTGAGTCCCCTGGGGAAGTAGGTGCCCCGAGACTGTGAAGGTCTGTGTGTTCACTGGAGGCCGGAGGCCACAGTACGTGGCCTGTCCTGAGGTTAGATGACTGTGTATGTGCATGTTTGGGTGGGTGGCTGGGAGAGAGCAAGGGTGGGTCAGGATTTGTTTTGCTGTCGGTTGCTTCTTTGCTTGGTATGTTCTGTTTTATTGTGTTCTGCCGACCAATATGCTATGTTGACAACAGAATGTGTGGTGACACTTGTGGGATGCCCCAGCACATCCTCAGGTGTGTTGGCTGTTAACACGAAAGGTGCATTTCACTGTACATTCAAGGAATCTGAATCTGAACCAGCAGGCTGGTACCTGCTACAGTGTATCAGCAATCTTGTCTGTTGTCTCCTGCACTTCGGTTAATACTGTTACAACTTTGTTAATTCCTCTGGTTCATGTTATGCCCTACCACCGAACAACATTATCACTGAACTCTCATCAGCTGTGGGTAATGAATGAGGCAGCCTGCACAGTGTAGTTGGCAGTGATGGAAATTCGCCTGTTAAAGTGGGAAAAAAATCGACGCCGTTATTTTACAATCAAAGAGATGATCTAAGAAAAAGATGCTCGGTACATCTGAATCTGTTGGGTTTGGCGAACGATCTCGAGCCCAGGGTTTCAGTTATTACAATACTGAAGGAAACTATTTGGCGCCCAGCTAGCTCCCAGGACAGTAGTCCTGTCTGTCCCATTTGTGATTGGAATTGCAATTGGTTCATTATCATCACGGGTACTGAGATACAGTGAAAAGTTTGTCTTGCTTACTGTTTATACAGATTAGATCAAAACAATAGTAATGCAGAATAAAGTGTAACAGCAGATGCTGTTACAGCTCAGGGCATTAGAGTTTGGAGTTCAAACCTGGAGTTTATAAGACATAGGAGCAGAATTAGGCCATCTGGCCCATCGAGTGTGCTCCGTCATTTAATCATGGCTAATCTTTTTTTTTCCTCCTCCTCAACTTCACTTCCCAGCCTTCTCCCCGTAACCTTTGATGCCATATCCAATCAAGAACCTATCAATCTTTGCCTTAAATACACCCAACAACCTGGCCGCCACAGCTGCATGTGGCAACAAATTCCACACCCTCTGCCTAAGGAAATTTCTCCGCATCTCTGTTTTGAATGGACGCCTCTCTATCCTGAGGGTGTGCCCTCTTGTCCTAGACTCTCCCACCATGGGAAACATCCCTTCCACATCTACTCTGTCTGGGCCTTTCAACATTCGAAAGGTTTCAATGAGATCCCTCCTCATCCTTCCAAATTCTAGCGAGTACAGACCCAGAGCCATCAAACGTTCCTCATATGATAACAGTTCCTCTGTAAGGAGTCCCTGTAGTCCTCCCGGTGGAATGCATGGGTTTTCTCTGGGTGCTCTTGTTTCCTCCCACAATCCAAAGATGGATGGGGAGGTTAATTAGTCACTGAAAATGGTCCCGTAATTAGGTTAGGGTTAAATTGTGGTATTCTGGGGATGATGCCTCAAGAGAAAGGTTGATTAGGACTTAACTCCCTGGAGCACAGAAGAATAGGAGGATATTTGATTGAGGTATCCAAAATTGTGTTGGGTATAGATAGGGTAAACGCAAGCAGGCTTTTTCCACTGAGGTTGGATGAGACGACAACTAGAGGTCATGTATTAAGGGTGAAAGGTGAAATGTTTAAGGTAACATGAGGGAGAACATCTTCACTCAGCGGAAGTAGTGGATGTTCAAAGGGTCAAAGGTACAATTTACTGTCAGAGAAATGTATACAATACACATCCTGAAATGCCTTCTCTTTGCAAACATCCACAAAAACAGAGAAGTGCCCCAAAGAATGAATGACAGTTAAACATAAGAACCCCAAAGTCCCCCCAGCTCCCCCCTCCCTCACATAAGCGGTAGCAAGCAACAACCCCCAAATGACAAAAACAAAGCAAGCATCGTCACTGAGCACTCAAGCGTGAGCAAAGCAACAGCAAAGACACAGACTTGCAGTTACCCCAAAGACTTCGCGTTTCACCCGGCATTCGACATATCACAGGTTCTCTCTCTCCCCAATAAGGGAGAAATGGGGGTTCAATTTCAACTTTTAAGAGAAATTTGGATAGGTACATGGATGGGAGGGGTCTCTGTGGTACGCATGGGTTTTCTCCGGGCCCTCCCATGATTAGATTAGGGTTAAATTCAGGTTGTAGGAAGTCGCTGGGTGGCGCAGCTCGAAGGACCAGAAAGGGCTGCTCCATGCTGTATCTCTAAATAAAAAAATGAAGATTGAAATTTCTCCTCATTTCCATTCTAAAGAATCACCCTTGCGTTCTGCGGCTGTGCCCTCTGGTCCTAGACTCCCCACGCTTTCAGAAACATCCCTCTTCCACGATAGGAAATGCCCAACGAGCCAAACTGACATCATTGTCTTGATGTTAGCAACTGGAGAACTTACCCTGCACGAATAATGTCAGACTGCGCCGGACACTAATGCACCATTAGCATTTCTTTTGGTCCAATTAATTAAGCTAATGTAATTCAGAAAACTAATACAAGTGGTGAATTTTGTACCAATGAAAATTCATCCCAGTGGCATAAGGCCAGAATCTCTGGCTATTAAAGCATTCATTGAACAGCATACTAATCCTACAGCAGGCAAAGTCTATTATTATTAAAAATTTAATGGGGTGCTGAATATTTTAGCAGGCATAGTAAGTATTTCATGGTTTGTTTGTGATTTATCTGATATTACTGGAATTATATATACGGGCGCCACAGTAGCATAGTGGTTAGTGTGACGCTATTACAGCTCGGGGCGTTGGAGTTTGCAGTTCAATTCCGGTGTTCTCTGTCAGCAGGTTTTAATGTTCTATATTCATGTGGGTTTCCTCCAGGTGCTCCAGCTTCCTCCCGTAGTCCAGTGACGCACCGTTTAGGAGGTTAAATTGGTTTTTGTAAGTAGTACTGTGATTAGGCTAGTGTGGGATGCTGGATGGTGCAGCTGATTCGGCGAAAAGGGCCCGTTCTGCGCTGTATTTCTAAGTAAATTATTAGACATAAAAAATTTTGTTTTTTAGTTGACTATCTTGCCCAAATTATTTACTTGGGCCCTTAGCTCCAAATAGCACATAGGCCATCAATAACCACCCATCTGCATCGTCCTCTGAAGTCGATGGTATGGTTGGAGTTCATCAATGTTTCTGCAATCTATCGTATCCACTGTACACGGGGTTGGCCTGTACAGCTTCACCAGAGCCTTGTTGGCTGGCCTTACCTGTTTCCAACTCTCTCGATAGGGACATGGGGTTGAACCTTGTCCAAACCCACTGTCCTTTCATTTCTGGACACTTCAGATTCCTGGGATCAATTTGTCCATCCATTGATGTCCGTTCCATCAGCTTGCTAAGTATTAAATCTCAAGTTCCCATCAGGAATTTCTCTGCTTTTCAGATGCAATTTTAAACTGATGAATATGGCCAACTTTAGAGCTGACGGTCTTAATACCTATTGATCTGGTGTTGCCAATGTTTTATTATGTTAAAAATATCATGAATATATGGTTTTGCTGATTATTTGTGTTTGTTCTGTCTCTTGGGACAATTGAAAGTGGTGAATTTGAACCAAATTAAATCACTATTAATTATCTCAGTTTAAAGTTCAAAATTTAAAGCACAATGTAAATTTGTTATGAAGTACAGATATGTTACCATATACCACCCCTGAGATCCATTAGTTTTATTTATTTATTGGAGATACAGAGCAGAAAAGGCCCTTTTGGCCCTTCAAGCTGCAGCACCCAGCAATCCCTTTGATTTAATCCCAACCTAATCACAGGACAATTTACAATGACTAATTAACCAACCAGCCAGTATGTCTTTGCATTGTGGGAGGAAACTAGAGCACCCAGAGGAAACACACACGGTCATAAGTAGAACATATAAACTGCTTACAGAAAACGAACCTAGGTCACTGGTACTGTAAAGCATTGTGCTGACCACTACACTGCCACGCCACCCCATTTCCTTGTGGGCATTCACAATAAATACAAAGAAACACAGTAGAATGAGAAACTGCACACAGCAAAGACTGACAAACAATCGATGTGCAAACTGCAAATACAAAAAGAAAATAACAATAAAAAATGAATAACCAATAAATATCGAGAACAAGTGTTGAAGTGTCCTTGAACGTGAATCCAGAGGTTGTGGGAAAAGCTTAGTGTTGGGGTAAGTGAAGTCATCCCCTCTGGTTCAAGAACCTGATTTGAGGTTCTTGTACCTTCTTCCTAATGGCAGCATCGAGAAGAGAGCATGTCCTGGGTGGTGGGGGTCCTTGATGATGGATGATGCTTTCCTGCAACTGCACTGTGGATTCTGTCTGTACTTGTAGCTGCCACACATTGATGAACTGTTGTGTAAGGAAGCTAAGTTACGTTAATGTTAGAACAACAAACTGCAAATTGAAAGTTAAAGCTATAGACTCTGTCTAGGCTTTTCGGTGCCTTAGTAAAAGAGCCAGCATAACCAAAGATCTCAGACGTTCTCTCTTCTTCCATCAGGCAAAAGGTACAAAAGCCTGAAAGAATGAACCATCAGGTTCATGGTCAGGATCAATCCCGTTGTTATTAAACAATTGAACAGACCACCCTTATGAAAAGATGCACTCTGGACCTCAAAATCTACCTTATTATGATCTTGTGCCCCATTTTTCTGTAGCTCTTGCACTCCATTTTGCATTGTTATTGGGGTGGCACAGGAGCGTAGCAGTTAGTGTAACGCTTTACAGCATCACTGAACCGGGTTTAATTCCTGCTGTCTGCAAAGAGATTGTACATTCTCCCCATGGCCACACGGGTTTCCTCCGTGTACTTCAGTTTCCTCCCACAGTCCAAAGTCATACTGGTTGGTAGGTTAATTGGCCATTGTAAACTGTCCTGTGATTAGGCTAGGATACAACTGGGGCAGATTGCATGACTCAATGGGGGCAGAAAGGCCTATTCTACGCTGTATCTCAGCAATAAATAAATAAGACCTCCTGATCCCTCTGTCCATCTCATTATGGGCCCTTGTACCTTATTAAACTCTGGTTAGGCCACACTTGTAGTATTGTGTTCACTTCTGGTCACCTCGTCACCGGAATGATGTGGAAGCTTCAGAGAAGTTCAGAGGCTGTCTCTGGGTTGGAGAGCAGGTCTTATGAGGACAGCTTGAGCAAGTTAGGCCGTTCCTCTTAAAGTGAAGGAGGATGAGAGGTTAATTCATAGCATGTGAAAGATGATAAGAGGCATACAGGGTGAAGGGCCTGTACTGAGCTGTTATGTTCTATGTATTAGCATGTTCTTTGTGAACAAGCATGGCCAGCATATCTCCTTTAAGCCTTTCCCTTCTCAACTTAAACCTGTGCCCTCTGGTATGTGATATTTCTGTACTGATTACTGAGAAAAAAGACTGATTTTTTTCACTATCTAGGCCTCACATAATTTTATGTATTTCTGTCAGGTCATCCATCAGCTTCCGAGGCTCCACAGAAAGTAGTCCAAGTTCGTCCAACTTCTCCCTTTAGCTCATACTCTCCAATCCCTGCAACATGCATTTAAATGTGAGTTCCAGTCTCACCTAACCTCAGCGGGAAAAGCATGAATGCATTTACCCTATCTATACCTCCATCAAGTCTTCCCTCATTCTTCTATGTTCCAGGGAATGAAGTCCTAATCTATTCAATCTTTCCCTGTAACCCAGGCTCACAAGTCCCCGCAACCTCCTTGTAAATTTTATCTGTACTTTTTCAGTCTGATTAATATATCTTCTGTAGGTGGGTGACCAGCCAGAGAGTGGTGAATCTGTGGAATCCATTGCCATAGGTGGGTGTGGAGGCCAGGTCACTGGTTGTATTTAAGGTGGAGGTTGATAGTCAAGGCATGAGAAGTTACGAGCAGAAGGCAGGAGAGTGGGGTTGAGATGAAAATGGATTTGCCATGGTGAAACGGCACAGCAACCTCGATGGGCTGAATGGCCTAATTCAGCTCTGATGTCTTATAGTCTTATAGACCAGAACTGCATAAAATATTCCAAATTAGGCCTCACCAATGTCTTCAACTTCAACATACCATCCCTATATTGTGGATTTAGAGATCTTCTCTGAGATTTATCACCTTGTCAGGGTGGAGAGGCTTGTGAGTTCTTGGGATCCCAAGAGTGAAGCTGTCTGGAATTTAGCTCCTGGAGGGGTCACCCATGGTGGTAAGGTCAAGGGGGGAGGTTTCAGATAAAGAGTGATCCAACCAAGACCTCAACGGTGGAGCCGGTGGAAGATGATGACACATCTCAACAGCAGCGAAGGTGGAGAAAGGCCGCAACAGTGAAGGGTCCCCAGTCATCTTCCATTCCATGTCACTGGACCCTGACCCTGATCTGTCAAGGACTGTGTGGTGGGTGCCCGTGCACCAGGGGTATCCACCCCAACATTGCGGACTAGAGATTGCAAATAAACCTCTGTCTCACGCCCGCACCCCGCTAGCCCCCCCCCAGGAATGGAAGCCTTAACATTGCACTTTATAAAGTCTCAGCACAATATTTCTCTAGAGATGGATTCTTCTCCCTCAAAGCTCATTAAAAATTGACAACATACAAGACTTAAAGTTCAGTTCAAATTCTGCGTAGAACATAGCATTCCCTTCTCGGACAAGGAAGGTAAGCTAATGTCACTTGTGTTTTCTCTGACAATGTGCAGTCTATCAATAGGACGGCTACATTTTCCAATCAAATCAAAAATTCTAAATGAGAGTCAAGGTTCAGATCAAAACAAAGGGCAGATTTTCAATCCAATTGGCCAGTGCAAAGGTTTCACTGACAGACTGACAGAATAACCTTTACGGCAACTTTATGAGCATGGAAGGTTATTGATAAGATTCCGTGTGCCCACATCTGCACCTCGCAGAGTTTGGTTATGGTTTAGTTTTTAATAACCATGGTGTACACTGAGGAATACGGTTTATTTTATGAGCTGAATGGATAGTTTGTCCAATCTGTCAGTTATAGTCATTGTTTATTCATTAAAAATATTCCTGTCATGGACGTAACCTGAAAGTAGATTTGGACCATAAGACATAGGAGCAGAATTAGGCCATTCAGCCCATCGAGTCTGATCCACTATTCCAGCATGACTGATTTGCTATCTCTCTCAACTCCATTCTCCTGCCTTCTCCGCTTAACCTTTGGTACCCTTACTAATCAAGATCCTATCAACCTCCATGTTAAATATACCCAATTACTTGGCCTCCACAGTTGCCTGTGGCAATGAATTCCACAGATAAAGAAATTCCTTCTCATTTCCGTTCTAAATCAACATCACTCCAGTTTGAGGCTGTGGTCTTAGACTCCCCACTATAGGAAACATCCTCTCTACATCCACTCTATTGAGGCCTTTCAACATTCGATAGATTTCAATGAGATCCGCCTTCATTCTTCTGAATTCTAGCGAGTACAGGCCCGGAGACATCAAACGCTGCTCATATGATAAGCTTTTCAAACCCAGAATAATTTTGAACCCTCTCCTATATCCTTTAAAAAGGTTTGTCTGAGCCAGGGCTTTTATCTTTGGAGAGAAGGAGGATGACAGGTGATTTGATAAAGATGTACAAGAAGTCCGAGTGAATAGCCAGAGAGTATTTCCCCAGGCAGAAATAACTAATACAAGCAGGGATAATGTTAAGATGATTGGATAAAGATTTAGGGAGGTGCCAGAGGTAAGCCTTTAACATAGAGTGAGGTGAGTGCATGGAAGGTCCTGCCAGGGGTGATAGTAGAGGCAGAAACATTAGGGTCTTTTAAGAAACTCCTAGATAGGGACATGGATAACAGAAAAGTAGAGGGCTCTTTGGGAGAGAAAGGTTAGATGGATCTCAGAGTAGGTTAAAAGGCTGGCACAACATCGTGGCCTGACTGATGCCTCTGTTGTTCAGGGTTGACCATGGATGTTGTGTCCTATCTGTCTGGATACGCAAACCAAGGCAGTACAATATAGAGAGCAAGCTCCCTCTCTCTACACAGCTGATGAACCCAAAGGAGCGGCATAGACCAATACAGTTTGGTACCAACAGCGTTGCAGGCATTGTCAGTCAACATTGAACTCAGTGTAGGACTGCCTTAGTGACTCCAGCTCCAGATTTTTCCCTTGGGGTTTACTCCCGAAGCCTTCCCCATGAGTGGGTATAGATGAAAGGCACCAGAGGTTTGAAATCAGAGTTTTCCTTCTCCTAGATGAGCTGCCGACCCCCATCTGACAAGCCCCGTCTTCCAGAAGCGACCAGTTTTAAGGCACCAGTAACCCACCTTTGCCCCATCTTCTGTCAGTAGAAACAGTTCTGCTGTATTTAGTAGCTAAGCCACATGTGAAGGCCAGGAGCTGGACTTGGTTATCAGAGTCTATTTGAGACACACGCCATCGGGAGCATTTAGTTGGTATGGGAGCTTATCCCCTTTGCCATCCCCCCCCCCACACCCTGGCTATAACAACCAAAAGGAACCAACATCATAGACTAATCCTTGAATCCTTGATTGGTCAGGGCACGAAGGAGTATGGGGAGAAGGCATGAGAGTGGGACTGAGAGGGAAAATGGATTAGCCATGCTGAAATGGCAAAGCACACTTGATGGACCAATGGCCTAATTCTGCTCCTATATCTTATGGTCTTTTGGTTTTCTGCTCTTTTTTCATAAGATATACTCTCTAATCCAGACAGCATCCTGGAAAGTGAGTGGAAGGTTTCTGGAAGAGGGTGGTGGTGTTAGGAAACAGATAAATAAAGCAATATTTAAGATGAAATATATTTCAAAGTACATATATGTCACCACATACAATCCTGAGATTCATTTTCTTGTGGACATTCACAATAAATACAAAGAAACACAACAGAATCAGTGAAAGACTGCAAACAAAAGTTCAATGGGACTAGGCAATTTAAATGGCTCAGCATGGACAAAGGGCCTGTTTCTATGCTGTACTTTTCTATGACTCTATGAGAACAAGACGGACAAAGAACCAACATACAAAATACAACTAACTGTGCAAAAACAAAAAGATAAAAAAAGAAAAGGCGTGAAAATTTGCAGATGCTGGAAATCTAGAGCGACACACACAAAATGCTGGAGGAACTCAGCAGGTCAGGCAGTAACTATGGGAATGGGTAAACAGCCGACGGTTTGGGCCGACACCCTTCTTCAGGATGGGAAAGGAAGGGAGAAGTTGTCTGAATAAAAAGGTGGGGGGGGGGGAGAGAGGGGAAAGAGGCTAGCTGAAAGGTGACAGATGCAGCCAGGTGGGAGGGAAAGGTCAAGGGCTGCAGAAGAAAGAATCTGACAGGAGAGAATAGTGGACTATAGGAGAAAGTGAACGAGGAGGGGACCTGGGAAAAAGGAATTGGCAGGTGAGAAGAAGTGAAAGGTCAGAGTGGGGAATAGAGGGGGGGTGATTTTGTTCCCTGGAAGGAGAAATTGATATTCATACCATCAAGTTGGAGGGTACCCAGACGGACTATAAAGTGTTGCTCCTCAATCATCATCATGAGGATGGTATCATCTTGGCACAAGAGGAGGTCTTGAGTGGACACGTTGGAATGAGAATGGGAATGGGAATTAAAATGTTTTGCCACCGGGAAGTTCTGGGATGGTATGGAGATGTTTGATGAACCAGGCCTCCATTTTACGATGGCTCTCACCAAAAACAAAATAATAAATAAATTAGCAATGAAAATTGAGAACACAAGATGAAGAATCCTTGAAAATGAGCCCATAGGTTGTGGGAACATTTCAGTGTTGAGGTGAGTGAAGCTATCCCCTCTGCTTCATCAACCTGATAGCTGAGGGGTAATAATTGTTCTTGAACCTGGTAGAGTGGATCCTGAGGCTCCTGCACCTACTTCCTGATGGCAGTGGCAAGAAGAGAGCTTCCCTTTTCTAGCATTCTATGACTCCATAAATATTATGTGTGCTTGCCAATTTTTTTTAGCACAATAGCAAACCCTTCCAGCCCAATGTGACACCCAATTACACCCATGTGACCAATTAACCTACAAACAGGTACAATTAGAGGACATTTTCCTACAAATCACAGAATCAGAGATAAGTTCAGCAAAGAACCTGGCCCTTCAGCCCTTCTAGTTCATTCCAAAACTATGTAATCTGCCTGCTCCCATCAACCTGCACCGGGACCATAGCCCTCCACACCCCTACAATCCACGTACCTATCCAAACTTCTCTTAAATATTGAAATCAAGCTCACATGTACCACTCGTTCCATACTCTCACAGCCCCCTGAGTGAAAAAGCTCCCCTTATGTTTTCCTTAAAGTTTTCACCTTTTCAGATTTTCACCATTAATGCTGTAGTCCCACCTAACCTTAGTGGAAAAAGCCTGCTTGCATTTACCCTATCTATATCCCTCATAATTTTGTATGCCTCTATTAAATCTCCTCTTAGTTTTCTATGTCCCAAGAAATAAAGTCCTAATCTATTCAATCTTTCCCTATAACTCAGGTCCTCCAGTCCCAGCAACATCCTTGTAAACTTTCTCTGTACTCTTTCAACCTTATTTACAACTTTCTTGTAGGTAGGTGACCAAAACTGCACACAGTACTCCAAATTAGGCCTCACTAAAGTTTTATACAACTTCAACATAACATCCCATCTCTTGGATTTATGAAGGCCAATGTGCCAACCAGTCTTTCTTTGTGAATGGCACCGGAAGGGGACATGTGGCAGGTATCATTGAGCATGTGAATGTTACCGTAAATGAAAAGTAATTAATCAACTGCAGATACTGGAAACTAGAGATGGTGATTGTCTTTAGGAAGACTAAATCTGCATTGTTCCCTGTTGCTTTTGATGGTGAAGACGTGGATATTGTGAGGACCTACAAGCATCTGGGGGTGTACCTGGATGCCAGACTTGAGTGGAGTACCAACACAGAGGCTGTGTACAAGAAGTGTTAGTGTTGCCCTTATTTTTTTTATGTGATTGTGTACTGGGGCAATGGCATTAATGCGGGTGATGCCAACGGGCTTAATAAACTGGTTAGAAAGGCTGGCTCTGTTATAGGAGTCAAACTGGACACACTGGAGACTGTAGTAGAAGAAAGGGCCCCACAGAAAATCCTGGCAGTTCTCGATAATGTTTTTCAACCTCTGCATGCCACCTTGGCTGAACAGAGGAACACTGTTAGTAATAGACGAAGACAACTGCGCTGCTGCGAAGAGCGTTATATGAGATCATGCTTGCTCTCAGCCATTAGGCTCTATAATGAGTCAAACTATAGCCAGGGAAGTGATGACCCCCACCTCCTGTCTGAGGTATCTTATTTTTTATATTCTTTCTTACTTCTCATCTAATATTTGTATATCTGTGCACTTTTAATGCTGTTGTGACACTGTAATTTCCTTTGGGATCCAAAAAGTATCTATCTATCTATCTATCTAAAATATAACCACACACAAAATGCTGGAGGAACTCAGCATGTCAAGCAGCATCTATGGATGGGAATAAACAGTTGACTTTTTGGGCTGAGACCCTTCATCAGGACTGGAAGGAAGGGGGGAAGATGCCAGAATAACAAGGTGGGAATTGAGGGGAAGGAGGAAAACCTAGGAGGTGACAGGTGGCGGTGTGGAACCAAGTAGCAGGGAGGGTAGAGGTGGACGAGGTAAAGGGCTCGAGAAGAAAGAATCTGATAGATGAGGAGAGTTGATGATGGGAGAAAGGGAAGGAGGAGGGGCACTGGGGAAGGTGATAGGCTGCAAGAAGATAAGTTATTAGGCCTGAGTGGGGAATTGAAGAAGAGAGAAAGGAGCAGGAAAAAGATTTAACAGGAGGAGAAGTCCATGTTCATACCATCAGATTGGAGGCTACCTGGACAGAATATCGGTTGTTGCTCCTCCACCCTGAGAGTGGCCTCATCATGGCAGAAGGGAAGGCCATGGACTGACATGTCAGAATGGGAATGGGCATAGGAATTAAAGTGGTTGCCCTCTGGGAAATTGTGCTTTTTACAGATGCTCGACTAAAATAAAGTTCTAGGAATGTGGGAGAAAGCTAGACCACCTAGAGGAAACCCATGCAGTCACAGAGAGAGGGTACAAACTCCTTACAGACAGCAGAGGAATTGAGCTTGGGTTGTTGGCACCGTAACAGTGTTACACTAACCACTACAATGCCTGCTGCCCAAAATTTTAAAGACGAACTTTATTTATCACATGTATCTAATCAGCCAATCATGTGGTAGCAATTCAATGCATAAAAGCATGCAGACATGGTCAAGAGGCTCAGTTGTTGTTCAGACCGAAAATCAGAATGGGGAAGAAATAAGATCCAAGTTACTCTGACCGTGTTGGTGCCAGATCAGGTTGTTTGAGTATCTCAGAAACTGCTGATTCTCCTGGGATTTTCATGCACAACAGCCTCTGGAGTTTACAGAGAATGGTGTGAAAAACAAAAAAAAATCTGGTGAATGACTGTTCTGTGCACCTTGTTAATAAGAGAGGTCAGAGGAGAATGGCCAGACTGGTTCAAGCTGACAGGAAGGTGACAATAACTCAAATAACCACGTGTTACAGCAGTGGTGTGCGGAACAGCATCTCTGAACACACATGTCAAACCTTGAAGTGGATGGGCTACAGCAGCAGAAGACCATGAACACATACTCAGTCGCTGCTTTATTAGGAACAGGAGGTAACCAGTAAAGTTGCCGCTGAATGTGTACTATCATCTCTTGCCCCAGTCCTCCCCAGTTTTCCCAGGCTTATTCTAATTTATTTTTAATTTTTTTTTAGTGATACAACATGGAGTAAAGCCTTCTGGTTCTTTGAACCACACCACCAGAGCAACCCCCAATAAGCCTGATTAATCAAGGGACAATTTACAATGACCAGTTAACCTACCTGGTACGTCTTTGGACTGGGGGAGGAAACCGGAACACCCGGAGGAAATCCATGCATTCGAAAGGGATAACGTACAGAGACTCCTTACAGAACAACACCAGAATCGAACTCTGAACTCCAAAGCACCCCGGGATGTAACGGCCGTGTGCTAACTGCTAAGCTGCCGTGACACTTACAGCTCCAGCCCTCGGTCAAAGCAAGTGAAGACTCACTGAATTCGAAAATAGTTAAGCCTCTGGCAGCCAGGGGCAGCTTAACCCAGGCCAGCCTACCCAACAGCAGAGTGAATGTGTGAAATGATTGCAGTTGACATACAGCTGTATTCTGTCATTGACAATACTTGATTCCAAAGTTAATTTGATTTTCGTCTCTTTTTTTTCCTGCCACCGAGATGCAGTATCCCCACATGCTCTCTGTTCATATTCAGTTATCCCTGCTATCCATCAGACTGTTAAGAAATCTATGCTAAGGGAAGGGTCATTCATTTTCCTAACAGTTGTGTGTGCTACAGAGCTGTCTGCGCCTGACTACACCATGAGAAATGAGGAATTTTTAGGCATGGAATTAGAGACAGTTTCCAGGAAATTAGACTTGCAAGTATCGCATCACCCCAGTCAAAGACATTTTGGATTTTCAGCATCTTTTTAAAAGAAAGAGGAGGGGACAGTTTAGCATCTGTTGGAAGTTAATTAGAACAGATCTTGTTTACAACATCTCCTCTTCCCAATGACCCTACTTCTACTTCCAATTCCCATTCCAACATGTCAGTCCATAACCTCATCTGCCACAGTGAGGTCACTCTCAGCTTGGTGGAGCAACATCTCATACTGGGTAGATTCCAACCTGACGGTATTAACACTGATTTCTCTGCCTGCTGGTGATTTCTACCCCCTCCATGTTCTCTATTTTTCTGTTCCCCATTCTGGCTCTCCTCACACCTTTTCTCCACACCTGTCCATCACCATCCTTCCATGTCCAATGTCCTCTCCTATCAGATTCCCCCTTCTTCAGCCCTTTATCAATTCTACCTATCACTTCCCAGCTTCTTGCTTTATCCACCCACCACTTTACCCCTCACCTGGTCTCACCTATCACATGCCAGCTTGTACTCCTTCCCCTCTCCCCAACTTAGTCTGTCTTCTTCCTCCTTCCCAGTCCTGATTAAGGGTCTCGGCCTGAAACGTCGACTAGTTACTCTTTTCCACAAATACTGGCTAGCCTCCTGAGTTCCTCTAGCACTTTCTGTGTGTTGCTTGGATTTCCAGCATCTGTAGATTTTTTTGTCTTCGGAAAATAAAACCTAATTTCCAACTGACACTTTGTGGTTAGTGAAACCAATTATTGGGATTGGGACATTGTTTGTCCAATTGAAACTACACAGGGGAAGACAACAGGTGAACATTCATCAGTGATCCTGATGATAAAGGGTCTCACTCCCTTTATTCCTCTCCATAGATGCTGCCTGACCTGCTGAGTTCTTCCAGCATTTTGTGTGTGTTGCTCTGGATTTCCAGCATCTGCAAAATCTTGTGTGTAATATATTAACGTTCCAGCTCTTAGTGCAGTATTAAAGGTGTGTTCCCGCCACTTAATGCACAGTTCAGGACAGATCTCTTTTGTCACATAGTTATATATTCATTGGCGCATGGCTGAGTGGTTAAGGCGTTCGTCTAGTGATTTGAAGGTCACTAGTTCGAGCCTTGGCTGAGGCAGTGTGTGTGTCCTTGAGCAAGGCACCTAATCACACATTGCTCTGTGATGACACTGGTGCCAAGCTGTATGGATCCTAATGCCCTTCCCTTGGACAACATCGGTAGCATGGAGAGGGGAGACTTGCAGCATGGGCAACTGGTGGTCTTCCATACAACCTTGCCCAGGCCTGCACCCTGGAAACTACCCAAGGCGCAAATCCATGGTCTCATCAGACTAACGGATGCCTATAATATATTCATGGAGTCATTCTTCAACACATTAACAAAATAGATACGTTTTGGGTATTTGGTTTTTGGAACAGTCAACAGTATTGAATATTCAAATGTGTTCTGCCAGTTGGGATGTGTTAACATTGTAAAGATACAATTCTGTTAACTTACCTGACAGTATTCAAAATGTTAAAGTGGGTGATTATAGCAATTGAAGCTGTAGCTAATTGTTTATTGTTATCTTTGTGTTGAAGACGTATAAAACACCATGTCAGTTGATTGGGATTCCTTTGGAATCTCCTGGTCTCTCTGTTTCCTGGAAAGATTCAGAGAGCACTACAAGCACACCTTTGGCCCATCCAGTCGCAGCCAACTGTTATTCTGCTCAGTCCTATTGACCTGCATTGGAACCATATCCCTCCACAACCCCCCCAACCACAGACTTTTCCCAAACTCCCTTAGGTGTTGAAGTGGATCCCACATCTACCACTTCTGCTAACAGCTCGTTCCACACTCTCATCACCTTCTGAGTGAAAGGTTTCCTCTCATGTTTAAACATTTCACCTTCATCCTGCCAATGAAATGTTGTGCCTTTTTTGTATTTGTATCAATTTGCAAATTTGATTCCCAACATCATCATGAATGCAATAAAAATTAAAAGTACTGCGATTAATCACAGTAATTTTTATAAGCACATGGATAGGAAATGTTTGAGGATGGGATCAAATGCAGGCAAAAGAGTTTGACTTGGTGGGCACAATGGTTGGCATGAATACGATGGCCTGAAGGGCCTGTTTCTGTGCGTATGACTATCTCACTCTTTTTTCTTCCATGATGGCATTTAGTGAACTGATTATTTTTTAATGAGAATGCAGTAGAGATTTGGTTATCACTATTAATCTATTGATTATTAACATTATTTAACCACAAACAAGTGAGATTCATACATTGAGACTAATGTGGAAGGTGAGCACTGACTGACTGCCTTTTGATCGCTCTGCTACCGGAAAGAGGAGAGCCTACCACTGTGCCCAGAGAACGTTACTCAGGTTTTCTGTGTTTTGGATATGGACTTGGACTATAGACTTTTTTTTTAGTTCTGTCTTATAGTTTTTATATTCTGTGTTTGTCTCCCGATCTTTCTCATTTATTTTGTGTGGAGAGGTGGGATTTGGAGGCTGATGATCGTGTTGCCTTTCTTTTCTTTCTTGGTTTCATGGGTACCCAGAGAAGAAGAATTTCAGAGTTGTATTCTTTGATAATAAGTGAACCTTTGAAACTTTGAAACAACATATGATTGTATGTTCATTCCATGGATTCTCTACACTAGTCTCCGCTGATTGGCAACCTTAGATTTTTTTATTTTAAGGAACAACCCCAGAATATTTGAAAAGTTTCCAAATTCTAACCCAGGGTGCTCAGCTGCCCAAGGAAGGAATGTGCTTGTGATTAATCAGCTTTTGATGGTTCAGAGTCACAATAGCAATGCATAAACCTGCAGTGTCATCATTTGGCCAAAGGAGACTAAAATTTAGACAAGATTCCAACAATTATTGCTGTTTAATGACCTGTCTCGAACTCGACAGCACCCATGAATATCATACAGCATGAAATAAAGGACAGAAATTAGTTTTAGATATGTTGACAACTTGTAATAGTCTCCTTTTGTTTAATTTCCTTCCTTTTTTCCCTCTTTTGCTGTTCTCTGCTGATGTCATATCCACTGAAGTACATTTTGATGTCTTAATACCCTTTCTCCTTCTAAGTCAAACTCAAATGGATTTTAGAAACATAGAAACTTGGAACATGGAACAGGGAGCAGTCCAGCACAGGAACAGGCCCTTTGCTCCACAATGTTGTGCCAATCCAGTTAAATTATTAACACTGGATAACAACATTGTTCAAAAGTGTTTCTTCTTCAGATCTGCTTATTTTTGTTTATGATAGACCCCTTGAAATTGTGCTCAAATATAATTTCAGACTACTTGTATCACGTCGGAATTTGGAGAAACAAGTAACTTTTATTGAATATAATGTGTTTAATTGCATAATGGTACTGATGCCTTGCAATAGTTTAACTAAGCTGAGAATGTTTTGTTGATGACTCTCATTTGTACTCAGTGTCTGAGGCTTCTCGCTTAAGTCAGCCAGCACTGATGGATTCCAGTGCTCTGATACCATTCCTCCATGACTGCGACGTCCCGGTGAAACCTTTCACTATCCCCATCACTGACAGCACCAAGATTTGCAGGGAAGAAGTCTAAATAGGAATGCAGAAGATGAATCTTTAGTGACATGATGCACTGCATGGTTTTGTATGCTTGAAACATATTGCCAACCAGCTGCACGTAGTTTGGTGCTCTGTAATTTCCAAGAAAAATTTTCAACAATGTCCTTGAGTACCTTCAATGTGATTTTCTGCCGTCCCACTTGAAGTTCTTCAAATTACCTGTCATTGATGACCTGTTTGATTTGTGGGCCAACAAAACTGCCTTCCTTAATCTTGGCATCAGTTATTCTGACTTGAATTATGAATTGAAATAACAATTGAAGGTGATTTCAAAACAATGGTGCATGATAGGGAAATTTTATGGTGATTTTTATGACCAGCAGACCAAAATCCACAAGATATACACAAAAGTATTCTGGAAGCAAAATCTTTGTTGTCCGGTGCAATCAAGTGGGTGCCTCGGTGGTGTAGCAATGAGTGCAGTTACAGCTTGGGATGTTGGAGTTCGGTGTTCATTTCCAGCGCTACCTATATGGAGTTATAGGCACTATGTTCACCCCGTGACCATGTGCATTTTCTCCGGGTGCTCCGGTTTCCTCGCAAAATCCAAAGACGGACCGGTTAGTAGGTTAATTGGTCATTCTAAATTGTCCGGTGGTTAGGGTAGGATTAAATCGGTGGGTTGCTGGGTAGCACGGCTCATTGAGTGGAAAGGCCTGTTCCACATTCTATCTTTAAATAAATAAAATACAATATATAAATAAGTGATGGAGCAAAACGAATCCATTCTGCCATATTTCCTCTAAGGTTACTTTACAGGTAGGGCAGACCAATCATTGCTCTGAGCAGGAAGGGTTTACACGGCCTAAAAACTGTGCTGCACTTTACTGCCATCTTAAAGCCAGTCACTTTGGACAGATGGGTCTCACCAGCCGTGGTTGGCAGCTCTTCCAGAAGAAGGAAAACTCTGATCTTGAACTCCTGTTGCTTTGTGGATATACCCACTCATGGGGAAGGCTTCGGGAGTAAACCCCAAGGGAAAAATCCAGAGCTCGGGTCCCTCAGGCAGTCCTATATAGAGTTCAACACTGACTGGCAGCTCCTACGACACTGCTGGTGCCAAACTGTATCGGTCTCTGTCATTCCTCTGGATTTGTGAGGTGCGTGGAGAAGGGAGCCTTCTGCATGGACAACAGCTTGCTCTCGTATCATCTGTGTATCTACACAGCTAGGACACGACATCCATGGTCACCCCTGAACAATGGAAGTCTCATCATGTGATTATATAATCGTCGCTTAAATAAGAATGATGTATCAGCTTCCACCACCACCCGGGGCAGCACATTCCATCCACTTACCACTCTCTGTGTAAGCATAGACACATTGCAATGCCGAACACGACAGCACATGATATTGCGCTCGCCGTTTAACCTATTCCAAGACCAAACAAACCCTTCCCTCCTACATAGCCCTGCATTTTCTCCCATTATTCCCAACCTCAGTTCTTCTGGAACCGGTCAGCTCTATCACATCATCTTTCCAGTGGTGCTGCTTCATTCTCAGACTCTTAATGCTACCTCTGTTGATTAAAGTTCAAAATAAATTTATTATCAAAGTACGTATACAGAATGTCACCGTATGCCAGCCTGAGATGCATTTTCTTGCAGGCATTCAGAGTAAATGAATGATGGTGTATTATTCTGATATTATCACTTACATTCGTTTCTTATGATCATGGTCTTTCCATGAGAATGACTGATCTTTAAAAAATTTCTAAAGAATTGGTTTGCCATTGCCTTCTTCCGGGCAAAATAGGTGATCCCAGCCATTATCAATACTCTTCAGAGATTCAGAGATTTTTCTTTGCCAGAAAAGCGGTATTTCCCAGTGGCCACCCATTCCAATTCTACTTCCTATTCCCATTCTGATATGTTAATCCATGACTCCTCTACAGTCGTGATGAGACCACACTCAGGTTGGAAGAACAACACCTTATATTCCAGCAACACACACAAAATGCTGGTGAACGCAGCAGGCCAGGCAGCATCTCTAAGAAGAGGTACAGTCGATGTTTCGGGCCGAGACCCTTCGTCAGGACTAACTGAAAGAAGAGCTAGTAAGACATTTGAAAGTGGGAGGGGGAGGGTGAGATCGAAATGGTAGGAGAAGACAGGAGGGGGAGGGATGGAGCTAAGAGCTGGAAAGTTGATTGGCCTAGGGAGAAATAAAGGGAGAGGGGAGCCCAGAGGATGGGCAAGGAGTTATAGTGAGAGGGACAGAGGGAGAAAAAAAGAGAGAACAAATAAATAAATAAGGGATGGGGTACGAAGGGGACGTAGGGCATTAATGGAAGTTAGAGAAGTCAATGTTCATGCCATCAGGTTGGAGGCTACCCAGACGGAATATAAGGTGTTGTTCCTCCACCCTGAGTGTGGCTTCATCTTGACAGTAGAGGAGGCCGTGGATAGACATTTCAGAATGGTAATGGGACGTGGAATTAAAATGTGTGGCCACTGGGAGATCCTGCTTTCTCTGGCGGACAGAGCGTAGATGTTCAGCAAAGCGGTCTCCCAGTCTGCGTCGGGTCTTGCCAATATATAGAAGGCTGCATTGGGAGCACCGGACGGAACCTTATATTCCACCTGGTTAGCCTCCAACCTGATGGCGTGAACATCGATTTTCCAAACTTCTGGTAATGCCCCCCCCTTCACTCTTCCCCATCCCCTTTTCCCTCTCTCATTCTACCTCCTTGCCCGCCCATCGCCTCCGTCTGGCACTCCTCCCTGCTTTTCTTTCTTCATTGGCCTTCTGTCCTCTTCTGTCAGACTCCCCCTTCACCAACCCTGTATCTCCTTCTCCGTTCAACTTCCCAGCTCTTTACTTCATCCTCCCTCTTGAGGTTTCACCTTTCAGCTTGTGTTTCTCTCTCTCCTCCTCCTCCACATTTCAAATCTACTCCTCAGCTTTTTTTTCTCCAGTCCTGCCCGACTTTCAGCCCGAAACCTCGACTGTACTTTTTTTTCCACAGATGCTGCCTGGCCTGCTGAGTTCCTCCAGCATTTTGTGTGTGTGACCCACATCACCCAGGTTATGCCCTGATCTCATAGCTATCATCAGGAAGGTCGCACAGGAGTGTGAAGGCACGCACTCACCGATTCAGGAACAGCTTCTTCCCTTCTGCCATCCAACTTCTGGATGGAAACTGAACCCATGAACACTAACACACTTTTTTTCACAAGCAAGAGAAAATCTGTCGATGCTGGAAATCCGAGCAACACACACAAACGTCTTTTTCCTACTTTTGCACTACTTATTTAATTTAACTATTCAATAAATATAATTACTGCAATTCAAGACTTTTTCTCTATTATCATGTATTGCATTGTACTGCTGCTGCTAAGTTAACAAATTTCATGACATTCACCAGTGACATTAAACCTGATTCTGATTCTGATTCATGAAATTTGTTGGCAGCAATACATTGGAATGTATAATCATAAATACTGTGAATTACATTATGTATATACTGTATATAGATTATATTTATATAATTGTTAAATTAATAAAGAAGTACAAAAAAGAGTAGTGAGGTAGTGCTCGTGGGTTCAATGTCCGTTCAGAAATTCGATGGCAGAGGGGAAGAAAACCGCTTCTGAATTCTTGTGTGAGTGCCTTCAGGCTTCTGTACCTCCTTCCTGATGGAAACAATGAGAAGATGGCATGTCCTGGGTGACAGGGGTCATTAGCAATGGATGCCCCCTTTTTGAAGCATCACACCTTGAAGTTGTCCTGGATGTTAGGGAGGCTAGTGCCCATGATGGAGATGACTGACCTTGAACACCTTAACCCCATGTCCTTTAGTTTAGGATTCACTTTCCCTGAGAATAAAATCTGTGCATTCACCCCATCTATGCCACCTATTATTGTAGGCTCCACGCCACCAGCTTCAGGAACAGTTAGTACCCCTGAAGGCTCTTGAATGAGAGGGGATAACATCATTCAACTTCTCTCACCCCAGCACTGAACTGTTCTTACAACCAATGGATTCATTCTCAAGGACTCTTCATCTGACGTTCTCAATATTTATTACTTACTTATTTATTATTATTTTGTTTATTTTTACTGTGAATGCCTGCAAGGAAATAGATCTCAGGGTTATATACAGTGATATATATGTGCTTTGATAACCAATGCCTTGCAGAGGGTGGTTAGGGGAGCAGAGAAGGTTATTGGGGTCTCCCTACCTTCTGTCCAAGACCTCTTTCAGAGTCGATGCCTCCAGAAGACACGGTACATCATTAAAGACCCCTCACACCCTCTCCATGAACTGTTTGTTCTTCTGCCATCAGGCAAATGTTACAGGAGCATCAAAACTAAAACCACAAGGCTACTAAACAGCTTCCTCCCACAGGCAGTCAGACTGCTAAATAGCTGCTCCACCTGACTCTGCTTTGGACACTTTTAACTTGCACTGGACACTTAACAACTGATTTTAACTGACATGTGGCTGTTGTGTTTTACCATTTATTGTTATGTTTATTATTCAGTGTTGCGTTTGTTATGTTATGATTGCACTGCCCTTGAGAAACGCTGTCTCATTCTGCCCTGCAGAGCTGATGTATGGTTAGAATGACAATAAAGTTTTTTGAATCTTGAATCTTTGAATTTACTCTAAGCTTTGAACTTTCATCTTTGATAAGGTCACCCCTCAGTCTGTTTCACTCCATGAATAAAGTCCTAACCTGCCCACCCTCTCTCTATAACTCAGGCACTTGAGTCCGAGCAGCATTCTTCTAAATCTTTGCGCACCACATGAGCAAGGAATTTCATTGTGCCGTGGCGTATATCATAATAATTTAATCTGAATCTGATTGTAATCAAGATCACATGATCTTGATTAGTAATGGTATTAAAGGTTATAGGGAGAAGGCAAGAGAATCGGGCTGAGAGAGATACTAAATTAGCCATGACGGAATAACGAAGCAGACTTGATGGGCCAAATGGCCTAATTCAGCTCCTGTGTCTTATGGTCTAACACACACACACTCAAAATTCAGCCATGGTTGTTTTCTAACATCTCTTTTACCTTGAGGCCAAATTTTACCTTGTGGTTTTTGTCTTAAGTGTTTATAGGAACAAAGTGAGCTATGTATTTTGTCCACCTGCTTCACAAGCCCAAATCTGGTGTTGGCAGGACACATACCAGGAGCTGTATCAGAGATTTATGCTGCTAAGCTGCTTAATATTAATTACTTTTAACATTAAACTGTAAAGCATAGTACAAGCCCTTTGGCACATGAAGATTGCTGACATTTTTAACCTGCTCTTAGCAGGACGCTGCCTGGATTAGGGAGCATGTTGTATGAGGATAGGTTGACTGAACTAGGGCTTCTCTCTTTGAAGTGAGGGGAATGAGAAGTGACTTGGTTGAGATGCACAAATCAGAATCAGAATTAGAACCAGGTTTAATATCACTGTCATTAGTCGTGAAATTTGTTGTTTTGCGTCAACAGTACAATGCAATACAAAATAATAAAAAACTAGGGGTGGTGTACGTGTGTATTTTTCCCTCAATCTCAGGTCCTCTACCAGAGGCATGGGAGCTTGAGGGTTTGCACAGTATCGTTGCTGTTCCTAGTAGCGTGCTCTCCTGGACCGAGGTCTCAGATGTTGTTGCCAGAATTTGGTGGAGCCACCCTCCCAGTCCCGGTGTCACAGCTCCAATTGCTCCCACCACCACCAGATGAGAGTCAGACTCCTGTACCTCCTCCTCCTTGATGAGAGCAGTGAGAAGAGGGCATGACCCGGGTGATGTGAGTTTTTCATGAAGAACGCTGCCTTTTTGATGCATAGTCTTTTGAGGGTGTTCTGGATGCTGCAGAGGCTAGTGCCCATGATGGATCTGGCTGAGTTTACAACTTTGTGCAGCTTTGTCTGATCCTGTATAGTGGCTCCTCCATACCAGATGGTGATGCACCAGTTAGAACGCTCTCCACGACACACTGTAGAAATTAGTGAGTGTCTTTGGTGACATTTCAAATCTCCTCAAACTCCGAATAAGTATGGCCACTGATGTGCCTTCTTTGTAATTGCATCAAAATGTTGGACACAGGATGGTTCTTCAGAGATGTTAACACCCCGGAACGTGAAATTTATTTAGTTATTGAGATACAGCATGGAATAGGCCCTTCTGGTCTTTCGAGCGTGCCACACAACAAACCCCAGTTTAACTCTAACCCACCAACCTGAATGTCTTTGGACTGTGGATGGAAATTGGAGCACCTGGAGGAATTCCACGGGGTCATGGGAAGAATGTACAAACTACTTACAGACCGTGGCAGGAATTGAACCCGGTTTGCTGGTATTGTAAAGTGAAGCGCTAACAACGACGCTACCGTGCCGCCGAAAACTCGTCACTCTTTCCACTGCTGATCCCTCAATGAGAACTGGTGTGCGTCTCCTCAACGTCCCCTTCCTGAAGTCCACAATCAACTCCTTGCTCTCACTGACATTGAGGGCAATGTGGTTTTGTGACACCACTCAACCTGTTGATTTATATTTCTCCCACATGCCCCCTCATCACCATCTGAAATTCCATCAACAATAAACAGAGGAAATTCTGCAGATGCTAGAAATCCAAAGCAACCCACACAAAATGCTGAAGGAACTCAGCAAGAGTGGCAGCGTCTGCGAAAATTAACTGCCGACGTTTTGGGCTCAGACCCTTCTTCATGACTGGAAGATGCCAGAATAAAATGGTGGGGGGAAGGAAAAGACGATAGTTAGAAGGTGATAGGTGAAGCCAGGCGGGCAGGAAAGGTAAAGGGCTAGAGAAGAAGGAAGCTGATAGGATAGGAGAATAGATCATAGGAGAAAGGAAGGAAGAGGGTACCCAGGGGAAGTGATATGCAAGTGAGAAGAGGCAAGAGTCCAAGTTGGGGAATAACAGAGGGGAGAGGGAGGAAATTTTTTTACTGGAAGGAAAAATCTATATTCATGCCATCAGGTTGGAAGCTACTCAGATGGAATATAAGATGTTGCTCCCCCACCCTGAGGGAGGCCTCATCGTGGACTGACATGCCAGTATGGGCACGGGAATTGGAACTAAATATGGAAATTCCTCTTTTGACAGATGGAGCCGAGGTGCTTGAGGGCCTGGTCTCACCAATGTGGAGGAGGTCACATTGGAAGCACCGGATACAATTGATGACTCCAACAGTTCATCATCACCAAATTCATAGATGGCATCTGAACTGTGCCAAGCCACACAGTCATCGATGTAGAGAGAGTAGAGCAGTGGGCTAAGCACACACTCCTGTGATGTACCAGTGTTGATTGTCAGTGAAGAGGAGATGTTATCTTTGATCCGCATAGAGTGTGGTCTCCCAGTGAGGAAGTCATCAAAATCATAGATTGAGTAGACATCCAGGGCCTTTTTTCCATGCCAGAATAGCTAAGATGAGGGTGTGGGGTCATAATTTTATGGTGATTTGAGGAATATATAAGGGGGGGGGAAGGTCCGAGGTAAGTTCTTTACACAGAGAGAGTTGAGTGTGTGGAACACAATTCGGGGGGTGGTGGTAGAGGCAGATTCATTAGGGACACTTAAGAGACTCTCAGTCAAGCACATGGATGATAAAAAACGGAGGGTTATGTGGGAGGGAAGGGTTAAATTGATCTTGGCTGAATCAGAGGAGGTGATGAATCAGCATACTGGAGGAAGTTTGAAAAGCAGGTTGAATGGTGCCACTACAACATCCTGTCACTCAACATCAGGAAAACCAAAGAACATTGTTCCAGATTCCCAGCATCTGGAGAATCTCTTGAGCTTATAAACCGCAAAGACATAATTTTAAGGTGATTGGAGGAAAGGATAGGAGAGATGGCAGTGGTAGTTTTTTTTACACAGAGAGTGGTGAGTGTGTGGAATTGTCTGCAGGGGCAATGGTGGAGGCAGATACATTAGGGACACTTAAAAAACTCATAGCGAGACACATGGATGAAGGAAAATGGATGATTATGTAGGAAGGAACTGTTAGATTGATCTGAGAATAGGTTTAAAAGTTGGCAGAACATTGTGGGCAGAAAGGACTGTACTGTTCTATGTTCACAAGAGATTCTGCAGGTGCTGGAAATCCACAGCAACGCACACAAAGTGCTGGGGGAGCTCAGCAGGTCAGGCAGCATCTATGGAGAGGAGTAGATATCAGATCATAAGATCATAAGACACAGGAGCAGAATTTGACTATTCGGTCCATCAATTCTGCTCTGTCATTCCATCATGATTTATTGTCCCTCTCAACCCCATTCGCCTGCCTTCTCCTTGTAACCTTTGAACCCTTTACTAACCAACAACTTATCAGCCTCTGCTTTAAATGGGGGGAGGAGAAGATGGCGGTGCGACACAGCGCGCAGGACTTCTCCGGTGAATGATATCGTATTTGTAAGTAGGATGCCGTGCACAATCCTGATTTGATGGAGACGGACGTGAAAAGCACAGAGGAACATCTGGAGAAACTTCTGAAATGCCCGGTTCGCTGCCGCTGCTACTGTGCGATCGAGAATCTCCGGAGGGGAAGGCCCCAAATCCTTGGCTTTGCCTGTTGCCTGTTGCTGGGGCCGGGGTCGAAGCGCTCGGCAGAGATGGTGCTCGGTGCTCGGTGTCGGACGGCTGGTTGGAGGCTCGAAGTTTTCAGACGGACTGAGAGTCGGACTGTGGTCGGGTGCTTCCAGGATGCTGCATCGGCAAGTTTGTGGCGTTGGAAACTCATGGCAGGGAGAGTTTTTTTCCTTCATCCGTCTGCGTGAGACATTGGGACTTTTGAGAGACCTTGTGACTTTTTTTATGGTGCCCATGGTCTGTTCTATCAAATTACGGTATTGCTTATAATGTTGTAACTATATGTTATAATTATGTGGTTTTTGTCAGTTTTTCAGTCTTGGTCTGTCCTGTGTTTCTGTGATATCACACTGGAGAAACATTATATCATTTCTTAATGCAAGCATTACTAAATGACAATAAAAGAGGACTGTATGTCCTCATAATCTAATCTAATATACCCAGTGACTTGGCCTCCACAGCTGTCTGTGTCAATGAATTCCACAGATTCATCACCCTCTGGATAAAGCAAATGTTCCCAACCTTTCCCTTCCATGGACCAATACCATTAAGCAAGGGCTCTGTGTACTGCAGGTTGGGAACCCCTGGTCTAAAGAAATTCCTTCTCGTCTCTGTTCTAATTTGACATCCCTCTTTTCTGACACTGTGCCCTATGAACCTAGATTCCTCCACGATAGGAAATGTTCTCTCCACGTCCCTTCTATCTAATCCTTTCAATATTCGATAGGTTTATTTGAGATCCTTCCTCACTTCTAAAAAAGCAGTGAGTACAGGCCTAGAGGCATTAAACACGCCTCATGTGTTAATCTTACATTCCCAAGATCATTCTTGTGAGCCTCCTCTGACTCTCCCCAATACCAGCACATCCTTTAATAATAGGGCCCAAAACAGCTCATAGTTTTCCAAGCTCGATCTAGCCAATGCCTTATAAAGCCTTGCTTCCATATTCTAGTCCCCTTGAAATAATACTAACTTTCCATTTGCCTTCCTTACCACCAACTCAACCTGCAAGTTAACCTGTAGGGAATCCTGCACTGGAACGCCGAAGTCTCTTTGCATCAAACAGTTGATGTTTTGGACCAAGATCCTTCAACGGGTCTCATCTGCATCAGGCTCTATGTTCCAGCTCCAGAATCTGACTGAGGCATGAGAAAAGCTCGAGGGAATCAGGAATGATAAAGATAAATGGCCTCTTTTAGCCCTTCGCTCTCCGAACCTTGCACTTGCATGCTTCGTGTTTCAATGTGTTTCTGTTTCAGTGTTTTGTGTGTTCTGGGACAAGAGATTGATGGGTGCAATTCCTTTTTTTCTTATTCCATTCTCCTAATTGTCCCAGTCAGGGACGAAAAGCAGAGACATGGAATGATGACATATTTCCACTATAAGCCTCTTGTAGCTTCAGATTCTTCCACCAGCTGCCTAACCCGATTAAACTCTTTGATACTGTTTAGGCATTAGCCTCGAGGACTGCTCTTAATCTGCCCTCCTGCTGTTGCACATCACAGGGATCTCAGGCGGCTTCTGTGCAGAATATCTAATAGATATTCCGTGCACCCATCACTCTACGTGTAAAAAACATCCCTAGTGTATCACTCGCCCTCCACTCTCTGCGTAAAAAACCTACCTCTGACATCTCCCCTGTACTTTTCTCCAATCACCGTAAGATTATGACCTTTGCTTTTGTATTCTATTCCTATCGAAATGAATGCTAACATTGCATCCGCCTTCCTCATCACCGAGCTTGTCCATCCTCTCCTTATGGCTCATACCCTCTCATGCTCCATCAAAAGCATCCTATCTGGAATCATCACGGCTTGGTACGACAAATACTCTGCCAGTGAAGACAAGAAATTGCAGAGTTGTGGACACACAGCTTAGCATATCATGGAAACCAGCCCTCACTCTATAGTCTCTGTCCATACTTCTGACGGCCTTGGTAAACAGTGAACCCATCCATCCCAGTCATTCCCTCTTCTGCCCCCACCCATTGTTTAGATTGGATTTTCCCACTTGTTCTAAACCCTGATTTTGGATAACCTTCTTCACTGGAGGCTAAACCATTAATTTTGATGTCATCTGAAAACCTATTAACCATGTCTCCTGTTTTCTCATCCAAATTATTCATATAATTATTGTTACTATAATATAAATGTAAGTAATTATCCAACTGCCAGTCCCTTGTGTGTCTCTCCGAGTAATTATCCAATTTCTTTTTGGAGGCTACAGCCAAACTTGCTCTCACAAATTATTCATCCCGAGAGTACAAAAACCATGGCAAGATGTGTAAAAGTTTCCTTTTCCCAAGTCCTGATCACCTGAAAATGAAGTTCTCTGTCAACCTGTTCCTCTAACCATTGACCTCTGATTATTGCCATCTGACATAATGAATCCTTTGCTTAGGATGAGAATGACCCCAGTCAGTTTGGATTGGCAAAAACATCTCCTCCACATTCACCATCAGCACAGGTGGACCACAAGGTTCTGTGCTTAGCCCCCTGCTCTATTACTTATCTATTTATCCATCTGTCTATCTATTTATTCACTTACTTTTATTGTATTTGCACAATTTGTTTTCTTTTGCACAAAACCATGACAAATGTTTTGTGGCAGTAGTACAGTGCAATATTCCATCCGGGGGGCAGTGTGGACATGGTGGAGGATTACAAATACCTGGGGGTATGAATTGACAATAATCTGGACTGGTCAAAGAACACTGAGGCTGTCTACAAGAAGGGTCAGAGCCGTCTCTATTTCCTGAGGAGACTGAGGTCCTTTAACATCTGCCGGACGATGCTGAGGATGTTCTAGGAGTCTGTGGTGGCCAGTGCTATCATGTTTGCTGTTGTGTGCTGGGGCAGCAGGCTGAGGGTAGCAGACACCAACAGAATCAACAAATTCATTCATAAGGCCAGTGACGTTGTGGGGATGGAACTGGACTCTCTGACGGTGGTGTCTGAAAAGAGGATGCTGTCTAAGTTGCATGCCATCTTGGATAATGTCTCCCATCCACTACATAATGTACTGGTTGGGCACAGGAGTACATTCAGCCAGAGACTCATTCCACCGAGATGCAACACAGAGTGTCATAGGAAGTCATTCCTGCCTGTGGCCATCAAACTTTACAACTCCTCCCTTGGAGGGTCAGACACCCTGAGCCAATAGGCCGGTCCTGGACTTATTTCCTGGCATAATTTACATATTACTATTTAACTATTTATGGTTCTATTACTATTTATTATTTATGATGCAACTGTAACGAAAACCAATTTCCTCCGGGATCAGTAAAGTATGACTATGACTATGACTATTATTACAGTGCAATGCAAAAGTGTTAGGTGCCCTAGCTATATACTACATACTATATACGTGCCGAAGACGATTCCACAATACTGTACGTGTGACAGATAAAGCTAATCTTTATCTGAGCAAAAACAAAGAAGGTGCAGAAGGAAGACAAAGATTCTTGCCGAATGGTTGTCTTTATCTTGAAAACTAGCTCAAACCGTACAGATAAGAAAATTCCTTTGAATTAAACAACCGATGAGACTGTTTGGTTTATGCTGGTGTGAACACTGTTATCTGATGGCCATGTGCCTGTGATGCGCTGCAAGTCAGTTTTGCATTGAACCTGTGCACACGTGTACTTGTGAATTTGGCAATGAACTTGACTTGACATTGACTTTGCTTGCACAGACAGAGATGTTAGTTTCGGACATTATTCTAGGGAGTGCACACTGACCAATAAACACTCGTTTCTTGACAAGAACAAGACTACACTTTTGGGAGAAATACAACTGTACTTGCCTGATGATTAGCATTTCTGTTCAAGGTTCAAAGTAAATTTGTTGCTACTGTGCGATCAAGAATCTCCGGAGGGTAGGCCCCAAAATCCCCGGCTTTGCCTGCTGCTGGCGACCGAGGTTGAGGTCGATCCGTTCGGATAGAGATGGCGCTCGGTACTCGGTGTCGGAGGGCTGATCAGAGCTCGAAGTTTTCGGACGACTCAGAGTTGGACTGTGGTCGGGCATGGCAGGGAGAGTTTTTTTCCTTCTCCCGTCTGCGTGAGACATGGGACTTTCGAGAAACTTCGAACTTTTTTACTGTGCTCATGGACTGTTCTTCATCAAGTTATGGTATTGTTGCACTGTTGTAACTATATGTTATAATTCTGTGGTTTTGTTAGTGTTTCAGTCTTGGTCTGTCCTGTGTTTCTGTGATATCACACCGGAGGAATATTATATCATTTCTTAATGCATGCATCACTAAATGACAATAAAAGAGGACTGCGTGTCCTCATAATCTAATCTAATCTAATAAATTTAAATTTCACAGTAAACTCATTATCAAAGTATATATATGTTACTATATACTACATTGAGATTCATTTTCCTGCAAACGTTTTTTTAAATATAAATAAAGCACAGTAGCAGGTCCTTCTGGGCCAAAGAGCTCACGTCACACAATTACACCCATATCACCAATTAACCTACTAACCCATACACTTTCGGAATGTGGGAGGAAACTGGAGCACCCGGAGGAAACTCAGGCAGTCACAGGGAGAACGTACAAAGTCCTTACAGATACAGCGGAATTGAACCGCAGTCACTGGTGCTGTAATAGCATTCTGCTACCTGGTACTCTCTGATGCAAAAGTTAGGTTTATACAGGAAAAATAAAGAAATACAGCAAAGTTTATGAGAAATTATACATAAACAAAGACTGACAAACCACCAATGTGCAAAATAAAAACAAATGGTGCAAATATAAAAACATAATATTAAGAGCAGGGGTTGTAGAGTACATAAAACCATATACAGTATAGAAGTACGTGAATAGTGTGTGTCATCATGGCCACCACACCATAAGGGCAAGTCTTGCTTAAAGTAAAAATGAAAATACGGCACGTATTTCTGGCTCCATGTTTTTTTACAATTAGTTTTATGCTTTGGAGTTACAAAATGTAACGGTATAGGGATCAA
This sequence comes from Mobula hypostoma, assembly GCF_963921235.1. Taxonomy (NCBI): domain Eukaryota; kingdom Metazoa; phylum Chordata; class Chondrichthyes; order Myliobatiformes; family Myliobatidae; genus Mobula; species Mobula hypostoma. The sequence continues at coordinate 108,761,574 of NC_086108.1, forward strand.
TTTGCTAGATGAAGCAGTTAAGGAAGCTACAATAACATTTAAAAGACACTGCGACAGATACTGCTCATGGTCGGGAACTACTTAGCGGGGTACGCGCCGAGCGCAGGAACATGGCAATAATTTGCATAGACATCACTGTCAGCATGGATGAGTTGCCATGAGGAACAAAGTAAGAACTTAAGACATAAGAGCAGAACCTCCATCTTAAATATACCCAATGACTTGGACTTGGTTAGAATCCATAGGATGTGGAATCAATTCAGTGTTGAGGTGAGTGAAGTTATCCACGCTGGTTCAGGAGCAGAATGGTTGAAAAGTAATAACTGTTCCTGAACCTGGTGGCATGGGAGCTGAGGCTTCTGTACTCCCTGCTCATGGCAGCAGTGAGAAGAGATCATGACCTGATGGGGAGGGTCTTTGATGATAGATACTGTTTTCTTGTGACAGCACTCCTTGGTGAAGTGTTTAAGCCTTATTTTAAGTATTCACCACTACCCACAAGCGTTTCTTGTGATCAACCCTGGAACATCTCTTGTTTATCATATGTATAAATATTTTGGATGAAAGTGTAGCTGGTCTGATTAATAACATTGCAGCCGACACAAAGTGGAGTGGAGTTGTGCATTGTTAGGGAGGTTGTCAAAGGGCATAGTAGGACCAGTTGAAACTGTGGGCAGAAAAAGTGGCGGATAGTTTAACCTGGACAAGTGGGCGATATTGTGATGTCAAATGTAAGAGGAATATTTACAGTAAGCTGCAGGACCTTTAGGAATAATGATGTACAGAGGGACCTTGCGATGTAAGCCCATAGTTCCCTGAAAGAAGCAACCCAGGTCAGTGGCACTGTAGTGTAGCGGTTAACAAAACACTACTGAAGTACCATGTTCAATTCAGCTGATTTCTGTAAGGAGCTCTTCACGTGACTGGTGGCTTTACTCCGGTACCCTGGTGTCCTCCCACATTTTAAGTACGGTTTAGGGTTAATGACTATATTGGCTCCGGAAGCATAGCAGCACTTGCAGGCTTCTCAGCACAATCCCCACTGCTTGTTTGTAGGGTTGATTGCCGAGCCTGGAGCTGAGGTCACAAATGTTTTGTCACCAGTCGAGGTGACATCATCAGTGTGTAACTGGATGTTGTTTCTGCCAAGTGCTTGTTTTTATATTGGTCCGACTTGTTGTTCAGATTGGTTGACTGTCATGCTGGCTACTAGTCTCCACTGGGTCCTGGCCGACCGGACAGCTGAGTGATCCCCACGGGCCTGTATCCCGAGGAACCAACACACACAGTGACCAATAACCAAGGATACTGATGATGCCGCCTCGACCTGTGATGAAACGTTTGTGACCTAACTTCCAGTTTTGGCGAACAAACCTAGAAACAATAGCCAACCCAAGCTACCAGTCTTCTCTTTCTTTTCAAACAACTCTCACTGATTTGATTTGATGCAAATGATGCATTTCGGTGGAGCTGACCTCTTTGCACACTGTGCGTTCGCAAAGAAGGTGAGGAAGAGAATGGAAGGGACAGTACTAAGATTCATGCCCAGCAGCTGCGTTACCGAGGACTCCGTGATCTACGGGGTGTTCCCGGGGACGCACACGAAGACAAATATCTGGTGCTGCTGGCAGATCATCAATTCGGTGAAAGACGTACTTTGGTCTGCCCGAAACTTGGTGGTCTACCAGCACATGGAGATGTCTGTGACTGAAATCTGCCGACTGGCTCACTCTCACCTGCAGGAGCACGTACTGAGGGATGCACTCAAGCTTGGTGTGGCCACTGCGAAGGCCCGGTGGGGAAGGATCACAGTTTAAGGTTCATCACCTGTGGGAGTGGGAGGGGTTGGGTGGGGAGGAGACTAACCCTCATCAGTGGTGGGGACAGATAATCAACATGGTGCCCAAGGAGTGGGTGGAATTGTTAATTTGGGAAAAGCATTAAAGCCAACTCCTGCCTTTATTGTTGATAATTTTATTGTTAATAAGCCTTAACTCTTGACCAAGGGTTGAGAGTAAATGAAAGGTTTATTGTAAACATCTTCCATTTGTAAATGAACAGAGAGTCAACACATAATTTTATTGTAAATAACTTTATTGAATAAGGACTCAGAGTCAATGAATGTTTTTGTCTTATATGTAAATAACTTTATTTTGTAATACTTTTGAATAAAGTATTTTTGGAAAAAAAATGATGCACTGTATGTTTCAATGTACACGTGACAAATATAGCTAAATCTAAAAATAATCCAATCTAATATAATCTAAAAATCTGACCTGTCTGCTGACTTACACTGAAATACTTCCCTGTCCAGTTTCAATCAGTGTGTCTCTATCACTGCAGTGATGTGTAAACTTCTGTGTGTTTCTATCCCTGACTATGTTGTCTATTTTTTTTTTTATCAGTCTACGTATCTGTTCTTCTGTCAGTGGACCTGCTTGCTTGCTATCTGATTGTTCATTTATCTTATTCTGTCTGTTTGCCCATTTATCTAATGAAGTTTATGGCTGCTCAAGTCAAAACAGCTACCAAAAGCAACTCTGTTTGATTTTGAGCTTTGAAAGGGAGAATAAAACTACATCTGTGCAAATCACTGTAACATCTCGTGATCCTGTGATCTCTGTCTCAGAACATCTTTCAAAAGGGTGAACCCTCACAAGGTGACAGGCTCTGATGCCAACAAAATCTGTGCCAACCAACTGGCGGGACTATTCAAGGGCATCTTCAATCTTTCACTGCTGCAGTTGGAGGCTCCTACCCGCTTCAAAAGGGTGAGACTTATGGCAGTGCCCAAGAAGAGCAGGGTGAGCTGCCTCACTGACTATCACCCAGTTGTACTCACGTCTGCTGTGATGAAGTTCTTAGAGAGGTTGGTCATGACCAGAATCAACTATTGCCTAAGCAAGGACCTGGACCCAATGCAATTTGCCTGTCACCAAACTAGGTCTACAGCAGATGTAACCTCACTGGCTCTTCACTCGGTTTTGGATCACCTGAATAATAGTACAGTAATACTGAGCAACACACGCAAAATACTAGAGGAATTCAGCAGACCAGGCAGCATCCATGGAAAAAAGTACATTCTTCCATAGATGCTGCCTGGCTTGCTGAGTTCCTTCAGCATTTTATGTGTGTTGCTCGGATTTCCAGCAACTGCAGCTTTTCCCTTGAATAGTAATAGCTACATCAGGCTCTTGTTTAATGATTACAGCTCAGTGTTCAACTCAATCATACCTTCAGTACTAATTAACAAGCTCCAAAACCTGGGCCTCTGTATCACCTCTATAAATGGAGCCTTGACTTCTTCACCGGGAGACCACAGTCAGTGAGGATCGGAAATAACATCTCCTCCTCATTGACAATCAACACAGGTTCACCTCAAGGTTGCGTGCTCAGCCCACTGCTCTACTCTTTCTACACCCACAACTGTGTGGCCAGGCACAGTTCAAACGCCATCTATAAACTTGAAGATGGCACAACTATTTTTGGCAGAATTTTCAGATGGTGACAGGAGTGAGATAGATCAGCTGATTGAGTAGCACTGCTGCAACAACCTTGCATTCAATGTCAGTAAGACCAAGGAGTTGATTGTGGACTTCAGGAAAGGGAAGTTGAAGGAACATAGACTAGTCCTCATCGAGGGATTATCAGTGGAAAGAGTGAGCAATTTCACATCCCTGGCAGTCAACATCTCTGATGATCTATCCTGGGTCCAACATATTGATGTACTTACAAAGAAGGCACAACAGTGGTTATATTTCATTAGGAATTTGAGGAGACTTGGTACATATGTCATCAAAGGCTCTTGCAGATTTCTAAAAGAGTACTGTGGAGAGTATTCTGACTGGTTGCATCACAGTCTGCTCTGGAGGGGTGTTGTAATAAAATGGCTTCTCTGTAATGCTAACTACTGAGGTAATGGGTTCTCTGTAGCTGCGATGTTTGGGTTATAACTACAGATAACGGGGAACTAACCAATGTCTGGGAACCAAGTTGGTTCGTCGGCTTTGAGGTGAGGCGAGCGAAGAGGAAGGATGAGTGCGGGGAGTGCTCGGTGATCCTGGGACGGCGATACGGGAGTTCGGGGATCCTAAGGTTGGCGGCATTTCGGCGGAGGTTGTTTATGGAAGGACACTGGAGGCGTGAGCTCCAACGATTTTTTTTTGTGCACGAACTGATAACTTTAATAAGAGTGGCACCTTTGTCTTTTATATTTGGTTTCTCTATTAACCACACCACAAGATTTATAAAGTGTAATTATTTAATCGTTTATTGTGTACTGTCTGATATTTGTGTTGTGAGTTTGTACTGGGGTACATTACATGGCATCCACCCAAACTGGAATGCCCTATTTGACGGGGCCGAAAGCAGATTCCCCTAGACGAACGTGCAGACAAGCCTAGTGGGCTACACTCTCTTTTTACACTGTTATTAATATATACAGTATTTTGTATTGTGATTTATAGTTTTATTTAATTATTATGTTTTGCAATGTACTGCTGCCGGAAAACAAGTTTCAAGACATATGCCAGTGATATTAACCCAGATTCTGATTTCCACCCTGATCCACATCCAATTTTACACCAGCAGTCAATAACCTTGCACACCTAGCAATATTTATGGCAACGCATGCATGCAATTCCGAAGGAACTCAGCAGGCCAGACAGCATCTATGGAAAGGTCATCAGGACTCAAAAAGGTCTCGGTCCAAAACATCGACTGTTTTTTCATTTCCATAGATGCTGCTTGACCTGCTGAGTTTCTCCAGCATTTTGTGTGTGTATCTCTTGTATTTAACAGTTTTGGTAAACCTATAGTAGTCCGGGACTCCTAATAGTCCACATTTGGAGAGTTATAGCCAGTAATCACAAGCTCTGATGTCCTCATCTGAATCGGATTGATTATCACTGGTATTCGTTATGAAAGTTGTTGTTTTGCTGCAGCAATACAATGTAATACATAAGTATTTAAAAAAAAACACAATAAATCATGCAAAATGAGAGCAAAATATTAAAGTAGTGTTCATGAGTTTATTGTCCATTCAGAAATCTGAAGGTGGAGGAGAAGAAACAGTTCCTAAAATGTTGAGTGTGTGATTTCAGACTCCTGCTCCTGATGGTACTAATGAGAAGAGTGCACACTGTGGACTGTAAAGTTCTTTAATGATAGAGCCTTCTTAAGGCTTTTGAAGATATCAGTACTGGTGGGGACACTAGTGCTAATGATGGAGATGGCTGAATTTACAACCCTCTGCAGCTTTTATCGATCGTGTGCATTGGCCCCTCCATACCAGAAGATGACACAACCAGTTAGAATGCTCTCCACCAGACATCTGTAGAAATTTGCTAGAGTCTTTGGTGACATACCAAATCTGCTCAAACGCCTAATGAAGTATAGCTGCTGATGTGCCTTCTTCGACGTGTTGGGCCCAGGATAGATCCTCAGTGATGTTGACACCTATTCATTACAGCCAATGATGAACCTATTCATCACAGTCAGGTCTCACGTTATTGCTTCAAGTCAAGTGTGATTGAGTGTGTTATTGTTCTGTATCTGTGAACATTAGGACATTTGTTCTAATTCAATTCTCAGTCTGTTTCCAACTCCATGCACTGCATCCATCTCCCCATTGCTGAACTCTCCCTGAGTGCCATGCACTTTAAGATCTCTACAACTCTCACTAGCTCTCACATTTTCTTGACATCTCTACCTACCACAGGCATGAGGTAAATCCTCCACAAGTGCTTTGAATGGTGAGGCTGGTTCAGAGGATCATAGAGTCAAGGTTGCAGAAGTTCAAAGTAAATTTGATATTAAAGTACATTCATTTATGTTGCCATATACGAACCTGAGATGTATTTTCTTATGGACATTTACCATAAATAAAAAAACATGATAGAATGAATAAAACACACACACACACACACACACACACACACACACACACACACACACACACACACACAACAGAGATGAACAAACTGCCAGTGTGCAAAAGACAACAAACTGTATAAATATGAAAAGCAAAGAATAATAGAAATAAATACATAAATAAGCAATGAATATTAAGAACACGAGCTCGAAAGACCTTCAAATTGAGTCCATAGGTTATGGAATCAGTTCAGTGTTGAGGGAAGTGTAGTTATCCATGTTGGTTCAAGAGACTGATGGTTGAGGAGTAATAACTCATATATCATAATATAACTATCTAATAAGCTCATAGAGTCATACAGCACTGCAGCACAAAAACAAGTCCTTTGGTCTATCTAGTCCATGCTGAACTATTATTCTTGCTAAGTCCCATTGACCTGCACCTGTACCATAGCCCTTCATATCTCTCTAATCCATGTACCTATCCAAACTTCTCTTAAATTTTGTAATTAACCCGCATCCACCACTCACAACACCCTCTGAGTGAAGAAGTTCCCCTTCATCTTCCCCTTAGATATTTGACCTTTTATCCTTAACCCATGACCTCTAGTTCTAGTCTTGGTCCACCTCGGTGGGAAAAGCTGCTTGTGTTTACCCTATCTGTAGCCCTCGTAATTTTGTACCTCTATGAAATCTCCTCTCATTCTCCTACGCACTAAGGTATAAAATGCTAACCTATTCCTTGTAGTTCAGGTCCTTAGGTCCCAATCAATAGCAATCTCCCACAGTTAGTTAAAAGAAATCTGAGGGACAACATCATTACACAAAGGATGGCATCTATGTGGAATGAGCTGCCAGAGGAATTGGCTAACACAGGTACAATAACAACTTCTAAAAGTTGGCCAGATATGTAGGTAGGAAAGGTTCAGAAGATTATGCGGGGTAATGGGACTAGTTTGGATGGAACATCTTGGCTGGCATGGACCAGATGAGCTAAAGAGCCTGCATTCACACTGTTTAACTCTATGACTCTCTGTTTTACATAGAAACATAGAAAATAGGTGCAGGAGTAGGCCATTCGGCCCTTCGAGCCTGCACCGCCATTTATTATGATCATGGCTGATCATCCAACTCAGAACCCCGCCCCAGCCTTCCCTCCATACCCCCTGACCCCTGTAGCCACAAGGGCCATATTTAACTCCCTCTTAAACATAGCCAATGAACTGGCCTCAACAGTTTGCTGTGACAGAGAATTCCACAGATTCACCACTCTCTGTGTGAAGAAGTTTTTCCTAATCTTGGTCCTAAAAGGCTTCCCCTCTATCCTCAAACTGTGACCCCTCATTCTGGACTTCACCAACATCGGGAACAATCTTCCTGCATCTAGCCTGTCCAATTCCTTTAGGATCTTATACGTTTCAATCAGATCCCCCCTCAATCTTCTAAATTCCAACGAGCACAAGCCCAGTTCATCCAGTCTTTATCATATGAAAGTCCTGCCATCCCAGGAATCAATCTGGTGAACCTTCTTTGTACTCCCTCTATGGCAAAGATGTCTTTCCTCAGATTAGGGGACCAAAACTGCACACAATACTCCAGGTGTGGTCTCACCAAGGCCTTGTACAACTGCAGTAGTACCTCCCTGCTCCTGTACTCGAATCCTCTCGCTATAAATGCCAGCATACCATTCGCCTTTTTCACCGCCTGCTGTACCTGCATGCCCACTTTCAATGACTGGTGTATAATGACACCCAGGTCTCGTTGCACCTCCCCTTTTCCTAATCGGCCACCATTCAGATAATAATCTGTTTTCCTATTTTTGCCACCAAAGTGGATAACTTCACATTTATCCACATTAAATTGCATCTGCCATGAGTTTGCCCACTCACCCAACCTATCCAAGTCACCCTGCATCCTCTTAGCATCCTCCTTACTGCTAACACTGCCGCCCAGCTTCGTGTCATCCGCAAACTTGGAGTTGCTGCATTTAATTCCCTCATCCAAGTCATTAATATATATTGTAAACAACTGGGGTCCCAGCACTGAGCCTTGCGGTACCCCACTAGTCACCACCTGCCATTCTGAAAAGGTCCCGTTTATTCCCACTCTTTGCTTCCTGTCTGCTAACCAATTCTCCACCCACACCAATACCTTACCCCCAATACCGTGTGCTTTAAGTTTGCACACTAATCTCCTGTGTGGGACCTTGTCAAAAGCCTTTTGAAAATCCAAATATACCACATCCACTGGTTCTCCCCTATCCACTCTACTAGTTACATCCTCAAAAAATTCTATAAGATTCGTGATTTTCCTTTCACAAATCCATGCTGACTTTGTCCGATCATTTCTCCGCTTTCCAAATGTGCTGTTATCACATCCTTGATAACTGACTCCAGCAGTTTCCCCACCACCAACGTTAGGCTAACCGGTCTATAATTCCCCGGTTTCTCTCTCCCTCCTTTTTTAAAAAGTGGGGTTACATTAGCCACCCTCCAATCCTCAGGAACTAGTCCAGAATCTAACGAGTTTTGAAAAATTATCACTAATGCATCCACTATTTCTTGGGCTACTTCCTTAAGCACTCTAGGATGCAGACCATCTGGCCCTGGGGATTTATCTGCCTTCAATCCCTTCAATTTACCTAACACCACTTCCCTACTAACATGTATTTCACTCAGTTCTTCCATCTCACTGGACCCTCTGTCCCTTACTATTTCTGGAAGATTATTTATGTCCTCCTTAGTGAAGACAGAACCAAAGTAATTATTCAATTGGTCTGCCATGTCCTTGCTCCCCATAATCAATTCACCTGTTTCTGTCTGCAGGGGACCTACATTTGTCTTTACCAGTCTTTTCCTTTTTACATATCTATAAAAGCTTTTACAGTCCGTTTCTATGTTCTCTGCCAGTTTTCTCTCATAATCTTTTTTCCCCTTCCTAATTAAGCCCTTTGTCCTCCTCTGCTGAACTCTGAATTTCTCCCAGTCCTCAGGTGAGCCACTTTCTCTGGCTAATTTGTATGCTACTTCTTTGGAATTGATACTATCCCTAATTTCTCTTGTCAGCCACGGGTGCACTACCTTCCTTGATTTATTCTTTTGCCAAACTGGGATGAACAATTGTTGTAGTTCATCCATGCAACCTATAAATGCTTGCCATTGCATATCCACCGTCAATCCTTTAAGTGTCATTTGCCAGTCTATCTTAGCTAATTCACGTCTCATACCTTCAAAGTTACCCCTCTTTAAGTTCAGAATCTTTGTTTCTGAATTAACTATGTCACTCTCCATACTAATGAAGAATTCCACCATATTATGGTCACTCTTACCCAAGGGGCCTCTCACGACAAGATCGCTAATTAACCCTTCCTCATTGATCAAAACCCAGTCCAGAATAGCCTGCTCTCTAGTTGGTTCCTCGACATGTTGGTTCAAAAAACCATCCCGCATACATTCCAAGAAATCCTCTTCCTCAGCACCTTTACCAATTTGGTTCACCCAGTCTACATGTAGATTGAAGTCACCCATTATAACTGCTGTTCCTTTATTGTTTTGATGTGCTTTTCACTGTTCTAACCCTAAAGATGCTAAACAACATAAACGTAGGCAATGTCCTTCAGTCAGTTCACTATTCCTAGACTGTTTCAATAACTCTATGGTTTGATGTTTTATATTCTGTGTTATTTGCTTGTTTTTTGTCATTTGCGCGATGTTTTCCTTCTTTGCTCATTGGGTGTTTGATGTTTTTCTTTGAACAGGTTCCATGGTGTTTCTTTGTTTTGTGGCTGTCTGTGGGGAGGTCGAATCTCAGGGTTGTATACTGCATACAGACTTTGATAATAAATGTACTTTGAAACTTTGAAATCAGCAATTCCCTCTCTAAACTACCCTCCCTCTAAAGACCTACCTCGAACCCAGAGCAACACACACAAGATGCTGGAGGAACTCGTTAGGTCAGGCAGCATCTGTGAATGTGAATAAAGAGCATATGTTTTGGGCTGAGACCCTTCAACATGACTGGACCATTTTGGATGGACCTTACCAAAAGAGTCATAGAGAAATACAGAGTTACAGAATCAGACTGTATGGAAACAAGCCCTTCAGTCCAACTGGTCCAGACCTGTTGAAGAGTCTCAGCTGAAAACATCGGCTCATTATTCCTCTTCACAGATGCTGTTTGACCTGCTGAGTTCCTCCAGCAACTTTTGTGCGTTATTCTGGTTTTCCAGCATCTGCAGAATCTCATGTGTTCCTAGAACCTGCCTTCCTTTGAGCTAGATTTTCTTGTTTCTTTGCCCTAATACCTCTTTTTTTCATGACTCGGGTTCCGATGGAAGCTGTTTTTCTACTCCACGAGAATAGCTGTCGATTGAAAGTAGGTCACATTGGCAGCCAATGTTGTGTTAATAATAACTGCAATTATAATTTTATATAATGCAAGGTTATTCACTTGGGCTTTATTTTTGAATGTAATTTTGCCCTGCAATTATCATTTTCCAGTACTCGCTGGAATTCAGAAAAAATGAGGGGGGGGGGGAAGAGGATCTCATTGAAACCTATCAAATGTAGAAAGGTCTCGATAGAGTGAATATGGAGAGAACGTTCCTATAGTTGGGGAGTCTAAGACCAGAGGACACAGCCTCAGAATAGAGGGACGTCCATTTAGAACAGAGATGAGGAAGAATTTCTTTAACCAGAGAGTGGAGAATCTGTGGAATTCATTGCCCAGGCATCTGTGGAGGCCATGTCATTTAAGGCAGAGTTTGATAGATCCTTGACTAATCAGGGCATGAAGAGCTACAGGAAGAAGACAGGAGACTGGGGTTGAGAGGGAAATCGATCCATCACTATGAAATGGTGGAGCAGACTCGATGGGCTAAATAGTCTTATTTTCCAAGAAGCGGCTATTTCCAATAGCAGGGGGAGAGAGACTGAGGAATAAATGGATTAGGGAGCAAGCACGGAAGAAGGTCACACATGGGTAATGTGAGAGGTTCTTGTCACCGCACTGAAGGATGGATGTGATTGCGTTGAAGAGAGTGCAGAGGAGATTCATCAGGATGTTGGCTGGATTGGAGGATTTCAACGATAGAATCATAGAGATTTATGGAGCCATAAATAATACTGCACAGAAATAGGCCCTTCGGCCCAGTGTTCATGCTGACCAAGTGGCCCCATCCAAGCTGGTCCCATATTGCCTGAATCCCACTAAACCTTTCACATGCATGTACCTGTCCAAATGCCCTTTATACAAAATAGAACATTACAACACATACACGAAATCTGTAGATGCTGGAAATTCAAGCAACACACACAAAATGCTGGTGGAACACAGCAGGCCAGGCAGCATCTATAGGCAGAGGTACAGTCGACGTTTCGGGCCAAGATTCTTTGTCAGGACTCATTACAGGCCTTTCTGCCCAAAATGTTGAGCCAACTTTTTAATCTCTTCAAAGATCAAGCTAACCCTTCAAATTTCTTAAGACTCTAAGTAAATTTATTTATTATTTAAATATGTATACATCACCAAATATTGCCCTGAAATTCATTTTCTTATAGGCATTCACAGTAAAACAGAGAAGTACAATAGCGTCAAAGAAAAGCACAGAGACTGACAAACAACGTGTAAGAGAAGACAAAACCTTCCCCCCTATGTTCTTCTTCTTCTGCTTGGGCTCTTTGCTCCCAGTGGAGCATAGGCCATTGATGACCTCCTGTCTCCATTGTCCAAAGACAACGGTGTGGTTGGAGCTCGTCAATGTTTCTGCAATCCATTGTATCCACTGTACAGGGCATTGACCTATACAGCCTCATCTGAGCCCTGTTGGCTGGCCTTACCCACCTCTGCCTCTTAAAATAGGGATGTAGGGTTGGACTTTGAAAGGCTCCCTCCTGCACAGTCCTCCATTTTTCTATTGTCCATGTGCCTAAGAGTTTCTTAAATTCCCTAATGTACCTGCCTCTACCACGACTCCTGAGAGGGTATTCCTCTCACTCACCACTCTCTATTTAAAAAATTATCTTTGACACCCCTCTATACTTCACTCCAAACACTGTAAAATTATGCCCCAATTTTAAATGTTATTATTGTGCCTACCCCAACCACTTCCTTTGGCAGTTCATGCCAAGTATTAACCACTATCTACGTGAAAAATTTGCCCCTCACTTTCCTATTAAATCTCTCCCTCCTCACCTTTAAACTATGACCTCTCTGAAGCCTCTGTTGGTCAGAGTCGACCGTGGATGTTGCATCTCTGCTGTCTACATATGAAAGTCGGGGCAGTGCAATATGGAGAGCAAGCTGTTGCCCATGTAGAAAGCTCCCCCTCTCCTTGGCAGCAGAGATTTGAGATCAGAATTTTCTTTCTCCTTGATGTGCTGCCGACCACGGCCGAAGAGCCCCATCTGCCTGAAGTGACCGGTTTTAACCTGCCTTTGCCCCTCCTCTCTGTAAAAATGGTTCGCCGGGCTTATTAGCTAAACCTCACATGAAGGCTAGAAGGTGGACTGGGTTGTCAGAGGCTATTTGAGAGCATTTAAAAGGTACTAAGAGCTTGTCCCCATTACCACCCCCAGCTATAACAACCTTAAGGAATCTATGACTTCTAGTTTTTGACTTATAACTTAAAGTATTCCAAACCAAAGGCTGGAAAGAGGATGTGGGACTTCTTATGGTGGAGAGTATTCTGATTGGCTGCATCACAACCCGATGTAGAGGGTTCAATGTATAGGATTACATGAGGCTGCAGAGGATTGTAGATGCTGCTTGTCCCATCATACCTATGTCCTCCCGACCATCAAGGACGTCTTTAAGAGTCAAGAAGGTGGAATCCATCACGAAGAGCCCTCACCATCTGGGACATGCCCTCTTCTCATTACTTCCACCGGGGAGGAGATAGAGGAACATGAGGAACCACATTTGATTCAGGAAAATCTTCTTCTCCCCCATCTGCAGATTTCTGAATGGTCTACAACATCGTTTTTCATCTTTTGCACTATATATTTATAGTAATTTATAGAAATATTATAATTTTTAGTTTGGGTACTGGGGTGGAGGTATGCCTCTATCAAAGGAAGTATCAGGCTGCTTAGTCGCTCGATCAGAGTCACATGAAACCGTGAAGAGTATTGATAACGGCTGGGGTCACCCATCTTGTAATCGAGATGCAACACAGAGCGTCATAGGAAGTCATTCCTGCCTGTGGCCATCAAACTTTACAACTCCTCCCTTGGAGGGTCAGACACCCTGAGCCAATAGGCTGGTCCTGGACTTATTTCCTGGCATAATTTACATATTACTATTTAACTATTCATGGTTTTATTGCTATTTAATTATTTATGGTGCAACTGTAACGAAAACCAATTTCCCTCAGGATCAATAAAGTATGACTATGACTATGACTATACAACAACTTTCACAACATTTATCAGTGATGATAAATCTGATTTTGAATCTGATTCCAACATTAAGGATCTTCACCATCTGGGACATTCTCTCCTGTCATTACGACCATCAGGGGGGAGGTATAGGAGCCTGAATACCCACATTTAACATTTTAGGAACACTACCCCCCACCCCCACCATGATTTCTGAATGGTAAATGAAGCCATGAACACTACCTTATTATTTGTCTTTTGTAGGGGTATTTATTTTTTTAATTTATATGTCTTTGTTTTGCACTGCTGCTGCATCAGAACATATATCGGTAATAATAAACACAAGAAATTCTGCAGATACTGGAAATCCAGAGTAACACACACAAAATGCTGGAGGAACTCAGCAGGTCAGGCAGCATCTACGGGAAAGAATTAACAGGCTACGTTTCAGGCTGAGGCCCTTCATCAGGATTGAGAAAGAAGGGGGAAGATGCCAGAACAAAAAGTTGGTGGTGGTGGGGGGGTGGGGCGGGGAAGAGACTAGCTAGAAGGTGATAGGTAAAGCCAGGTGGGTGGGAAAGGTCAAGGAATGGAGAAGAAAGGAGGGTGGACCATAGGAGAAAGGGAAGGGACCCTAGGGGAAATAACAGGCCAGTGAGAAGAAGTAAAAGGTTGGAGTGGGGAGAAGAATGGAGGGGAATTTGTTTACTGGAAGGAGAACTGAATATTCACTGAGGTTGGGTTAGACTAGAACCACCTCAGTTAGTCATAGGTTAAGGGTGAAAGGTGAAATATTTGAGGGGCACCTGAGGAGAACTTCTTCACTCAGGGAGTGGTGAGTGTGGAACAAGCTGCCAGTGGAAGTGATAGATGCAGGTTCAGTTGTAATAGTTAACAGAGGTTTGGATAAGTACAGAGATAGGAGGGCTATGGTTCATGTGCAGGTCAATGGGACTAGGCAGAACAATAGTTCAGCAATCTCTGTTTATATGTTTATATGTTGTAGTTCTCTATAAATCCCTGACGGAAACAGACATGTTCAACCCACTCTGTGCATGCAGACCTAGATGCCTATCTTTGCCAATCCCATTTGCCTGTGTAGGCCTGCATTCCTCTACTTTCCAATCCAAATATCTGTGCAAATGCCTTTTAAATGTTGTCATTGCATCTGCCTCCAGCATGTCCTCTGGCAGCTTGTTACAGATATTCACCACTCTCTACATGCAAAGCCTCATCCTCATATCCTCTTTAAAATTCTCCCCTCTCAAACTAAACCTGAGCCCTTTAGTTCGAAGAGCAACGCACTCAAAATGCCAGAGGAACTCAGGAGAATTCGTCAGCATCTATGCCGGGGAATAAACAGTTGACGTTTCGGGACTTGGAACCTTAGTTCTAAACTCCACTACCCTGTGAAAAAGGTGGAATATCCATCCTAATCCAGACATCCCACCTCTCCCAGAAGTCCCGGGAGTCTCCCGCATATTAATAGTGATTCCCTGATGCCCGCAAGTTATCTACAATGTCACAGAAATCAATTATTTTGAGAGCGAGCGAGCGAGAGAAAGCAAGAGAAAGTGCGAGAGCGACCAGGAGAGAGAGAGACCGCGTGCGAGAGAGAGCGAGAGAAAGCAAGCGAGAGTGTGAGAGAGCACGCGAGCGACCACGAGAGAGAGAGACCGCGTGCGACAGAGAGCGAGAGAAAGCAAGCGAGAGCGTGAGAGAGCACGCGAGCGACCACGAGAGAGACCGCGTGCGAGAGAGAGCGAGAGAAAGCAAGCGAGAGCGTGAGAGAGCACGCGAGCGACCACGAGAGAGACCGCGTGCGAGAGAGAGCGAGAGAAAGCAAGCGAGAGCGTGAGAGAGCACACGAGCGACCATGAGAGAGAGAGAGAGAGAGAGAGCGAGAGAGAGAGCACGCCATTGCAGAGTGTTCCAAAAAAAAGAAAATATAAAACGTACGTCACCCCAGACTACACTAAAGTGTACCCCTGCCTAATAGGGGTCAAAATAATGACAGTGTTGCTCGCTGCACTGTTTACAACAGTGACTTTTCTATTGCCCATGGTGGGTTAAGACTGTAAAAGACATGTTGAGGTGAGTTTAACAGGTGTCATTCCTTCATTAGCATAGCTAACATTATTTAAACTAGCTGGTTAGCTGCTAAGGAGCTACTCTATTGCAGACATCCCACCTCTCCCGGACATTCCAGGAGTCTCCCGCAAATTGATGGTGCTACCTCCCTGAAATGAGTTTTTACAGGGTGGGATGTCTGCTAACCCACACCCTTCACAATTTTATAAACCTAGTCACTCATCATTCCACTTTGCCCCAGTATGAAGAAACCCACCCTACCAATCTTTCCCTATAACAACAGGCCTCTCTCTTCTCCCCTCTTCATCAGGCAGAAGATACAGAAGTCTGAAAGCATGTACCACCAAGCTCAAGGACTGCTTCTACCCCGCTGTTATAAGATTATTTTAAGAAAAACTGTTACGGTTCCCTAATACAAGATGGCCTCACAATCTACCTTGCACCTTGTTGTTTACATGTACTGAAATTTCTCTGTAGATGTTACACTTTATTCTGCATTTTTATAGTTTTGTTTATTTATTTATTGAGATATAGTATGGAAAAGGCCCTTCTGGCCCTTTAAGCCATGCTGCCCAACAATCCCCCAATTTAATCTGAGCCTAATCGCAGGACAATTTACAATGACCCATTAACCTACTAACCGTTGCACCTTTGGACTGTGGGAGGAAACCCATGCACACACGGGAGAACCTATAGACTTCTTACAGGCGGTGACAGGAATTGAACCCATGTGGCTGGTATTGTAAAACGTTATGCTGACCACTACGCTACCATGTTGCCAACATCTTATACTACCTAAATGCACTTTGTAAAGATTAGATTATGAGAACACTCAGTCCTCTTTTATTGTCTTTTAGAAATGCATACATGCATTAAGAAATGATACAATGTTCCTCCAGAGTGATATCACAGAAAACAGGACAAACCAAAGACTAACACTGACAGAACCACATAATTATAACATATAGTTACAGCAGTGCAAAACAATACCATAATTTGATAAAGAACAGACCATGGGCATGGTAAAAAAAGTCTCAAGTCCCGATCGACTCCCGAGTCCCAGATAGCAGGCGGCAAAAGGGAGAAACTCCCTGCCATTATCCTCCAAGGCACCAACAACTGCCGATGCCTTGGAAGCAGCCGACACCGAGTCTGTCCATCCGAAAACTTCGAGCCTCCGACCAGCCCCTCTGATACAGCCTCCCGAGCGCCTTCGACCTCGCCCCGGCCGCCGAAACAAGCAAAGCCAAGGACTCGGGGCCTTCTGCTGCGGAGATTCCGGTTACCACACAGTAGCAGCGGCAGCGAAGCGGGCATTTCAGAAGTTTCTCCAGATGTTCCTCCAGATTAGCTTTATTTGTCACATGTACATCAAAACATACAGTGAAATGTGCCCTTTATGTCAAATCAAATCAGGGAGAAATGTGCTGGGGGCAGCCCGCACCTGCAGCTATGATTCCAGCACCAACCTAGTGTGCCCACAACTCACTAATCCTAACCATACGTCTTTGAACTGTAGTAGGAAACTGGAGCACCTGGAGGAAACCCACGTAGTCACGGGGAGAACATACAGTCTCTTTACAGACAGCGGCTAGAAGTGAACCCCGATCTTACAGCTAGCTCTGTAATAGTGTGATGCTAACTTCGGATCTGTATGAATAGAATGCATAACAAGGTTTTCTCTGGATCTCAGTAGGTGTGACAATAAGACTTACAAAATAATGATGGTGTCAGCTCGAGACTTTGACCGTTTATTCCTCTCCATCGATACGGCCTTCCTCCAGCACGTTGCTGTGGATTTTCAGCATCTGCAGAATCTCTTGTGTTAACGTGACAATAATAAACCAATTCCAATTCCAATTTCAATTCCCTCCAGGCCTCGAACTTGAGTGGCCATGAGCTGTAGGGTTATTGATGATAGGACAGAAACTGGGGGAAAGAAACAATGGGGAGAATGGGTGACCGTTTGGCCATAAATTTCCACTGTTCAATGATCAGAATCAGAATCAGGTTTAATATCACCAACACATGTTGTGAAGTGTGTTGTCATTGTGGTCTAATGCAATGCATAATAATAGAAAAAATGTGAATTACATAGAACATAGAAATCTACAGCACGTTACAGGTCTTTCATCCCACAATGTTGTGCTGACCATGTAACCTACTCTAGAAACTGCCTAGAATTTCCCGAGTGCACAGCCCTCTATTTTTCCAAGCTCCATGTACCTATCTAAAAGACTCTTAAAAGACCCTATTGTATCCGCTTCCACCGCCGCTGCTGGCAGTGCATTCCACCCACCACTCCCCGTGTGACAAACTTATCCCTGACATCCCCTCGGTACCTATTCCCAAGCACCTTAAAACTATGACCCCTCATGTTAGCTGTTTCAGCCTTGGGAAAAAGCCTCTGGCCATCCACATGATCAATGCCTCTCATCATCTTATATACCTCCATCAGGTCATCTCTCAATGAGAAGACTGCTTGACTTAGGTGATGGGGGTCTTTAATGACGGATGCCACTTTTTTGAGGAATCGCTCCTTGAAGACGTACTGGATACCACAGGGGCTCGTGCTCCTGAGAAGCTGACCAAGTTTACAACACTGAAATTTATGTCTACCCTTTCTGATGGATCACGTGACACTTGTTTTTGGAAGCTCAGCCTGGTGTCCTGTCCAAAACTTATCGCTCAGTCAAAACTAAAAAACAGATTATCTGATCATTATCACATTTGTGAGAAATGATGTCTCTGTAACCCACATTACACGAATGATTACATTTCAGAAATATTTAATTGGGTGTAAAACACTTTGGGATACCTAGAGGTTGCGAGAGTCATGATAGAAATGCTTTTCTTTCTCTTTCTCATCAAGCATGCACTAGGATAAAAATATGATTGCAATTTCCAAAACAGACTGTAGATATAATAATTTAATGAACAGAACTACAGGTCTATGGAAAAACATACTGGACTGGTCTAGCCAAAACATAGTGCAATAACAAAAATGGTTTAAAAATCTAGTATGGCTTTATTCTCTATTTACTAATTCCTCACTGATGTCACTGACTGAAAGGTCACGGGAGATCAAAATATTGAGACAGTGAGTTCAGCTGTTGGAAGCCTTTGCGCACTCTCTCTCTCTCTCTCTCCTCTCTCTCTCTCTCTCTCCTCTCTCTCTCTCTCTCTCTCTCTCTCTCTCTCAATTGATGGTAAGAGAGAGTCTGCTGCTTCTCGAGTCAGGGGAACTCGAAGTAAGCGACGCTGCAGACGGTAGACAGCTGCTGTTGCTGTTGCAGGAGTAATATCTGACCTTCATTAGTAAGAAAGGGAGCATGTTGAGATGTCAAAGTGTTGGGATGGACAGTAGTTTTTAATGGTCTATAGATCATGGTCTCTGGGGGTTTGTTATTGTTTTATTTGGTGGGGTGGAGGATGGCAGTGGTTGATGCATTTTGCCGGAACAAATGAGTTGACGCTTTGTTACTGCTCGTGTGTAGAGGGAGCTTTGGGGTTCTACCATTTTCTGTCATTCATTCTTCTGTCTTTTTCCTCTCTTTCTGTTTCATGGATGTCTCGTGAAGAGTAACTATTTCAGTTTATAGATTGTATACATTTCTGACATTAAATTGAACCATTGAAGCATTAACCTCTATTTATTAATTAGTTATTATCCCTCAACCATCATACTCTTGAACCAGTGGTGATAGCTTCTCTCAGTTTCACTCATCTCAATGTTGAACTGTTCCCACACCCTGTGGACTCACTTTCAAGGACTTTTCATCTCGTTTCTTGATATTGATTGTTTATTTAGTTATTATTATTAAATCTTTCTTTTTGTATTTGTACAGTTCGTTGTCTTTTGCACTCTGGTTGAAAGCCCAAGTTGGGAATCTTTAATTGATTCTGTTATGGCTTTATTCTATAGGTATATTGAGTATGCCCACAAGAAAATGAATCTCAGAGTTGTGTATGGTGAAATATATGTACTTTGATAATAAACTTACTTTGAAGTTTGAACTTTATTCAGTATTATTATTTTTATAATTAAATAATAAATTGTTTATTAACAAGAAACAGTATTGTGGGCATGCCACGTTGGCACTGGAACGCGTGGCAATACTTGTGGGCCACCCCCAGCGTATCCTTGGATGTGTTGGCTGTTAATGCAAATGGCACATTTCACAAACACGAGAGCCTGCAGATGCTGGAAATCCAGAGTAACACACACAAAATGCCGGAGGAACTCAGCAGGTCAGGCAACATCGATGGAAATGAGTAAGCACTTGACATTTCGGGCCGAGATCCTTCATCAGGACTCATTTCATTGCATGTTTTGATGTACACATGATAAATAAACTTGAATCTTAAATCTTGTATGGTCATGGGAATGATCTGAAAATAGATGTGAAATGACATAGTATATAATTTATCTCCTGATTTACAGACAAACATTAATGAATTTTCACAACAAATTTGAGGAACATCTCTTGATTGAAGAGATTGGTCTGGTATAAAGAAACAGAGAATGGTGACGATATATCATTCATTCCATTACTGTGGTTGTCAACAACATTGAAAAAGGACTTGTTTCCATATTATACAGAATACTTATTTACTTACCCAAACACATCAGCCCTACTGGGGAACACCCACAACATGCTGGAGGAACTCAGCAGGTTGGGCAGCATCCGTGGAGACGATGAGTCGACGTTTCGGGCCGGAACCCTTCGTCAGGACTGTAGAGGGAAGGGGCAGGGGCAGAGCCCTACTGGGGCATGGGCCTCCGACAGCAGCTCAGCAGAATACTCTGGCCTGGGTCAATCTTTCAGGTTGTCCGGAGATCCTTCCCCTCCCAGAGTTGAGGTGTTTGGAGCCTCTACTGGTGCTTCTGTAGCTTTGGGTTTTTTACTGAATGGCACTGCTAGCCTCATGCCCAACCCTCCTCCTTTCGCAGCAAGGCTTGGGACTGTCCATGGCAGAGTCGCTATATAGAATAAGAATCATAGACTATAGAGTATGGAAATATGCCTTTCAGTCCAAAGGTTAGCTTTATTTGTCACATGTACATCGAAACATATATTGAAATGAGTCGTTCGTTTCAATGACCAACCCATTCCGAGGATGTGCTGGGTGCAGCCCTTAAGAGTTGCCAGGCTTCTGACGCCAACATAGCATGCCCACAACTCACTGCCCCTAACCTTAGGATGCGAGAGGAAGCTGACACACCCAGAGAAAACCCATATGGTCACAGGGAGAACGTACGAACTCCTTAGTTACACTGCATTACATTACACTGCATTACATTGCAAAGCATTACACTGATCACTAAGCTACCATGCTGCCCAATTTATTGATGCCAGCCAAACTGTCTTATTCTTATTCTCCATCTTCTGGCCAAAGCTTGTTTGCAGTTCCATTTCCCTTTCCTCTCTCCTCCTCCCACTTCAATCCATCTCTTTCTCTTCCACCACCTTCTCCCTTGGCCCATCACTCACTCACTCCTCCCACCAGTTCCCTTCCACACCTTCCACTCTCGATTCCATTCTCCACCCCCCTCTCTTATCAAGGTTCCATCACCGTCACCCCTTGCTCACTTCCTCCCATTACCTTCCAGCTTATGACAGTGTTCCCATTCATCTCCCCCACCCCCACCGCCAGTCATCTGAATCCATTATCACCTACCAGTACTTGGACCCTGTCCTCCCCCACTACTTTATGCTGGCCACCTCCACTCTATCTTTAAGTCCAGGTGAAGAGTCCTGACCGAAAACATTGCCAGTTCATTTTCCTCCACAGATGAGAGGAGATATGAGGGGTATAGATAGGGTAAATAATAGCGGGCTTTTTCCAATGAGGTTGGGTGGAACTGCAACCCGAGGTCATGGGTTAAGGGTGAGAGGTGAAAAGTTTAAAGGGAACCTAAGGGGAAACTTCTTCACTCAGTGGGATGTGAGAGTGTGGAACGAGCTATCGGTGCAAACGGTGGATGTGAGCTCAGTGTCAAAGATTAAGCAAGTAGATACATGGATGTTCGGGGTATAGTCCTAGTGAGGTTGATGGGAGTAGGCAGTTTAAATAGTTTTGGCATGAACTAGATGGGCTGAAGGTCCTGTTTCTGTGTTGTACTTCCCTATGACTCAAAGACTCTATGCTGTCTGACTTGCTGACACCTCCAGCAATTGGTTTACTTCTCACTAATGCATCATCTGCCTCCAAGTTGCCTCCTTGGGCTAATCTAATTTGTCTGTGTTTGATTTACATGCTCAAAACCTTTCCTATCCAGGAACCTAGAGATTCATTTATTTATCACATGTATATCAAAACATAGGGGGAAATGCATCGTTTGCAGCAACAACAATATTTTTTTTTGCAACTGTATATCTTCCTGTTATCATAACTATATATGTTGTGTGCTGTAGGTAATGTGTTCCACACCTTGGCCCAGATTAGCACTGTTATATTTTCATGTGCCCATAAGAGTCGACATGTCTTTGGTGCCAACATTGCATGTCTACAATTTACTACCCCTAACCTGTACATTTTTGGAATGTGGGAGGAAGCCAAAACACCCAGAGAAAATACATTTACAGTCACAGGGAGAACACACAAATGCCTTGCAGACAGTGGTGGGAATTGAACCTGACTGTCAGTGCTGTGAAGTATTAAGCTAATCACTACACTACCCAAGTCATCGATGCCAGACAAGCTGTCTTATTCTCTAATTTCTGGCAAATGCTTTTCTTCAGTTCCATTTCCATTTCTTCTCTCCTCCTGATCCACCAGCCCGCCTCCCTCACCCTCTCCTTCTGCCCATCTCATACATGAATATAGAGCTGGCTATATTAATGTTTGGTTGAGTGATAATCGAACCTGAACTTGACTTTGAACCAACACAACCAAGGATGCGCTGTGGGGTACCTGCAAGTGTTGCCACACATTCTGGCCCCAGCATAGAATTCCCACAATGCTCAGCAAAACAACACAGAGCACAGCATAACAGAACACAACAAACAACAAAACAACAAACAGCAAAACAAGCCCCATTCCTCCCTGCCTCTCACCTACACCAAAACCCACTCTTGGGGATAGGCCTCTAGGCCTCCACTTTCCAGCCTCTCGTCTCCAGGCTTGAAGTTCAAAGTTCATAGTTCAAATTAAAATTATCAAAGCATGTATACCATATATAACCTTGCAGCACCAACAGGGAAACAAAGGAATGCAATAGAACCGACAAAGAAAACACATATACACATAACACAGACTGACAAGCAACCCATGTGCAAAAGAGGACAAAATGTGCCATTAATAAAAAAAGTAAAGCAATAAATACAGAGACCATGATCTGCAAAGTCACTGAAAGTGAGTCACAGGCTGTGGAATCAGTTCAGTGTTGAAGCAATTGAAGCCCATCCACACTGACCCAGGAGCCCAGGAGTCCAATGGTTGTAGGGCACAACTGTCCTGAACCTGTTGCCGTGGAACCCAAGACTCTGGCACCTCCTGTCTGATGGTAATAGTGAGAAGAGGGGGAGATGGGTGGAAATGTCTTGAGGGTGTTAGAAGGCAAATACTTGTCATTCCTTATGTGGGCAGGAAAGTTCATTGTAGACACTACTTACCCTACAAACTGCCTTTTCTAAAAACAAAATACACTGTGAAATCTCTTCCAGGCATGCCTGTCCTGAAGAAGTTTAAATAAATTTTCATCCCACTTCTCATTTCCATTCTGATATGTCTATCCATGGCCTCCTCTACTGTTGCGATGAGGCCGCACTCAGGTTGGAGGAAAACACCATCTGGGTAGCCTCCAACCTGGTGGCATGAACATGGATTTCTCAAACTTCCGGTAATACCTCCCCCGCCATTCCTCTCTCACCTACCTCCTTGCCTGCCCATCACCTCCCACTGGTGCTCCTCCTCTCTGTTCTTTCTTCCACGGCCTTCTGTTCTCTCCTGTTAGATTCCCCCTTCTCCAGCCCTGTATCTCTTTCACCAATTAACTTTCCAGATCTTTACTTCACCCCTCCCCCTCCCAGATTCACCTAGTATATCCTCCTCCCCTCCCTTCACCTTTTAACTCTACTCCTCATCTTTTTTTTCTCCAGTCCTGCTAAAGGGTTTCTTTTCCATAGATACTGCCTGGCCTGCTGGGTTCCTTCAGCAATTTGTGTTTGTTGCCTTTTCCAAAAGCTCCCTTCTGGAAAGCACTATGAGGTTATTAAAACAAACATTTCACACCATCGTACAAGTTTCTTCCCCCAGGCTGTTAACCAGTACCAAGAGCCCCCACACTGTCCTCTATCTATTGACCCCATCACTGCACCGTAAATACTTTGCCCCACTTCTTAATGTTGTTTACATTGTAAATACACTAGTATTTATGTACTTATTCCCTATCTGTACTTCAATCTCTATTCCTATATAACTCTTTATTCTTATAATTGTTGAATGTTGTTTTCTGTTGCCTGTCACACCCTGAACAACACACCACATCAAATTTCTAATACATGTTAATACATATGGAGAATAAAGTTGATCCTTGATCCTCGATTCTTATGTTAATGATGGAGGACTCTGTGATGGTAATGTTATTAAATGTCAAAGCTGAGTTACCAGACTGCCAAACGTGCCAGGTTTATTACTTGTTACTTCTCAGTAAGTGCCTGACTTCTGTCTGTGATGTTTGTTTACACAGGATATTTTGGTTGCTGAGTTGAAGAGCTAGTTCCCCCAGGCCATCAGGAGACCATAAGACATCATCATCATCATCATCATTATCATCATTATTATGTGCCATGTCATATGAAATCATCATTATGTGCTCTGTTGTATGACATCATCATTATGTGATGTGTTATTTGACATCATCACTATGTGCTGTGTCGTATGACATCATCATTATGTGCTGTGTCGTATGACGTGGGCGATCGTGGTCTTTGACCATGATTGTTCTTGGCAAATTTTCTGCAGAAGTGGTTTGCTATTGCCTTCTTTACAAGACAGGTGAACCCCAGCCAATATCAATACACTTCAGAGATTACCTGTCTGGAGTCAGTGGTTGCATAACTAGGTCTCGTGATATGTACCACTGCTCATCCACCACCTGCTCCCATGGCTTCACATTACCCTGATTGGCGGCGGGGGGGGGGGGGTCTAAGCAAGTGCTACACCTTGTCCAAACGTGACCTGCAGGCTAGCAGAGGGAAGAAGCATCTTACACCTCCTTTGGTAGAGTCATATTCCCACCCCACCACCCTAACCATAAGACGTATGAGCAATATTAGACCATATGGTCCATTAAGTCTGCTCTGCCATTCCATCATGGCTAATTCATTATCCCTCTCAACCCTATTTTCCCACCTTCTATATGTAACCTTTGACACCCTTACTAACCAAGAGCCTATCAACCTCTGCTTTAAATATACCCAATGACTTGGCCTCCACAGCTGTCTGTGGCGATGAATTGCACAGATTCACAACCATCTGACTAAAGAAATTCCTCATCATTTCTGTTCTAAAGGGACTTCCCTCCATTTTGAGGCTGTGCTTTCTGGTTCGAGACTCCCCCAATATAGGATACATCCTCTCCACTTCCACTCTATTGAGGCCTTTCTGATAGGTTTCTATCTTCATCGTGTATGAAGAGTTAGTGGGTTATGCTGTTTGCTCTTTGACTTGTGTCACCAATTCACCTTATTATCTGTTAATTTATTTTAGATAATAACTCCTATGTGTAGTGTGTGAGTTATACGTACTGTGTTGTGCACCGTGGTGTGGAGGAATGTCATTTTGTTTGGCAGTGTACTGTTGAATTACAATAAACTTGAATTTGACCTTGAAAATGGAGCTGAAATTGAGAGGCTGAGGTGGGTAAAATATTTACCATATCTTGGTTTCAATGCAATTGCAATCAAAGTTAGGGACATCATCTCTGTGAAATGTAGCCTGGGGACATTGGTTAAGTTACTAAACTGATATCCTGGACCATTGATCCCAGAAATATCAGTTCAAATCCCACACCGGCAGCTGAGAGATTTAAATGTAACTAATTTAATTATGTATGAAATTAAAATGCTTGTGTTGGGAATGGTAACTATAAAATTGCTACCTTATTGTTATAATCCACTTGATTCACTGAAACCCTTCAGGGAAGGAAATTTGCCATCCTGACCTGGTTATATGTGTACAACAGACAGGGCGCTGAAGAAGATATTTGACATGTTTGCCTTCATCGACTGAGGCAGTGATAATCAGAGTTGGTTTGTCACGTTACAGTTGTACGAAATCTTGACTCGGCTATATTGTAGTACAAAGTGTTCAAAGTGATCATCAAAGAGTCTTTGTGGGCCTACATGTTCAAACAGAACTTTTGGTCTATAGACCAATCATCCTTCCTACATTACTGTATAGAGCTCAGTCACAGGTCACCTTTAGCAGGCACCTGAAAGCCCTAGAACAATGCCTCCAAAGATTCTTATGAAAGGTTTTGAGGATCAGCTGGAAGGACAATCACACTAACACCAGCATACTGGAGGAGACCAACATGAACATATATATCCCCCACGATAAAGCAACATCAACTCCATTGGATATCTCATGTCATTTGGATGCTGAACTCACATCTCACCAGACAGATCCTTTACTCCCAGTTGAAGATCAGTCAGTGAGCTCCCAGTGGGCAGAGGAAACACTTCAAAGATAAGATCAAAATCAGCCTGAAGAAATTCAATATGATATCTAAAAACTGGGAAGCCATGGCGCTCAATAGATACCCCCGGAGGAAATCTGTTCAAGAGGGAGCTGTGCTACATGAGAATGAGCTCCACTGTGCTGCAGAGAACAAGAAGTAGCTGCGAAAGGAGAGACTGAACAACCCAAGGACCTAAACGCCAGCTACTAGTGTCCACGCTGCACCAGAATATGTGGATTCTAGACCATCCTCTACAGCCAACTGAGGACCCACCAATAAACAAACTCTTAGGAGAACATCATACTCAAAGTTCAAAGTACATTTATTATCAAAGTATGTATAGGTTAGTCTCCTTACAGGCAGCCACAAAAACAAACTCAATGGAACCATTAAAAAAAAAGGCCATCAGACATCCAATATGCAGAAAAACAGTGCAAACAACAAAACCAAGCAAGCCGCTGAAGTTCCCAAAAGTGAGTTCATAGCTGTGAAGTCAGTCATCACTTCAGCCGATCCGATGTCCCCATCCCGTTGGGTGCAGGCCACAGCCTCGGTTCAGCAGAGAGACGAGTAAGCCTCGTGGAACGCTGAGCTGAACTGGCCTGGACCCGACACCCAGACCTTTTCAATCTGGCCCGACACGTATATCATCCAAACCTTGGGTCATTCCCTGCTCTCAGACGGCGGCCCTGCCACTTCGATACGCTCTTCGACCTTGGCCCCGCCACCCCGATGTGGCCCGTATCCAAGTAATCACACTAATGGTACTTAGGTGGTGACTAAGATTCAAAGTTCAAAGTAAAATTTATTATCGGTGTATATACACGTCACCACATACAACACTGAGAATCTTTTTCTGCAGGCACACTTAGCAAATCTATAGAACAATAACTGTCTGTAAACTGTAAACAAATTGCGCAAATGCAGATTATGGTGGTTGGTTCAAGAACTGAATGTCTGAAGAGAATTAACTGCTCCTGACCCTGATGGTGTGGGACTTTCGGCTCTGTACCTCCTCCCTGATGGTAGCTGGAAGAAGGTGACACGGCCCAGATGGTGAGGATCTTCGATGATGGATTTTGCCTTCTTGATGCAGCACCTCCTGTAGATACTACCAATGGTGGGGAGAGATGTGCCGTGATACATTGGACTGAATCCACTACTCTCGATAGCTTCTTAATTTCCTGTGCATTCGAATTCCCATACACCCCTTCCTGTAAATCATTTCTTTCAACATCAGAGTGACCTGTGCCAGAACAAATGTTTCCTTTGAGTGAGTGCTCTCATTAGCCAGGTGCTCAGCATCTGACATGGAACACTATCTATTTCTGTATCAGAAACTGACTGCATGTCAGAGCGCTGAACAAGAATTATGTTTGCCTAATGGGCCACAGTTAGCACAGCGGTTAGAATGGCGCTTTTGCAGCACGTGATGTTCTGGAGTTTGGAGTTCATTTCCGGCGCTGTTCTGTGCAACCTCCCCATGGAATGCAGGGGTTTTCTCAGATGCTGCCGTTTCCTCCCACCGTCCAGAGATGTACCGGATAGGTTTACTGGCCATTGTAAATTGTCCTGTGATTAGGTTAGGGTTACTCATGGTTTGCTGTTGCAGCATGCCTCATAGGGCCAGAAGGTCCTACTCCGTGCTGTGTCACTAAATAAATAAATAACACAAGAAGTTTATGCTTAAAGATTGTTCTATTTTATGAGATACTTAGACCAAAAATGCATAACTGCAAACAGACATTTCTGCTGAATTTAGTGCATGAAATTAGATTTACAGTCATGTGTTACAGAAAAGAGCATCTGTAATGATTAATCTCCTCTTTAATTCTGAGAGACATCTTACGGCTTTTCAATTAGATTTATGTAGTTGGAGGAAATAGGGAAAGATTAATGCAACGTTGGTCAACAATACTCAAATTTCATAAGAAAGAAACCATTAACTACTCAAAACAAACACTGGAAACGTGAGAAATCAGCAGAGATTGTCATTCAGTAAGCAACCTCTCTGAAGTGATGACACATTTATTAATATAATTTAGCGACAACTATTTTCTCTTGCTCTCTCGCTCAATGGTATTATGATACTTCTGTTGTAACTTGAGAGGCCTTTATACTCTGTGGTTGTGAAGCATGGACTGTGACTCCACTTCAAGGCAATTTTACATCCAATTGCACTCCACTTATCAATGAGAGAGAGCTTTTTATAAACTTAAACGCATTACTGTTTGTAATAAGAGTTTAGAGTGGGATTAGGAATGATTCCCCTTTTCCTTTTCAAAATAACCTTTGCTATTTCTATGGGAAATATTGTGCCCTGGGGTGAGTCCGCACTGGTGAAGCTGTCGTCCTTCATGAAGCACATACAGAACGCTGGAGGAACTCAGGTCAGACAGCATCTATGGAAATATATAAACAGCCAGCGCTTTGGGCTGAGACCCTTCTTTGGGACTCTACATATGTTACTCTGGATTTGAGTATCTGTGAAACTCTTGAGTCTTTCATGAAAACTAGGATGGCATGGTGGCATAACAGTTAGAAAATTCGCTATACAGCACCGGAGTTTGATTCTGGCCACTGTCTGTAAGGTGTTTGTACACTTAATTATTTATTTATTGAGCTGCTGCGCGGAACAGTCCCTCCGGGTCTTCCAGCCACATCGCCCATCAATCCTCCAATTTAATCCTAGCCTGTCGCGGGACAATTTACAATGACTAATTACTCTACCAACCGATACACTTTTGGAATGCGGGAGGGAACCGGAAACCCGCACGGTCACAGGGAGGACGTACAGACTCCTTACAGGCAGCGGTGGGAATTGAACCCGGGTCAGTGGTACTGTGAAGCGTTGTGCTAACCACTACACTACCGCGTGCATTCTCCCTATGACCACATGAGCTTCCTCCAGGCTGCCTGGCGTCCTGCCACGTTCCATAGAGATAGACAAGCAATCTGGGACAGACTCACAGAGTTATAGAAGAAACAGGACCTTCAGCATACTGCAACAATGCTAACACATTCGCCCGAATGCTAGGTCTATACTGGTGGCCTATGTCTAGTGGTGTTGGTATTGGGGCCTTTTGTTGTTTTCAGACCATAAACCCAGAAGACTCAGGAGGAGAATTAGGCCATTCAGCACATCGAGTCTGCTCTGCCATTCGGCCATGGCTGATTTATTTTCCTTCCTTCTTCCCATAACCTTGGGCGCCCATATTAACTAAAGCTATCAATCTCTGCTTTAAATGTAGTAAATAACTTGGCCTCCACAACTATCTGT
The DNA here is from genome assembly GCF_963921235.1 of Mobula hypostoma. NCBI lineage: Eukaryota > Metazoa > Chordata > Chondrichthyes > Myliobatiformes > Myliobatidae > Mobula > Mobula hypostoma. Next base: position 108,790,882 of record NC_086108.1, read on the forward strand.
ACATCACTGTTGTAATGCTTGGTTATTTGAGTTATTGTCACTTTCCTGTCAGCTTAAACCAGTCTGGCCATTCTCGTCTGACCTCCCTCATTAACAAGATTTCTCGTCCATAGAACTAATGCTCACAGAACTGATGTTTTTTTTTTGTTTTCACACTATTCTCTGTGAACTCTAGAGCAGGGGGTTCCCAAGCTGGGGTCTATGGACCTCTTGGTTAATGGTAAGGCTCCATGGCATAAAAGAGGTTGGGAACCCCTGCTCTAGAAACTGTTGTGTGTGAAAATCCCAGGAGATCAGCAATTTCTGGGATACTCAAACCACCCCATCTGGCACCAAAAATCATTCCTCGGTCAAGGTCACTTAGATCACATTTCTTCCCCATTCTGATATTTGGTCTGAACAACAACTTAATCTCTTGACCATGTCTGCATGCTTTATGCATTGAGGTGCTGCCACATGATTGGCTGATTAGATACTTGCATTAACAAATAGGTGTAGAAGTGTACCTAATAAAGTGGCCACTGAGTGCATAACTTACTCTTTTTAAGCTCAGACCTAATTACTTTCTGAATGAAATTACAGGCCATGGATCAACAAGAGCCGAGAATTATTTTACATTTTAATCATCCTCTGTATAAAGTAATTCCTTTCTAACCCTTTAATTATTTTAGTGGCTGCTTTAAGCTTAAACCCTCTTATTACCAATCTAAATATCATAGAGAACTCAGACACTGCTGTGGTGTCCTCAGAAACTAGTGGATAAAGGCAAACAGAATTTTAAAAAAACTATTTTATTTTCACGTTTAACCATGCAGCTTTGTGGTAGCCCTTCAAAGAAAATTCATGACTACAGACAGTAGTGTGCTCAGTCTCAATGGAAGGAAAAGTGTGGGTTAGGAACAATCATGGACTCCTGCTTCCTGCTACCTTAGGAAACTTACTTATTGTCTGTTACGCCGCTGGCATTTAGGGCAGCAATGACGGTCCTCCATCCCTGACAGTGATCATATATTCCTTTGTGATGTCAATAGCTTCCTCTTGGTTTTCATTAATGTCAGTCATACAAATAATGGGTGGAGACTCAGGAATATCATCGCACTCAGATGTAAAAGTAACAGTTTGGTTTTATCAGTCAGGGTTGTTAGCCCTGAGGTGAACCTCTGAACTTAGAGGGCCAGTAATCCACTCTTAGTCTGACCTCTACCCTTTGACCTGTATGGCATGGGTGACCTACCAAGAGCCAAAGCACAAAGCCCTGACTCCGGCCAGCATGGCTCTCCGGGTCATTGAGGCATGCAAGTCTCCAAACCATACCGCTAGGTTGTGGTCCTCTTGAAGGACTGCTTGATGGTAGCAATAGTTTTTGTTCTCACATAGCCAAGTATCAGCAAGAGGTGCAGACGAGCAGGCTTCTGATAAAGGTTTGCATTCCAGTCAATTTTACGATATTTTTGTTTCTTTTTTTTTGTGTCATATCAAAATATATTCACAACAGTATTCAGTTTGTTTAAATGCTAATATGCAAGCCTCTAAACCACAGCAAGGTTGCGGTCATTTTGTATGTGCTTCAGGAAAGCAGCCGGTATAATCAAGGACCATTCCCACCCCAGATATTCTATCGTCTTCCCCCCTTCCATTGGGCAGGAGATACAAGACCATGTACCACCAAACTCAAAGGCAGCTTCTGTTTTCAGACTTTTGAATGGATTTTCCCTGTTATAAAGATGAACTCTTGGTCTCCCAGTCTTCCTTGTCATGGCATTTGGACATTATTTATCTGCCTGCACTTCACTTCAAGATTCAAGATTTAAATTTATTTTGCATATGTACATGTCATGGTATGCTTTCGGATGAGTGGGCCCAGATGTGGAGGAATGGCAGGCTTTCTCCATCGCGGAGGATGGAGGTTGCTGGAACCAATTCAACCCAGGAGCTGCCGATGGCAGGCTCACAACTCAACCCAAGAATGGAGGAATGGCAGGATGCCCCGGCAGAGATTAAATCAAAGGGTTCATCATCATCATCATCATCAGGTGCCATGCCCAATTTGAGATTTGACTGCTATGGCCCACACACTCCTGTTTTGGGTCAAGTGAATCAATTCATTGGTATTCACTTCCAGTTCTCTGGCTGCTGTCTCCATCATCATTTGTCTTTGCCTTCCACTTGCTTTCTTCCCTTCAATCTTTCCCATAATTACCGTGCATTCTAACTCCTCTTTCCTAATCATATGTCCAATGAAGTTACATTACCTTTTCATGATCTCATAAATTATTTCTCCTTTTGTGCTTGCTCTGTTCATGACATCCTTGTCAGATATTCATTTAATTCATGATATTCTTTGTATCTTCCTCAAAAATCACGTCTCTGCTGCTTCAATTTGTTTCCTCATGTTACTAGGTATTGTCCAACATTCTGATCCATGTAACATAACTGAATAAATGTAACATTTCAGTACTCTAAAGCTGGTTATCATGCCTAGTTTAGTGTTGGTCAGTATACTCTTCATTCTTGTAAAGGTGTCTTTCGTCATCCCTATTCTTCTTTTGATGTCTTCCATGGGAAGACATCTGATGTCACCCAGCTTCCTAAGTAGCAAAAGTTCTGTACTTGTTTTATGTCTTCCCCGTTTATTTTCAGCATGCAGATAGGATTCTCCTTCTTTTTGGATATCACCATACATTCTGTCTTTTTGTAATTGACAGATAGACCCATTTTTGCACTTTCTTCAACAACTATATCAATTAAGTTTTGTAGTTCTTCCTCCGTACTTACAATTAACACAGTGTCTTCTGCATATCTGAAATTATTGATGTTTTCACTGCCAACTTTGATTCCCAAGGTGTCTCTGATTTTTTGTAATATTGTTTCACTGTACACATTAAACAAATCAGGGGAGAAAACACACCCTTGTCTAATGCTTCTGTTGATTTTCACAAACTGACTCACTAAATCAAAGGGTTAGACATGGGAATACCAACAGAGCCTCTGAGGAGTGACTGAGTGACGCTGTGAGACAATTCATTCTCTCCAACACAATTCCTCTGCTAAGGCAAAGAATGAGAGTCCTCTTTAGATAATCATAGAATGTGAGGGACCTATGACAGTCACAATTAACTTGACAAGATTAAACCAAAAGCACAAGGGCTTAATGGCTCTGATTAAGATAATGATTTGTAAATACAGGTGCTTAAGAACCCTCGAAGGTGATTGCTCTATGGCAAGCCGTAAAGACTGCAGAGCTCATGACAGTTACATTGACTGCAGAGCTCATGACAATTACATTGAAGCAATGAAATCCTTCATAAACAACCAAAGCACCCAAGCGTGTACTGGGGGCAGTCCGCAAGTGTTGCTACACATTCCAGTGCCAACATAACGTGCTAACATTGCTCAGCAGAACAACACAGAACACTGCAAGCAATGAAGCAACAACAGCAAAGCAAGCCTCGTTCCTTCCTCCCACCCAGGAATAGTTAGTTGGTCTGTAACTGTAACATGATATTGCACATTTTGTTCTTTTCCTTTGTACTATCCTGATGTACTCATGAACAGAATGATTTGTCTGGATGGCACATAGACAAAAGCTTCTCACTGTATCTCAGGACATGTGATGTATTGATCATGGGGACATGGACAGGGTGAAAGCACGAGGTCTTTTTTCCCAGGTATGGGGTGCTAAAAACAAGAGGGAATCATGACTGAGAAAAGGGGAAGGGAGATGGGAGGGAGAGGGAAGCACTAGAGAGACATTTTGTAACGATCAATAAACTAATTGTCAATTTACGAACCCATTTATTCTTGTTGCTGATTGGCGGGCTGGGGGTTTGGGGTTTGATGGTCTTGCTGTTTCTCCATGTGGATGACTTGTTAGTTTTTGTGTGAGGGAGGGCTTGGGGTTTACGAGTTTTTGTTTCTTTTTCTTTTTGTGTGGGGGTGATTGATGTATTTTGTTCAACCGCTTCTGTGGTTTTCTGTATTTTATGGCTATCTGGAGAAGACCAGTCTCCAAGTTGTATTCAGGATCAGAATCAGGTTTATTATCACCAGCATATGATGTGAAATTTGTTAACTTAGCAGCAGTAGTTCAATGCAATACATAATCTAGCAGAGAGAGAAAAAAATAATAATAAATAAACAAGTAAATCAATTATGCATATTGAATAGATTTTTAAAAAACGTGCAAAAACAAAAATACTGTATATTTTAAAAAATGAGGTAGTGTCCAAAGATTCAACGTCTATTTAGGCATCGGATGGCAAAGGGGAAGAAGCTGTTCCTGAATCGCTGAGTGTGTGCCTTCAGGCTTCTGTACCTCCTGCCTAAGGGTAACAGTGGGAGAACGGCATGCCCTGGGTGCTGGAGGTCCTTCTGCATACATACTTCTATAATAAAGTGAACCTTTGAACAATAAACTAGTAAGCCAGGTTGTCAAATGACCTAGGCTGGTGTCTGAAGGCTGGGTGTGTCTGCACCCACATCACCCCCACCCCCCCCCCCCGTTTCTGGCACTCCTCCTCTGCCACCCACCACACACACGTCTCCTGCAGTGCCAAATTCCGCAGATGCCGGAAATCTGGAGTAACTCAGCAGGTCAGGCAGGACCTATGGAAATGGAGAAGCTGTTGATGTTTTGGCCAAAACCCTTCACCAGGACTGGAAAGGAAGGGGAAAAAGCCAGAATGAGATGTGTTTAAGGTCAGAGGTGAAAGGTTTAAAAGGGACATGGGTGGTAGTATTTGGAATGAGCGGCCAGAAATAGTGATTGAAGCAGGCATAAAGTACAAAGTTTAAAGTTCGAAGTAAATTTATTATCAAAGAAAATACATGTCAACAGATACTAGCCCAGATTCACTTTCTTGAGGGTGAGCTTAGTAAGTCCAAGAACCATAATAGAATCAATGAAATACCACATCCAACAAGAGGATAAGCAACCAATGTGAAAAAGACAATAAATTGTGCAAATACAAAAAATAGATGATAATAATAATAATAGTAATAAATAAGCAATATTAATTGAGAACATGAAGTGGAGAGTCCTTGAAAGTGAGTCCTTAAGTTATGGGAACAGTTCAGTGTTCAGCTGAGTGAAGTTATAGAACATAGAACATAGAATAGTACAGCACAGTACAGGCCCTTCGGCCCACAATGTTGTGCTGACCCTTAAACGCTGCCTCCCATATAACCCCCCCACCTTAAATTCCTCCATATACCTGTCTAGTAATCTCTTAAATTTCACTATCCCCTCATGTTCAAGAACCTGATGATTGAAGGGTAACAACTGCCTCTGAATCTGGCGGTGCAGATCCTGAGGCTCCTGCACCTCCTTCCTGATGGCAGCAGTGAGTAGAGACCATAATCATTTGCCAATTCTCTGCCCATATCTTCAACTCATCGATATCGCACTATATTCTTTGCCAGTCTTCTGCACTCTCCAGAACTCCACCAATCTTGGTTTCATCTGTAAACTTACTAACCCACCTATCTATGTTTTCATCCAGGTCATTTATATACATCACAAGCAGCAAAGGTCCCAGCACAGACCAGGGCCTCAATATCTCTTGAAAACCAAAGTACCCTCCACCAATTATCTTTACCTTTTATTCTGACAGGCACATACAAGCTTCGTACTCTCAAAATTTCCCATCTGAAGGCCTCCCACCTACATTCAGCCAGAGACTCATTCCACCAAGATGCAACACAGAGTGTCATAGGAAGTCATTCTTGCCTGTGGCCATCAAACTTTACAACTCCTCCCTTGGAGGGTCAGGCACCCTGAGCCAATGGGCTGGTCATAGACTTATTTCCTGGCATAATTTACATATTTACATATTACTATTTAACTATTTATGGTTTTATTACTATTTAATTATTTATGGTGCAACTGTAATGAAAACCAATTTCCCTCGGGATCAATAAAGTATGACTATGTACACCTTTGCCAGAAAACAGCCTGTCCCAATTCATAATTGTCAGCTCATTTATGATACCATCAAAATTGGGCTTCCTCCAATTTAGAATCTCAACCCGTGGACCAGACCAATCTTTTTGCATATTTACTTTGAAACTAATTGCATTGTGATCACTAAATGCACGAACTTACACAAAGTTCTGTCACCTGCCCTGTCTGATTTCCTAATAGCAGATCCAGTATTGCAAGCTCTCATTGGGGCTTCTGCGTACCGATGAAGGGCAAGATCATTAACACAGCAGAGAGATTTTGGGATCTAAGTTCATAGCTGTTTGAAAGTGGCTACACAGGTTCATAAGTTGGTTAAGAAGGCTTATGAAATGCTTGCTTTTATTAGTTGAGGCATTCAGTTCAAAAATCTAGAAGTTATGTTGTGACTTTATAAAACTCTGGTTTGGCCGCTTCTGGAGTATTGTGTACAGTTCTGGTCCCCACCCTGTTGAAAAGGTGTTGAGGTTGAGAGGATGCAGGAGAGGTTTACCAGGATGCCGCCTGGTTTAGAGGGCATGTGCTATCATGGGAGGCTGGATAACTTGGGTTGTTGTTTTCTGGAGTGCTGGAGGCTGAGGAGAGGTCTGATAGAGGTTTACAAGATTATGAGAGGCATAGATAGCGTGGACAGAGAATATTGATTTTCCAGCATTGAAATATCTAATATCAGAGGCATGCATTGAACGTGAGGGGGGTTTGGTTAAAGAGGATATGAAGGTTAAGTTTTTTTCCTCAGAGTCATAGATGCCTGGAATGCACTGCCTGGTATGGTGGTGGAGCAAATATGTTAGAGGCTTTGAAGAGACATTTAGTTAGCCACATGGCTGTGAGGAAGATGGAGGGATATGGACATGGTGTAGGTAGGAGGGATTAGTGTTTGGGTGATTTGGATTTGCTTTTTAGCTGGTTTGGCACTACATTGCGGCCTCTTTCTGTGCTGTACTGTTCTATGTTCTATGTCGCTTTCCTACGACAGCACGCTGTAAATGTGTTCAATGGTAAAGAGGGCTTTACTCGTGATAGATTGAACTGTATCCATTACATGTTCAAGTTCAAGATTATTGTCATTCAACCGTATTCCACCAAATGAAACAACGTTCCTCTGGACCAAGGTGCACAACACAGTACTTAAAAGTACATATGAACTTCCGGTAATTTCAGCCTCTTTCCCACCATTCCCTTTCCCATTTCCCTCTTTCACCTTATCTCCTTACCCGCCCATCACCTCCCTCTGGTGCTCCTCCCCCTTCCCTTTCTTCCATGGTCCTCTACCCTTTCCTATCAGATTCCCCTTTCTCCAGCCTTTTATCCCTTTCACCTATCAGCATCCCAGCTCTTTATTTCACCACTCCTTCTCTCCCAGTTTCATCCATCACCTACTAGCTTATACTTCTTCCTCTCCTCCTCCCACCTTCTTGCTCTGACTTCTCTTCTTTCTCGTCCAGTCTTGATGAAGGGTCTGGGCCCGAATAGTTGGCTGTTTATTCTTTTCCCCGGATGCAGCCTGGCCTGCTGAGTTCCTCTGGCACTTTCTATGAGTTGCTCAGATTTCCAGCAACTGCAGATTTTCTCGTCACAGTACAAATAACTCACACACAACAGATAGAGAGCAATATTACCGCAAATGAATTAACAAATAATGCAATATAATTCAGACGATTTTATAAGCAACATTTAAAAGCCATCCAGATAATTACATAGCTAGGAGAGGTTTGAAAGGCTCTGGGGTAAGTGCGGGCAGATGGAAGTAGCTTACTGGGGAACATATAGATGAGTTGAGCTGTGCTCCATATCTGTGGGGCAGAGCTGATAACAGACTATTGTGATTAAAAGTTTCTACTGAGTCATGTTAGTAACAGTACATGCTGGGCAACTTACAGTGGGGGAGTGATGAACCAGGCCTGTTGACAGGAAAGCATGCACACTCAAAAGCCCACACCGAAAACAGAGCCCTCCATGCATAGGAGGCCCAATCAGTTCACCAGACAATCGATCAGCCATATGTGCACTTGCTACAATCTCACAATGGGTCCGATATGATATAGACTGAAATGACTCTATGCCAATAATTAGCCAATTATCATTTACCAGGGTGTACAGGGTGTCCAGGGAGGGATAGCACCTCTGGTGAAAGAGCTTGTGTCCATTCTGGGGCAGTTCACTCACTTTTTGTCCCCAACAGATACTCAGCTCTCATTTGCAGCTCAAAGAAGCCATTTGCATGTGATAATGGCCACACCCCACTTCACTACATATAATGACAATGGTGAACAGGAAGCAAATGTCTATTCCACTTTAAGAACTCTCCCACACAAGTTTCTTGTCATTGTCGGATGTGGTGAACAACCATCATCAATTACCAGAACAGTTATTGACTTTGAAGGCACACTGTGTTCCGCAGCCCAGTTTGGCACTCTGTGTGCATATGGAACTGAATGTCCACTCCCAGCTAAAGATTCCCACTCCCGGATGGAGCATTGAGGACCAGAGTGGAGCAGGAAAGAGCTTGAAGTTTGCAGGGCTGAACAGGGGACGTGGCCCCGTGCGTAGTGGTTTTAAAATCAAGTTCAAATTGAATTGTCATTCAACTTTACAAAGGTATGCAGGTAAACAAATCAGTGATTCTTCAGGGCCATGGTGCAAAACATGGTACATACAGTCACAGGCAACACACACAGTTACGATAGTACATAATCACAAAAAATAATATTAGCACAGGAACCAGAGTGGCATGGCTTGAAGATTGATTGTGCATGGGAAGAATTTAGAAGCAATTTTAATTGTGGATGGTGATATTAGTTCAAGTACAATCCGTGATTATATTCTAATGTATGTATGTTTTTCTGATTTTCTAAGGTCTGAAACTTTGGGATCATTCAGGAGTTCCGAGATAGCTATGTCAAGTTTTGGCTGAAAAGAAAGCTCTGGATCTAGTCTATCTGTCAGTCGAACTGGTTCTAACTTGTTGCATCACCATTTGATAAGGGAGGGACTACTGAACAGGATCGGGAAAAGCTGCAGGGAGTTGTAAACTTAGCCAGTTCCACCACGGGCACTACCCTCCCCTGCATCGAGGACAACTTCAAAGGGTGATGCCTCAAAAATGTGATATTCATCATTGGGGTCCCCCATCACCCAGGACATGCCCTCTTCTCATCACTACCATCAAGGAGGAGGTACAGGAGCCTGAAGGCACACACTCAATGTTTCAGGAACAGCTTCCTCCCCTCTGCCTTTAGATTTCTGAATGGACAATGAACCAACCCAGAAATACCACCTCACTATTGCTCTACTTACTTAATTTAGTTATTTTATACAATATGTTTTTTGTAAATTTATACTTTATGTATTTTATGAGTCCAGACACCCTGAGCCAGTAGGCTGGTCCTGGACTTATTTTCCATCTGGCATAGTTTGCATTTTGTTGTTTGATTGTTTGTGGTTTTTGTATTGCTATATTTATGCTCTATTCTTTGTTGGTGTGGCTGTAATGAAACCCAATTTCCCTCAGGATCAATAAAGTATATCTATCTGTCTATCTATCTATTATTTAAATTTTTATTTAATTTTATATTTTTATTGTAAGCTATAGTTTTTTTATTCTGATTATTTATTGCAATGATGGATGCTGCCTTTATGAGGTGGTATCTTCTGTAGATATTACCAATGGTGCGGAATACATTGCTCTCTTAAGTTTCTTCCCATTTGAATTGCCATATACCCCACGTAGTGATTAGACTTTTGCTGGTTCGTCCATGAAATGAATGGTTGAAGGGAAGAAGGTGTCCTTGAACCTGCTGTTGTGGGACTTCTGTACCCCTTGCCCGATGGCAGCTGTGAGAAGATGGCATTGCGCAGATGGTAAGCAGTGCGTCATGTACGTACTTTTGATAGTGAGGAGGGATGTGCCCGTGATGTATGGGGCAAAGTCCACTGTTCTCTGCCTCTTCTTATGTTTCTGCACGGTTGAATTGCTATTCCAGACTTTGAAAGAACCAGAAATCTATTTTAAATAGGAATTAAAACAATGAACTCATTAAAAAACAATTAGAAACACTTTAACAGCCACAGATCGTTGAGAACATTAAAGGAAAGTAAAATGAGTAAAAATTAAATAGCTATTACACTTACTTATTTCACATCAATTCTACAGAGCAGTAATGAATGGAGATACCATTCCTCAGTGGTCTGGATGGCGTAGGAGAGGCAGGTTCCTTGGGGTAATATTGGGCAACTTCACTGTGTTAGTTCTCCAAACACAAGAGATTTTGCAGATGCTGGAAATCCAGAGCAACCCAGACAAGATACTGAAAGAAACACAAAATACTTTGCAGATGCTGGGGTCAAAGCAATAGGCACAACACGCTGGAGGAACTCAGCAGGTCGGGCAACATCCGTGGAAACGATCAGTCAACGTTTCGAGATGTTGACTGTTCGTTTCCACGGATGCTGCCCGGCCTGCTGAGTTCCTCTAGATACTGAAGGAACTCAGTAGGTCAGGCAGTTTCTATGGAAAGGAATAAAGAGTCGACGTTTCAGGCCAAGACCCTTCAGCAGGACTGGAAAGGAAGGGAGAAGATGCCAGAATAATAAGTTGGAGGGAGGGGAAGGAGGTCAAGCTAGGAGGTGATAGGTGAAGCCAGGTGGATGGGGAGGGGTGGATAAAGTAAAAGCTGGGAGATGATAGGTGGAAAATCTAAAGGGCTGAAGAAAAAGGAATCTGATAGGAAAGGAGCCGAGGTGCTCGACGAAGTAGTCCCCCGATGATGGTTCTCCGATATAGGATTTCATTTATAGTGCTACATCAGACACTAGTGATTAAGCTGGTCAGTTTTATTGATCTTTACTACACATAAAAACCTGAAGGAACTCAGCAGGTCAGGCAGCATCTATGGAGAGGAATAAAGCTTTGATGTTTCTAGCCGAGACCCTTCATCAGGACTGGTCAGGAAGGGGCCAGAAATCAGATTAAGAAGATGGAGGTAGGGGAAGGAGTACAAGCTTGATGATAGGTGAAACCAGGTCAAGGGGAAGATGAGCGGGTGGGGGAGTGGGGGATGACGTAAGAAGCTGGAAGGTGATAGGCAGAAGAGTTAAAGGGTTGAAGAAGAAGGAATCTGATAGGAGAATGCGAGAAAGGGAATGAGGAGGAGCACCAGAGGGAGGTGATATGCAGTTGAGGAGGTGAAGGGATAAGAGGGGAACTAGGAAGGGAAATGGAAGTACAGAGAGGGGAAGGGGGGAAGAAATTACTAGAAGATGGAGATGTTGATGTTCATACCATCATGTTGGAGGCTAGCTAGACAGAATATGAGGAGTTGCTCTTCCATCCTGAGAGTGGCCTTATCATGGCAGTAGAGGAAGCCATAGAGAGATATGATTGGATGGGAATGGGGTTTGGAATAGCTGGCCACTGGGAAATCCTGCCTGTTGTTGATGGAGTTAATGTGCTCAGCAAAGCTGACCACCGATCTATGTAGTGTCTCATCGATACAGAGGAGGCCTGCACCAGGAGCACCAGATGCAGCAGATGACCCCGTCAGACTTGCAGGTGAAGTGATCCCTCAACTGAAAGGACTGTTTGGGGCCCAGAATGAAGGTGAGGAAGGAGGTGAATGGGCAGGTGTGGCACGTGTCACTTGCAAGGATAAGTGCTGGGGCAGGAGGAATCAGTGGACTAGAGAATCACAGAGAGAATGGTCCATGCAGAAAGTGGAGAGTGGGGGGTTAGGTAAAGGAGTGTTTAGTGCTAGTATCCCATTAAAATGGTGGAGGTTGTGGAGAATGGATGTGGAGGTTCATGGGGAAGAAGGTAAAGACATGAGGAACTCTACCCCTGTTCACCAACGTCATTATATGCCGTGTATTAGGACATGAGTCAGGCGGTGTCTGAAAAGAGGATGCTGTCCAAGTTGCATGCCGTCTTGGACAATGTCTCCCATCCACTACATAATGTACTGGGTGGGCACAGGAGTACATTCAGCCAGAGACTCATTCCACTGAGATGCAAAACAGAGCGTCATAGGAAGTCATTCCTGCCTGTGGCCATCAAACTTTACAACTCCTCCCTTGGAGGGTCAGACACCCTGTGCCAATAGGCTGGTCCTGGACTTATTTCATAATTTACTGGCATAATTTACATATTACTATTTAACTATTTATGGTTCTATTACTATTTATTATTTATGATTCAACTGTAACGAAAACCAATTTCCCCCTGGGATCAATAAAGTATGACTATGACTATGACTACAAGGTAATCATGGTCTTTCCATGACCAGATTGTTCTTGGTAAATTTTTCTACAGAAGTGGTTTGCCATTGCTTTCTCCTGTGTAGTGCCTTTACAAGACAGGTGACCCCAGCCATTATCAATACTCTTCAGAGGTGTCAGTGGTCACTTAACTAGGACTTGAGATATGTACCAGTTGCTTATACGACCGTCCACCACCTGCTCCCATGGCTTCACATGACCCTGACTGGGGGCTAAGCAGGTGCTACACCTTGCCCGAGGGTGACCTGCAGGCTACCAGAAGGAAGGAGCGCCTCACACCTCCTTTGGTAGAGCCACCCTGCCACCCTTGACCCCTGTTAAGGCAGCAGAGAGATGGGAGTGGCAGATGTCCAGGAAATGGAGAAGATGCAGTTGAGGACAGAGTCTATGGTAGAGGAATTCTTTGAAGAAGGAGGCCATCACTGATGTTCTGGAAAAAAAAGCCTCATGCTGAGAATAGATGTGATGGACACCCACACTTCTGCATCTGCAGAATCTTTTATGTGTACATGGTATAACCGGTTGTCAAGGATAAACTGATATTTATAAAGATAAACTATACCAATTATCCTTAACTATTAACTGTGTTTCTTTGATGTAGAGAAGGCTGCACTATGAGCACCGTTATAGTAGATGACGAGGTACCACGCTGGGAATACAATGGATTAGTTGATTGTGGGCCATCCTATTTGCAAGGAGAGTGCCCAGAAACACAAGGCTATTCCCTTGCGATATAAATGGAAGAATTTCGCTAGTTGTCTGTCATTTGTCTTCTTTTTGATTTAATGTAACAGCTTTCAGTTTCCAGAGTGCATCGAAACCTCATGCAGTGTCTCCTGCTGGGAATATTGAAATGGAACCTGCTGAGAGAATTATGTAGTGTGGTTGTTCTGTGAAATCAAGTTTTGGGGATGGGTGCTGCCTGTTGTCAGTTAGCATCTCGGTGTAATGTTATTTGATGTGATGAAAGCTGTACCTCAGGTTCCACAGAAAGTCATTATTAAATACAAGACACAATATACGCACGGAGATGTGCCAATTGTTCCCCGCAGAGTCGGAACACTGAAGTTGTTGCTTTCTAAGAGATTCTGACGTTCCTGTGCATAACTCTTGTTGTCAGGGGTAACTGTAAGATTCAGAAGAACGGTATGTTCCGAATATAAAATAAAAATCAAAAGCTATGAGCTGTCTCAGAGCTGCCACTTCCCGTTTCCATAGGCTGGAGACATTGTAGTGTGATTTCCAAGCGAATGTCTGACATTTCATAAAACATTAGTTGAACGTAGCAAATTGCTGGCAGCCTTAAGCTCAATGTCTCAATTTTAGTGTTAAGCTCTGAACTCACTCTGCTTCGGAGGTGCCTGAGGCAGCTGTATATCACAGCAGTGTCTTTTACAAAGTTTAGAACCTCCTGTCCCAGGCGAGGAATCTCCACCCTTCTTTTGCTCAAAATCCCAGCAGGTGTTTTGGCACAGAGGAGACTGAGCAATGTTCCTAGCAGGTGCATCCCTCCTCATCATTGGTAGCATCTACAGAAGGTACCTGGATAAGAAGACAGCAACTAACATCAAAGATTCCCATCAGATCAAAATGACATAACACATCATCTGGGCCCAGCACACAAGCACAAATACAAAGAAGGTGTACCAGTGTGCTTATTCTCTTAGGAGGTTTCGGAGGCTCAGCTTGTCACTGAACACTCTAACAAAATTCTACAAATCTACCATTAACAGTATCCTGACTAGTTGCATCATGGTCTGGTACAGGAATTCAAATACATGGGAACGTGGGACCCTGTGGAGAGTAGTGGACTTTGCCCAATGCATTCAGTGAACATCTCTCCCCACCATTGGTAGTAGCTACGAGCAGACAACATTTACCATCAAAGATTCCCACCATCCAGGCCGAGCTATCTTCTCATAGCTACTATTAGACAGGAGCTACATTGACTGAAATCCCTTATCACCGTTAGTCTTGCGAGACCATGGATCTGCGCCTGGAAAGTCTTCACTCTCCAGGACGCAGGCCTGGGCAAGGTTGTATGGAAGACCAGCAGTTGCCCATGCTGCAAGTCTCCCCTCTCCACGACACCAATGTTGTCCAAGGGAAGGGCATTAGGACCCATACAGCTTGGCACCAGTGTCGTCACAGAGCAATGTGTGATTAAGTGCCTTGCTCAATGACACAACACGTTCCCTCGGCTGGGGCTCGAACTCACGACCTTCAGGTCGCTAGTCCAGTGCCTTAACCACTTGGCCACGTGCCCACTACCTTATCACCAGGAGTCAAGAAAAGTTACTTCCCTTCAACCATTCAGTTCTTGAACCAACTGGCACAACCTGATTACCACGGTTTAGCAACACGATGTCAACTTGATTCATTTTACATTACAATCTACTTAGATATTTTGTTCTAATTGTGTTTTCTTGTATGATTTTTCATAACTTACAGAATGTATAATTTATATTGTTCTTGTGAATGGGTCTCCGATGTGATGTGCCTGTGATACTGCTGCAAGTATGTTTTTCACTATATCTGTGCACACATAAAATCATAAGACACAGGAGCAGAAGGAGGACATTCAGCCCATGGAGACTTCTCCGCCATTCCATCATGGCTGATTTATTACCCCTCTCAATCCCATTCTCCTGCCTTCTTCCCGTAACCTTTGATACCCTGGCTAATAAAAAGCATATCAACCTCTGCTTTAAGTACGTCCAATGACTTGGCTCCACAGCTGTATTTGACAATGAATTCCATGGATTCATCACCCTCTGACTAAAGAAATTCCTCTTCATCTCTGATCTAAATGGACAGCCCTCTAGACCTAGACTCTACCATTACAGAAAACATCCTCTCAACGTCCACTCTATCTAGTCATTTTAATATTTGATAGGTTTCAATGAGATCACCCCTCATTCTTCTAAACTTCAGTGAGTACAGGCCCAGAGTCATCAGACACTCCTCATATGTTAACCCTTTCATTCCCACCATCATTCTCACGAACGTCCACAGGACTCTCTCGAATGTCAGCACATTTTTCTCAGATACTTTTTTCTTACAGATTCTCTGCTTCAGGTGCAGAGTAGGAGAGTCTTGTGGAGGAGAGAAATTCAGATCAGAAGAACCTCAGGAATTGTTGCGTTAGTTCTGGTGGCCTGGTATTTAGCGGTTAGCATAACATTATCATCAGGGTGTATGGGATGTTCAGGGAGGGGTAGCACCTCTGGTGAACTTCTGCAGAAAAATTTGTCAAGAACAATCACAGTCATGGAAAGACTATGATTGGCCATTATCCAATTGCACTTAAATCCACAGCTTTGAGAGGTTGGTGATGAAGCATATCAACTGCTGCCTGAGAGGTGACTTGGATCCGCTCCGGTTTACCTACCGGAGCAAGAGATCCACAGCAGATGCCACCTCATTGGCTCTTCACTCAACCCTGGAACATCTGGACAGCAAAGATGCATAATATCAGGATGCTCTGTACCGACTACAGCTTGGCATTTAATACCATCATCCTCTTGAAACTAATCAATAGGCTCCAAGACCTTGGCCTCAATTCCTCCTTGCGCAATTTGATCCTGAATTTCCTCACTTGTAGACCCCAGTCATTTTGGATTGGCGATAACATCTCCTCCACGATCTCCATCAGCACAGGTGCACTGCAGGGTTGCGTTCTTAACCCCCTGCTCGACTTGCTTTACACCTATGACTGTGTGGCTAAGCACTGCTCCAATACATTATTCAAGTTTGCTGATGACTCCACTGTTTTGGGCCAAATCAAAGGTGGTGATGAATTGGCAGACAGGAGGGAGAATGAAAATTTGTCTGAGTGGTGTAATATCAATAACCTCTCTAACTCAATGTGAGCAAGACCAAGGAAGTGACTGTAGACTTCAGGGGAGGAAACCGGAGGTCCTAGAGCCAGTCCTCATCAGAGGATCAGAGGTGGAGAGGGTCAGCAAGTTTAAGTTTCTGGGTGTTACCATCTCAGAGGACCTGTCCTGGACCCGACACGTAAGTGCCATTATGAAGAAGGCACGGCAGCGCCTCTACTTCCTTGGGAGTCTGCGGAGATTCAGCATGACATTTAACAGTTTGATAAACTTCTATCGATGCGAAGTGGAGAGAATACTGACTGGCTGCATCACAGCCAGGTATGGAAACACCAATGCCCTTGAATGGAAAATCATACAAAAGGTAGTGGACTCGGCCCAGTCCATCAAGAGCAAAGCCCCACAAACCATTGAGCACATCTACATGAAAAGCTATTGCAGGAAAACAGCATCCACCACCAGAGATCCTCACCACGCAGGACATGCTCTCTTCTCACAGCTGCCATCAGGTAGAAGGCAAAGAGCCTCAGGACTCACACCACCAGTTTCAAGAACAGTTACTACCACTCAAGCATCAGACTTTTGAACAAAAGGGGTTAATTACACTCACTTACTCATCCTTTGTTTGAGATGTTCCCAAAACCATTAATCTCACTTTAAAGATTTTTTATCTTGTTATTTCATGTTCCCATTATTTATTGTATTTATTGATATTTGCATTTGCACTTTGTTGTTTTCTGCACTCTGGCTGATCTCTTATTGATCCTGCTATAGATATGATTTTATCGATTTGCCAAGTATGCCCGCAGGAAAATAAATCTCAGGGTTGTATATGGTGACATGTACAATATGAACTACGATAATAAACTTTACTTTGAACTTCGAACATACAACCTGGCGGATAATGACAATGGCAAAGAAACACCTAAACATATAGTGTTTGCATCAACGACTTACGCTGTCCAGAGATCTGCTGGGAGGGCAGCCCACAAGTGTCACTACGCTTCCAGTACCAACATCAGCACAATTTACTAACCTTAACCAGTACATCTTAAGAACGTGGGAGGAAACTGGAGCACCCAGAGGAAATCTGAGCATTCACGGAGACAGCATACAAACTCCTTAAAGACAGCGGTAGGAGCTGAACCCCGACCACCATTGCTGGTGTTACGCTAACTGCTCATTTGTATGTTCTCCCCACAACCACATGGGTTTTCAACAGGTGCTGCCATTTCCTCCTGCCTCCCAAAGCCATACAGGTTAGTAGGTTCATTGGTCACATGGGTGCAATTGAGTGGCTCGGGATATTTAGGCCGGAGGGGCCTGTACCATTCTATAAGTAAATAAGATACTATCACATTTCAAACCTCACTAACTGACTGAAAGGAACCATCATCATCCTGAGAGAGAGAGAGAGAGAAGATACTATCATTATTGGGGTTCAATTCTGGTCACTGCAAGGAATTCTGTAATAATTATGTATTAATTAATCATTAATCATCGATAATTCATTTATCAATTATTAAATATATTAATAATGTATGTTCTAAATAAAAACATAGCTAAAGCATCAGTGTAGACTCATTGGGCTGTAGAACATGTCCACATCTTGTATAGGAGACACACTTCTCCGTGGATTGTCACCTTGTCGTGGTGGAGAAGCTTGTGTGGTCCTGTGATCCCGAGAGCAATGCCGTCTGGAGCCGTGCTCCTGGTAGGGTCACCCATGGTGGTAAGGTCGAGGGTGAGGTCCCTGACAAAGAACAATCCAACCAAGACCTCAATGGTGGAACAGGCGGACGAAGTTACTTCAAACTCATCGACTGTGAAGGCGGATGAAGGCTGCAACAAATCCATCAGCTCCAATCGTCGTGGTTTCCATGCCATTGGAATCAGTTGGTTGATTTGTGAAGTATTGTGTGCTTCTTGGAGTGCGACATCAAGTACACGTTAAACAAATACACACACAGGCATCTTCGTTCTGTGGGCCACTTCTTCAGAACGAAGACCATCATCCTCGACCTCGAGGGACAGCTACGAAGACGACGAGGAGACACAAGAGAAGGATTGTCAGAATCAGGAGACGGGAAGAGGTTAGAACGTTATGGTGTAGGCCCTTTTCTCCACGATGTTGTTCTGACTTTAGTAACCTACTCTAAAATTAATCTAAACCTTCCTCCCACATAGCCCTCCATTTTTCATTCATCCATGTCCCTATCTAGGAGTCTCTTCAATGTCCTCAGTGTATCTGCCTCTACTACCACCTCTGGTAGGGCGCGCTTTACTTTTAGAGATACAGCACGCAGCAAGCCTTCCTGGGCTAGTCAGCCTCACCACCCAGCAATCTACAGATAAGATGGCGGTGCATGCAAACGCAGCGGCTTCTCAGGGGCCAAAGGCGCTTTTTTCTTAGCAAAATTTACTTTTTATGATCCAAAGACAATTCTACTCCAAGAATATCAGGTACTGCAGGACTACTCCATCAGTGACCTGCTCGTTGATCAGAGCAACTGCACAGGTGTCGGCAGCGGAACCAGCCAAGATGTCAAAGGGGTTGGCCAAGGTCAAGTTACCAGAGGAGCCGGTCGGGATATCGGAACAGCCTGCTGGGGTGTAGGAGGAGCCGATTTGGGTTCGGAGGATCAGACCTGGCTGCAGACCATGTTGCTGCATTCTAATCAGAAGTATTGGAGTTGGTGCAGCATAACCACGAGAGATTGTCTCGGACATTTCACTTTCTATCGCAAGACTCTGTTAGACAATGATAATGTAAGTTGCCACAGGCCTGTTACCCTTGTCTGGTGGGACAGCCAACATGGGAGCTGTATAGCCTCAGTTGTAGTGAGGACTAGGCCTCAAGCCTCTGCTGTAGGCCAGTAAGAGACATGAAGCGCTACAGCGTGGTTGAGCTTGGCTGGGGCCTGCTCTCATCCATCAGTGCTGCCCTCCCGTGTCCAAGTGGTGGAATGACAGGCTGGATTGTGTGCATCTGTACACTGCTGGGAGACTGTACCATTGATTGTTGGGCATTGTCGCTCAGGGCCTTGGACTATATATGTTTTTTCTTTGACTGAATATGCTTCTTTGCTCACTCTTTTGAATTATGTTACTCACTATTTTTGAATGTTTGCTTGCTATTTTGAATATTTTGACCCTTGGCCCCAGAGAAACACTGTCTCATTCAGCTGTATCTACATAAGATTTGAAAGATAATTAAACTTGATTTGATTTGACCTTCTTAATTCTAGCTTAATTACAAGGACCTACTAACCAGTGCGTCTTTGGACTGTGGGTGGAAACCAGAGCACCTGGATGAAACCCATGTGCTCACTGGGAGAAAGTGTAAACTCCTTACAGATAAAGCCAGAATTGAACTCCAAACTCTGTGGCACTGAACTATAAGGGCATTGCACTAACCGCTACACTACCTTGGCGCCCTTCTGTGTGGGAGACGCAAGAGATTACGGCTGCTAGAACCTAGAACAATAATCAATCTGCTGACAAAACTCAGTGAGTGGAACAGCATATGGGGGAGCAATGGAGTTTTCAATATTTCAAGTTCAATTTTAATTAACATCCGACCATACATGAACATAGCCCAATGACACAATGTTCTTCCAGGGCCTAGGTGCAAAATACATATCAACAACACATAGCACATGGCACAAATAGTAAATATGGTTACAATTTCAGAAAAAATTTACAGTCACAAAGTGAAAAAAAAATACAGTTCAAGTCCCTAAGTTGTCCGCCTTATTCTTCCACCAAACAAACACTGGATGGCAGCACCGAGTGAAAACTGGACAGCAGCACTGAGCAAACACTGGAGGAGAGCACCAAGCGAACATTAGAGAAAGTTTGCATTGGGACACTGGGATATGTTTGCATGTCATCCAGACAGATTACTCGATACATAGGTACACTGAGGCATCCAGAGTTCTAGCCTGGAGCTCAGGGTCCCATTATCAGCTAGTCCTGCGGTCAATACTGAAGATCGAAACCTGACTGTCAATCAGAAGTCCAGAAGTCAAGGCCTGGTGGCCAAAGCCTTGGGTCTATAATTCTGAAATCTTCCGGGGAAGTTGGAGGCCAGTGCCCATGAGTCCTCTGTCCTGTCCTGGGGCTGCCTGTGTGGGTATGTAGGTAGAAGGGAGGAAAGAGGCTTGTTGTTTGATGTTTGTAACCACCTGATGAAGGGTCTCAGCCCAAAACAGCAACTGTTTATTCGTCTCCACTGATGCTGTCCGTCTTGCTGAATTCCTCCAGCATTTTGCGTACCTTGTTCTTGTTTTTGCCGTTGTTGTTTTGTTGCTTGTTGTGTTCCATTGTGGGCTTGCGATGTTGGCTTTGGAGGGTGTGGTGACACTTGTGATGTTGGCGTTGGAATGCGTGGTGACACTTGCGGGTTACCCCCCAGCACATCCTTAGGTTGTGCTGGTTGTTAACGCAAACAATACATTTCACTGTATGGTTTGATGGACATGTGATACGTAAAACAAACTGAATCTGAAAAGAAAACAATAAGAGGATGCAAAATATATTGTAGTTATTGAGAAAGGGCAGTGCAAGTAGACAAATAACATAGAGGGACTATTGCTAAGTATATTGGGAGAACAAAACATCGTTATTGTATAAGAGGTCCATTCAAAAGTCTTATAACAGTGCAATAGAAACTATTCTTGAGTCTGGTGGTAGATGTTCTTGACTTATGAGTCTTCTGCCTGATGGGAGAAGAGGGAATGTCTGGCGTATGAGGAGTTTTTGATTAGGCTGGCTGCCTTCTTGAGGCAGTGGGAAGTGAAGACAGATCAATAAAGAACTAGTTAGTTTTCAAAATAGACCTGGCAACTACTTGCAGTCTTGAACAGAACAGTTGCCGCGCCAAGCCTTGATGTATCTAGATAACATGCTTGTTTGTAGGGTTGTTTGCCGAGCTTGGAGTTTAGGTCTCCACTGCCTGAAGTCCCATATCACGGGCCAGTGGAGATCATTCAGCTATCGGGTAGGCCACAACCCAGTGGACACTAGCAGTCAGTGAAAAAGTCAGTCAATCAAAACGTTAAGTCGGAGCAATACAAATGTGAGCTCTCAGTGGAAACAACGTGCAATTGCGTACTGACGATGTCACCTCGACTGGTGACAAAATGTTTGTGACATAACCTCCAGGCCCGACAAACAACCTTACAAACAAGCAGCCAACCCGAGCTACGTATCTCCTCTTTCATTTTGGACAGGGTGCTTTCTATGCTTCATCTGTAAAAATGGTGAGGTTCACTGGAGATTTGCCAAATTTCCTTGGCCAACAGAGGAAATGAAATGCTGGTGTGATTGTTTTGGCCATGGAGTCTCTGTGGCTGGACTTGGGCAAGTAGTTGGTGACATTTACCCCAAGGAACATAACGCTTTCAACCATCTTCACCTTGGCACTATAGATAATAACCAACGAGATCATTAAAAGGGAATCTGGTCAGTTCTGGTCACCTCACTACATGAAGGATGTGGATACTATAGAGAGAGCGCAGAGGAGATTTACAAGGATGTTTCCTGGATTGGAGAGCGTACCTATGAGAATAGGATGAGTGAACTTGGCCTTTCCTCCTTGGAGTGACAGAAGATGAGAGGTGATATGATAGAGGTGTATAAGATGTGGAAAGCCAGAGGCTTTTCCCCACAGCTGAAATGGCTAACACGAAGGAGCATAGTTTTAAGGTGCTTGTAAGGGGGGGGGGGTGTCAGAGCTAAGTTTTTCACACAGAGAGTGGTCAGTGTGTGGAATGGGCTACCAGTGACGGTGGTAGAGGCGGATACAATAGGGTTTTTTAAGAGACTCTTGGATAGGTACATGGAGTTTAGAGGGCTACGGGGTAGGGAAACTCTAGGCAATTTCTCGAGTAGGTGACATGATCGGTACAACATTGTGGGCAGAAGGGCCTGTAATGTGCTGTAGATTTCGATGATCTATGTTCTATGAATCAAAGGATCATAGTGTCAAACAGCCCAGAAACGGGCTCCTCAGCCAAACTGGCCCATGCCCACCAAGATTCCCATCTAACCTCGTCCTGTTTGCCTGCATTTGGCCATATCCCTCTAAACCAGTGGCCTCAAACCTGTTCATGCCATGGACCACTACTATTACGCAAGAGGTTTATGGACTCCAGCTTGAAAACCCCTGTTCTAAACCTTTCTTGTAATGTACCTGTCGAAATGTCTCTTAAATATTGTTAATGTACACTTATTGCCACAACAGCAAACTGGCAGCTCATTCCATATACTGACCACCCTCCGGGTGAAAAAGTTGCCCCTCAAGTTTCTATCAAATCATTTATTTATTTATGTAACTGTCTATCTAAGTAGCCATTTACTTGTTGATCGATTTTTTAATTGACTGATTGAGATAGAGTGCAGAACAAGGCCTTCCAGTCCTTCGAACTGCGCTCTACTGCAACCCCCGACTTAATCCTAGCCTAGTCACAGGATGATTTACAATGACCCATTAACTTACCAACCTGTATGCATTTGGACTGTGGGAGGAAATCGGAGCACCTGGAGGAAACCACAGTGAGAATGTACAAACTCCTTACAGGGAGCAGTGAGAATTGAACCTGGACTGCTGGTACTGTAAAGCGTTGCGTTAACCAATATCGCTCCCCTCTCTCCTTAATCCTATGCCCTCTGGTTCTTGAATTACCAACCCTGGGAATCCTTGACTGAATCTTTCTTGTTTTGGCTATAAAAGCACTACAAGTTGAGAGGGAGGACGGTTTAACATCAGTGCAGCTCTTCTGTGTACATGACCAATCAAAGACACAAGCTATTCTGCAGATGCTGGAAATCCAGAGGAACATGCACAAACTGCTGGAGGAACTCTGCTGTCTGTAAGGAGTTTGTATGTTCTCCCTGTGGCCATGTGGAATTCCTTTGGGTGCTCTGGAATCTTCCCACATTTCAAAAAATATGTTGGCTTGTAGATTAATTGGTCATATGGGTGTAATTGAGCTCGCGGGCAGAAGGGCCTGCTACCGTGCTTCATCAGCAGATCAGGCAGCACCTATAGAGGGGAATGAACAGTCAACAGCTTGGGCTGACACTATAGACAATAGGTGCAGGAGTAGGCCATTCAGCCCTTCGAGCCAGCGCCGCCGTTCACTGTGATCATGGCTGATCATCCACAATCAGTATCCAGTTCCTGACTTCTCCCCATATCCCTTCACTCTGCTATCGTTAAGAGCTCTATCTAACTATTTCTTGAAAGAATCCAGAGAATTGGCCTCCACTGCCTTCTGAAACAGAGCATTCCACAGATCTACAACCCTCTGTGTGAAAAAGTTTTTCCTCTACTCCGTTCTAAATGGCCTACCCCTAATTCTTAAACTGTGGCCTCTGGTTCTGGACTCCCCCAACACTGGGAACGTGTTTCCTGTCTCTAGCATGTCCAATCCATTAATAATCTTATATGTTTCAATCAGATCCCCTCTCATCCTTCTAAATTCCAATGTATACAAGCCCAGTCGCTCCAATCTTTCAACATATGACATTCCCGCCATCCCTGGAATTAACCCAGTGAACCTACGCTGCACTCCCTCCATAGCAAAAATGTTCTTCCTCAAATTTGGAGACCAAAACTGCACACAGTACTCCAGGTGTGGTCTCACCAGGGCCCTGTACAACTGCAGAAGGACCTCTTTGCTCCTATACTCAACTCCCCTTGTTATGAAAGCCAACATGCCATTAGCTTTCTTCACTGCCTGCTGTACCTGCATGCTTACTTTATCAGGGGACTATATTACTTACCCTCTATCAGGACTGGAAACGAAGGAGGAAAAAGCCAGAATTAGAATCAGAATCTGGCTTCTTCACAGATGCTGCCTGACCTGCTGAGTTCCTCCAGTATCTTGTGTACGGTGCATATAACTAATTAAACTGGATGGGAACTTGTCAAGTTGTCCAGATCAGAAGCCAGAGTAACATTTATGTAAGCACTTATCATCTGCGTGACAAGTTTCCCTGTGTGTTATTTCAGGAGAGGAGAGAAAACCTATATTATCCCAAAGTCAACATAAATTAACTATTGCAAAATCACAAATATAGTGAAGTAAAGTTTATATCCTTCAATTTGTAACTGGAGTTAAGAACAGCAAAATTGATTGATAAATGCAAGGTTAATCTTTCTATTGATGGAACATCTTTTCCATCAAGCATTTGACTGATCTTTACAACCTTGCCTATAATCTCTTTGCAGTAAATTTTTTTCTGTCCAGTTTTTGTTTATATTGTTCCAAGTGCTTCACTATTCAGAATAAACTCTATGTTCATCATAGAGTCACAGAGCACTACAGTACAGAAACAGGCCCCTCGGCCCAGCTAGTTCATGCAAAACTGCCCAGTCCCATTGCCCTCCATACTTCTCCACATCCATGCACTTATCCAAATTTCTCTTACATGTTGAAATCGAACCCACATCCACCACTTCTGTTGGCAGCTCGTTGAGCACTCTGAGTGAGGAAGTTCCCCTTCATGTTCCTCCTTAAAGATTTCTCCTTTAAAATGAAGTCTAAAATGGGAGAAGGCAGGAGAATGTGGCTGACAGTTCAAAGTTAAAAGTAAATTTATTATCAAAGTATACATATGTCACCCTATACTAGCTTTGAGATACATGACTGACCTCCTCACTTCCTGTTATGCTGCTGGCGCTTTGGGCAGCATCAAAAGTCCTCCATCCCTGTCGCACACAGCTCTAGAATAGTCATAGTCATAGTCATACTTTATTGATCCCGGGGGAGATTGGTTTTCGTTACAGTTGCACCATAAATAATTAAATAGTAATAAAACCATAAATAGTTAAATAGTAATATGTAAAGTATGCTAGGAAATAGGTCCAGGACCAGCCTATTGGCTCAGGGTGTCTGACCCTCCAAGGGAGGAGTTGTAAAGTTTGATGGCCACAGGCAGGAATGACTTCCTATGACGCTCTGTGTTGCATCTCAGTGGAATGAGTCTCTGGCTGAACGTACTCCTGTGCCCAACCAGTACATTATGTAATGGATGGGAGTCGTTGTCCAAGATGGCATGCAACTTGGACAGCATCGTCTTTTCAGACACCGCCGTCAGAGAGTCCAGTTCCATCCCCACAACATCACTGGCCTTACGAATGAATTTGTTGATTCTTTTGGTATCTGCTACTCTCAGCCTGCTGCCCCAGCACACAACAACAAACATGATAGCACTAGCCACCACAGATTCGTAGAACATCCTCAGTATCGTCCGGCAGATGTTAAAGGACCTCAGTCTCCTCAGGAAATAGAGACGGCTCTGACCCTTCTTGTAGACAGCCTCAGTGTTCTTTGACCAGTCCAGTTTATTGTCAATTTGTATCCCCAGGTATTTGTAATCCTCCACCTTGTCCACACTGACCCCCTGGATGGAAACAGGGGTCACCGGTACCTTAGCTCTCCTCAGATCTACCACCAGCTCCTTAGTCTTTTTCACATTAAGCTGCAGATAATTCTGCTCACACCATGCGACAAAGTTTCCTACTGTAGTCCTGTACTCAGCCTCATCTCCCTTGCTGATGCATCCAACTATGGCAGAGTCATCCGAAAACTTCTGAAGATGACAAGACTCTGCAGTAGTTGAAGAATCTTTCATTGCTGTTTCTGTAACAATTTCAGGCATCTCTTCCCTACAGTCCTGCAGAAGAGTCTCATAAGAACATAAGAAATAGGAGCAGGAGTAGGCCATCTGGCCCATAGAGCCTGCCCTGCCATTCAATAAGGTCATGGTTGACCTGGCCATGGACTCATCTCTGCCTGCCTGCCTTTTCCCCATAACCCTTAATTCCCCTACTATGCAAAACTCTATCCAACCTTGTCTTAAATATATTTACTGAAGTTTCCTCCACTGTTTCTTGACCTGAAAAGTTGCCTGTTTACTCTTTTCCATAGTTGTTAGCTAACCTGCTGAGTTCCTCCACCATTTTGTGTGTATTGCTTTGGATTTCCAGCATCTGCAGATGTTATTTTACCAGTCAGGGTTGTTATCCCTTAGCGGGACCCGGAGAACTGCTGGACCACTTTTAGTCTGGCCTCTGCCCATTGACCTGAGTCACCTGAGTGATCCTACCAAGAGCTGAAGCACAAGGTCCTGACTCCAGCCAGCATAGCTTTCTGGGTCTTTGAGGTACGCAAACCTCCAAACCCCATGACAAGGTTGTGGTCCACTTGGGGGTTGAGATTGATTGAGAGGAAAAATAAATCAGCCACGGACAGTGGTAGTCAATGGGCCGAATGGCCTAATTCTGATCCTATGTCTTATGGTCTGAATGGAGACAAAGGTTTCAATGTTGCGGATTATCTTGTAATGAGATTTTGACAAGTGACAGCACAAACAACTGGAAATAATAGCTCC
Source organism: Mobula hypostoma (assembly GCF_963921235.1). NCBI lineage: Eukaryota > Metazoa > Chordata > Chondrichthyes > Myliobatiformes > Myliobatidae > Mobula > Mobula hypostoma. Next base: position 108,817,360 of record NC_086108.1, read on the forward strand.
AGACAAACAGAAACAGGATGGACATTGAGGTCAACTAGCTCATAACATGTTTACTGCCAGTACGTCAGCTTGTTTAACTTTTCATAAAACTCCATGTGTATCTAACCTGAGAGTGGGTTTCTGAACTTGGCATTCGATCAGACAAAATATCTTGTCTATCAGCCGCATTTGCAAGATACATTTATGATAGTGAGGAGCTGTCTTTGGCCCAGCTTCAATGCTAATAACAGCATTCAAAAGGCATTTGGATAAATACAGGGATAGAGGGAGTCCAGAGGGATATACACCAATTGCGAATAATGCTTACCCCTCCTTACATCAACAGCACAACAGTGGAAACTGGGAGTTGTTTGAAACTCCCGGGAGTTCATTTCTTGCACAAACTCTTGTGTTCCCCGAACAGATCCTGCACAATCAGGAAGGCTCACCATTGCTTTTACTTTCTGAGGAGGCTGACGAGAGCTGGACTTTGCACATCTATACTCACATCATTCTACAAATGCACAGTACAGAGCATCCTAACAGGGTACATCACTGCATGGTAGGGAAACTGCACAGCAGTGGACAGGAAGACCCTACAATGGGTAGTCAAAACTGCCCAACGCATCACCGGCACCAGTCAAGGACATGTATACAGAAAATTGCTGGAAAGGGCCAGTAACATCATGAAGGATCCCACCTACCCTGCTCATAGACTGTTTCTCCCACTCCCATCAGGGAGGAGCGTTGTGAACAAAGCGGATGAGCTCAGAGCGTGGATCAGTACTTGCAGCTATGATGTGGTGGCCATTACAGAGACTTGGATGGCTCAGGGACAGGAATGGTAACTTCAAGTGCCGGGTTTTAGATGTTTCAGAAAGGACAGGGAGGGAGGCAAAAGAGGTGGGGGTGTGGCACTGTTGATCAGAGATAGTGTCACGGCTGCAGAAAAGGTGGACGTAATGGAGGGATTGTCTACGGAGTCTCTGTGGATGGAGGTTGGGAATAGGAAGGGGTCAATAACTTTACTGGGTGTTTTTTATAGGCCGCCCAATAGTAACAAGGATATCGAGGAGCAGATAGGGAAACAGATCCTGGAAAGGTGTAATAATAACAGAGTTGACGTGATGGGAGATTTTAATTTCCCAAATATCGATTGGCATCTCCCCAGAGCAAGGGGTTTAGATGGGGTGAAGATTGTTAGGTGTGTTCAGGAAGGTTTCGTGACACGATATGTAGATAAGCCTACAAGAGGAGAGGCTGTACTTGATTTGGTATTGGGAAATGAACCTGGTCAGGTATCAGATCTCTCAGTGGGAGAGCATTTTGGAGATAGTGATCATAATTCTATCTCCTTTACAATAGCATTGGAGAGAGATAGGAACAGACAAGTTAGAGAAGCATTTAATTGGAGTAAGGGGAATTATGAGGCTATCAGGCAGGAAATTGGAAGCTTAAATTGGAAACAGATGTTCTCAGGGAAAAGCACAGAAGAAATGTGGCAAATGTTCAGGGGATATTTGTGTGGAGTTCTGCATAGGTACATTCCAATGAGACAGGGAAGTTATGGTAGGGTATAGGAACCGTGGTGTACAAAGGCTGTAATAAATCAGGTCAAGAAGAAAAGAAAATCTTACAAAAGGTTCAGAGAGCTAGGTAATGTTAGAGATCTAGAAGATTATAAGACGAATAGGAAGGAGCTTAAGAATGAAATTAGGAGACCCAGAAGGGGCCATGAGAAGGCCTTGGTGGGCAGGATTAAGGAAAACCCCAAGGCATTCTACAAGTATGTGAAGAGCAAAAGGATAAGATGTGAGAGAATAGGACCAATCAAGTGTGAGAGTGGAAAAGTATGTATGGAACAGGAGGAAATAGCAGAGGTACTTAATGAATACATTGCTTCAGTATTCACTATGGAAAAGGATCTTAGCAACTGTAGGCATGACTTGCAGCAGACTGAAAAACTTGTGCATGTTGATATTAAGAAAGAGGATGTGCTGGAGCTTTTGGAAAGCATCAAGTTGGATAAGTTACCAGGACCAGATGAGATGTACCCAAGGCTACTGTGGGAGGCGAGGGAGGAGATTGCTGAGCCTCTGATGATGATCTTTGTATCATCAATGGGGAGGGGAGAGGTTCCGGAGGATTAGAGGGTTGCGGATGTTGTTCCTTTATTCAAGAAAGGGAGTAGAGATAGCCCAGGAAATTATAGACCAGTGAGTCTTACCTGAATGGTTGGCAAGTTGATGGAGAAGATCCTGAGAAGTAGGATTTATGAACATTTGGAGAGGTGTAATATGATTAGGAATAGTCAGCATGGCTTTGTCAAGGGCAGGTCATGCTTTATGAGACTGATTGAATTTTCTGAGGATGTGACTAAACACATTGATGAAGGAAGAGCAGTAGATGTAGTGTATATGGATTTCTGCAAGGCATTTGATAAGGTACCCCATGCAAGGTTTATTGAGAAAGTAAAGAGGCATGGGATCCAAGGGGACATTGCTTTGTGGATCCAGAACTGGCTTGCCCACAGAAGGCAAAGAGTGGTTGTAGACGGGCCATATTCTGCATGGAGGTCAGTCATCAGTGGTGTGCCTTAGGGATCTGTTTTGGGATCCTTACTCTTCGTGATTTTTATAAATGACCTGGATGAGGAAGTGGAGGGATGGGTTAATAAGTTTGCTGATGACACAAAGGTTGGAGATGTTGTGGATAGTGTGGAGGGCTGTCAGAGGTTACAGTGGGACATTGATAGGATGCAAAACTGGGCTGAGAAGTGGCAGATGGAGTTCAGCCCAGATAAGTGTGAAGTGGTTCATTTTGGTAGGTCAAATATGATGGCAGAATATAGTATTAATGGTAAGACTCTTGGCAGTGTGGAGGATCAGAGCGATCTTGGGGTCTGAGTCCATAGGATACTCAAAGCAGCTGCGCAGGTTGACTGTGTGGTTAAGAAGGCATACGGTGTATTGGCCTTCATCAACCGTGGGATTGAGTTTAAGAGCTGAGAGGTAATGTTGCAGCGTCAGACCCCACTTGGAGTACCGTGCTCAGCTCTGGTCACCTCACTACAGGGAGGATGTGGAAACCATAGAAAGGGTGCAGAGGAGATTTACAAGGATGTTGCCTGGATTGGGGAGCATGCCTTATGAGAATAAGTTGGGTGAACTTGGTCTTTTCTCCTTGGAGCAACGGAGAATGAGAGGTGACCTGATAGAGACCTGATAGTGTATAAGATGATGAGAGGCATTGATCGTGTGGATAGTCAGAGGCTTTTTCCCAGAGCTGAAATGGTAACCACAAGAGGACACAGATTTATGGTGCTGGGGAGTAGGTACAGAGGAGATGTCAGGGGTAAGTTTTTTACTAGAGAGTGGTGAGTGCGTGGAATGGGCTGCCAGCAACGGTGGTGGAGGCGGATATGATAGGGTCTTTTAAAAGACTTTTGGATAGGTACATGGAGCTTAGAAAAATAGAGGGCTATAGGTAAGCCTAGTAATTTCTAAGGTAGGGACATGTTCAGCACAACTTTGTGGGCTGAACAGCTTGTATTGTGTTGCAGGTTTTCTATGTTTCTATGTGTCTAGGAGGCTACATAGTGTCCATGCCAGGAGCACCAGATGCAAAAATAGTTACTTTCCCCAAGCAGTAAACCTGATCAAGACCTCCACCCACTTAACTACCCCTCCACACCACCAATCACCACTACTTTATCATTTCCTGTCAGAGTCAAATTATTTATAAGCACTCTGGTACCTAACGTCACTTTATGGACACACAGTCAATTAATTGGGTGGTGGGATGGAGATACATCTCTACCAAAGGAGGTGTAAGGTGCTTCTTCCCTCCACTAGCCTGCTGGTCACCCTTGGGCAAGGGGTAGCACCTGCTTAGGCCCTCCCCTCCTCCGATCAGGATCACACGAAGCCATGGGAGTAGGTGGAGGATGGTCGTATGAGCAGCTGGTACATATCACAAGTCCTGGTTTTGCAACCACTGACACCAGGCAGACAATCTCTGAAGAGTACTGATAATGGCTGGGGTCACCCATCTTCGACCATAAGACAAGACAAAGGAGCAGTAGTCGGCCATTCGGCTGATCGAGTCTGCTCCGCCACTTTATCATGAGCTGATCCGTTCTCCCATTTAGTCCCACTCCCCCGCCTTCTCACCATAATCTTTGATGCCCTGGCTACTCAGATGCCTATCAATCTCTGCCTTAAATACACCCAATGACTTGGCCTCCACTGTTGCCCGTGGCAACAAATTCCATAGATTCACCACACTCTGGCTAAAAAAATTTCTTTGCATTTCTGTTCCGAATGGGCGCCCTTCAATCCTTAAGTCATGCCCTCTTGTACTAGACTCCCCCATCATGGGAAACAACTTTGCCACATCCACTCTGTCCATGCCTTTCAACATTCGAAATGTTTCTACGAGGTCTCCCCTCATTCTTCTAAACTCCAAGGAATACAGTTCAAGAGTGGACAAACATTCCTCATATGTTAACCCTCTCATTCCCGGAATCATTCTAGTGAATCTTCTCTGTACCCTCTTGTAAAGACACTGTCCCGAAGAAGGCAATGGCAAGCCAATTCTGTAGAAAAATTTGAGTCATGAGAGCATGATGGCCTACATCATATTACACAGCACATAATGATAATTAATCGACCTATGTATATAAGCTATATAACGTATTTATACTTATTGTGGGGTTTTTGTGTTACATCGGATCCAGAGGTAACAATTGTTTCATTCTCCTTTACTGGCAATGTCATTAAATGATCCTGAATCTATGCCATCTATAATTCTTCTCACTGATGACACTCCTATTCCTATTCAGTTTCTGATTTGTTTATCAAATTTCCATCAAAACAGTGAAAGCCGCCACTTGTGTTAACAACCAACACACCCAAGAATGTGCTGAGGGCAGCCCACAAGTGTCGCCACACATTCTGGCGATAACACAGCATTCCCACAATGCTCAGCAGAACAACATAAGCAACAACAACATCACAAAATAACACAACAACAGTAAAGGAAGCTCCTTTCTCACCCTCCCACCCACCCACACATGCCTCCAACCTCAGGACAAGCCACCTCCAGGTCTCCAGTCCTTACCTCCATTCTGGAAGTAGAGGCCCATAGGTCAAATCCCATGGCAACCCCAGTGACAATGACCGATTCTTTCTGTTGTTGTCTGGGGACTGCTGACTCATGGTAAGTTAACCCTCAGTACAGGTTCAGTGGGAAAATTCCTGTGTCTAATTACTGGGGAGATGAGGAAGCTTACACTCCCCACAGAAAGTTCAGCATAAGGTTTACACAGCAGAAAAGATTCACAAAGATGCTGCCAGGACTGGGGGATCTGAGCTTTAGGGAGAGGTTGGCCAAGTTATACCTTTATTCCTCGGAACGTAGGAATGAGGGGGCAACCTTATAGAAAAGTTTCAAATTGTGAGAGGCATAGACCAATGTTCAAGGCGTTGTATTTGGGGTCTTGCCATCAGCAAGTTCGGAGTTTGAGGAATGGAGTTCAGGATCTTCATGCTTCGTCATCAGTGAGTCCTGGGGCTAATACTGAAGGTTTAGGCCCCACAATCGATCAGAAGTCTGGAAGTCAAGGCCCAGTGGCTGGACTGCTGCGTCTGTGTACTTGCAATTTCACTAGGAAGTTGGAGGCCCGACGTCTGCAAGTCCATCAGTCCACTGGAGGCCAGACGTCCAGAAGCAGCTTGTCCCGGGGTTAGAGGGCTGTCTGGGTGTAAGTGGGAAGGAGGAAAGGGCCTTGTTTTGCTGTTGTTGTTTGTGTTGTTCTGCTGAACGTTGTGGGCGTGCTATGTTGGTGCCTGAATATGCAGCACATTCATAGGTTGTGTTAGTTGTTAACGCATTGTATGTTTCAGCATAGTGGTGATGAATTTGAATCTGTCTGACTCTGTGATTGTGAGACCTGAACATGACATTGCACTTTTTCCTCAGTTCTTTGACGTGCCTCAAACACTCAGGCTTCAAACTCAGAGGAAAGACTACCGGCAGCTGAGCAGAGCTTACTGCACTGTGCATAAATGTTAAAAGCATTAATACCTGCTCATGCTTTATACTGGAAGATGCGCTGATTAAAGTGGATGAAAAACTCTGGAATAATCGGCTTTCGAAGCTGGGTGGAATGAAACTATTATACAAGCGGTGACCTTATCCTGGGGTTGAGTACTCAATTAGATCGATTTATCTATTAATGCATCCTGTTCATCTTTCAAGCCACTAATAACGTGGCCTTTGCCCTCGTTACATAATCTGTTTATGATCTAAGCTGATCCCTGCTTTCAAATCAGGCCATCGAGTCCAGAGGTTGGGATGATATGTGACAGGTGTTGAGTCTGCACTTGGAGTATTGCTGTGATGCGGCCAGCCGCAGTCTGGAGGAGCAATATCTCTTATTCCTTCTGGGTAGTCTCCAACCTGATGGCCTGAACATGTCGTATTTACTTATCATATTTTTGCATTTGCACATTGGATGTTTGTCAGTCTTTGTGTGTAGTCATTCACTGATTCTACTGTACTTCTCTGTTCTACTGTGAGTGCCTGAAAAATATTGATAAAAGGTTGTATATGTACTTTGATAATAAATTTACTTTGAACTTTGAGGTACAGTGACTTGCATGCCATCCATAGAGATCATTTCATTACAACGGTGCATTGAGGTAGTACAAGGGAAAACGAGGAGGCATATTGATACTGTATTGATCACAGTAGCATCACAGATATACAAATATTAGAAGATAAGTAAGAAAGAATAAAAAATAAGTTATCACAAATAGTCTAACAGGAGGGCTATAGGTTGACATTATAGAACTTAATGGCCAAGGGTAAGAATGACCTCATATAGCAGTCTTTAGAGCAGTGCAATTGCCTTAGTTGATTACTGAAAGTGCTCCTCTGTTTGGCCAAGGTGACATGCAGAGGGTGAGAAACATTGTCTGGAGATGCCAAGATTTTCCATAGGGTTCTTTGTTCTACCACAGCCTCCAGTGTGTTCAGTTTAACTCCTATAATAGAGCCAGCCTTTCTAATCTGTTGATTGAGCCTGTTGGCATCACCTGTGTTGATGCCATTGCCCAGCACACCACCACATAAAAAAATTGTACCTACAACAACAGACTAGTAGAACATGTGAAGGAGAGGTTTGCGTACTCGAAAGGACCTCAGTCTCCTCAGGAAGTAGAGGCGACTCTGGCCCTTCTTGTACACAGTCTCTGTGTCGGTGCTCCACTCAAGTCTGTCATCTGGGTGCACCCCCAGGTGCTTAGAAACATAGAAACATAGAAAATAGGTGCAGGAGTAGGCCATTCGGCCCTTCGAGCCTGCACCGCCATTTATTATGATCATGGCTGATCATCCAATTCAGAACCCCGCCCCAGCCTTCCCTCCATACCCCCTGACCCCTGTAGCCACAAGGGCCATATCTAACTCCCTCTTAAACATAGCCAATGAACTGGCCTCAACAGTTTGCTGTGGCAGAGAATTCCACAGATTCACCACTCTCTGTATGCAGAAGTTTTTCCTAATCTCGGTCCTAAAAGGCTTCCCCTCTATCCTCAGACTGTGACCCCTCGTTCTGGACTTCCCCAACATCGGGAACAATCTTCCTGCATCTACCCTGTCCAATCCCTTTAGGATCTTATACGTTTCAATCAGATCCCCCCTCAATCTTCTAAATTCCAACGAGTACAAGCCCAGTTCATCCAGTCTTTCTTCATATGAAAGTCCTGCCATCCTAGGAATCAATCTGGTGAACCTTCTTTGTACTCCCTCTATGGCAAAGATGTCTTTCCTCAGATTAGGGGACCAAAACTGCACACAATACTCCAGGTGTGGTCTCACCAAGGCCTTGTACAACTGCAGTAGTACCTCCCTGCTCCTGTACTCGAATCCTCTCGCTATAAATGCCAGCATACCATTCGCCTTTTTCACCGCCTGCTGTACCTGCATGCCCACTTTCAATGACTGATGTATAATGACACCCAGGTCTCGTTGCACCTCCCCTTTTCCTAATCGGCCACCATTCAGATAATAATCTGTTTTCCTATTTTTGCCACCAAAGTGGATAACTTCACATTTATCCACATTAAATTGCATCTGCCAAGAGTTTGCCCACTCACCCAACCTATCCAAGTCACCCTGCATCCTCTTAGCATCCTCCTCACAGCTAACACTGTCACCCAGCTTCGTGTCATCCGCAAACTTGGAGATGCTGCATTTAATTCCCTCATCCAAGTCATTAATATATATTGTAAACAACTGCGGTCCCAGCACTGAGCCTTGCGGTACCCCACTAGTCACCGCCTGCCATTCTGAAAAGGTCCCGTTTATTCCCACTCTTTGCTTCCTGTCTGCTAACCAATTCTCCACCCACACCAATACCTTACCCCCAATACCGTGTGCTTTAAGTTTGCACACTAATCTCCTGTGTGGGACCTTGTCAAAAGCCTTTTGAAAATCCAAATATACCACATCCACTGGTTCTCCCCTATCCACTCTACTAGTTACATCCTCAAAAAATTCTATGAGATTCGTCAGACATGATTTTCCTTTGACAAATCCATGCTGACTTTGTCCGATCATTTCACCGCTTTCCAAATGTGCTGTTATCACATCCTTGATAACTGACTCCAGCAGTTTCCCCACCACCGACGTTAGGCTAACCGGTCTATAATTCCCCGGTTTCTCTCTCCCTCCTTTTTTAAAAAGTGGGGTTACATTAGCCACCCTCCAATCCTCAGGAACTAGTCCAGAATCTAACGAGTTTTGAAAAATTATCACTAATGCATCCACTATTTCTTGGGCTACTTCCTTAAGCACTCTAGGATGCAGACCATCTGGCCCTGGGGATTTATCTGCCTTCAATCCCTTCAATTTACCTAACACCACTTCCCTACTAACATGTATTTCACTCAGTTCCTCCATCTCACTGGACCCTCTGTCCCTTACTATTTCTGGAAGATTATTTATGTTCTCCTTAGTGAAGACAGAACCAAAGTAATTATTCAATTGGTCTGCCATGTGCTTGCTCCCCATAATCAATTCACCTGTTTCTGTCTGCAGGGGACCTACATTTGTCTTTACCAGTCTTTTCCTTTTTACATATCTATAAAAGCTTTTACAGTCCGTTTTTATGTTCTCTGCCAGTTTTCTCTCATAATCTTTTTTCCCCTTCCTAATTAAGCCCTTTGTCTTCCTCTGCTGAACTCTGAATTTCTCCCAGTCCTCAGAGAAATTCTGAGAAATTGTGCAGAATAAAGTGTTACAGTTACAGAGAAAGGGAAGCAGATATTAAGGTGCAAGTCAATGACAGGGTAGATTGAGAGGTCAACAGTCCATGTTATCATACGAGAAGACCATTGGGAGGCTAATAGTCTGTGTTATTATACAAGTGAACTATTGGGAGGTCAAGACCATAAGACCATAAGACATAGGAGCAGAATTAGGCCATCTGGCCCATTGAGTCTGCTCCACCATTCAATCATGGCTGATCCTTTTTTTTTCCCTCCTCCTCAACTCCAGTTCTTGGCCTTCTCCCCGTAACCTTTGATGGTATGTCCAATCAAGAACTTATCAATCTCTGCCTTAAATATACCCAATGACCTGGCCTCTACAGTTGCATGTGGCAACAAATTCCACAAATTCACCACCTTTTGGCTAAAGAAATTTCTCTGCATCTCTGTTTTGAAAGGGTGCCCCTCTAACCTGAGGCTGTGTCCTCTTGTCCTAGACTCTCCCACCATGGCAAACATCCTTTCCACATTACTCTGTCCAGGCCTTTCAACATTTGAAAGGTTTCAAGGAAATCCCCCCCCCATTCTTCTAAATTCCAGCAAGTACAGGCCCAGAGCCATCAAACATTCCTCGTATGATAACCCTTTCATTCCTGGAATCATCATTGTGAACCTCCTCTGGACACTCTCCCATGCCAACACATCTTTTCTAAGATGAGGAGCCCAAAACTGGTCACAATACTGAAGATGAGGCCTCACTGTGCATCAGGAGTCCATGTTGTCATACAAGTGGACCATTGGGAAGTCAGCAGTCTGTGTTGTCATACAAGTGGACCATTGGGAGGTCGGCAGTCTGTGTTATCATACAAGCAGACCATTGGGAAGTCAGCAGTCTGTGTTGTCATACAAGTGGACCATTGGGAGGTCGGTAGTCTGTGTTGTCATACAAGCGGACCATTGGGAGGTCGGCGGTCTGTGTTGTCATACAAGTGGACCATTGGGAAGTCAGCAGTCTGTGTTGTCATACAAGTGGACCATTGGGAGGTCGGCAGTCTCTGTTGTCATACAAGTGGACCATTGGGAGGTCGGCAGTCTGTGTTATCATACAAGCAGACCATTGGGAAGTCAGCAGTCTGTGTTATCATACAAGCAGACCATTGGGAAGTCAGCAGTCTGTGTTGTCATACAAGTGGACCATTGGGAGGTCGGCAGTCTGTGTTGTCATACAAGCGGACCATTGGGAGGTCGGCGGTCTGTGTTGTCATACAAGTGGACCATTGGGAAGTCAGCAGTCTGTGTTGTCATACGTGGACCATTGGGAGGTCGGCAGTCTCTGTTGTCATACAAGTGGACCATTGGGAGGTCGGCAGTCTGTGTTATCATACAAGCAGACCATTGGGAGGTCGGCAGTCTGTGTTGTCATACAAGTGGACCATTGGGAGGTCGGCGGTCTGTGTTGTCATACAAGTGGACCATTGGGAGGTCGGCGGTCTGTGTTGTCATACAAGTGGACCATTGGGAGGTCGGCGGTCTGTGTTGTCATACAAGTGGACCATTGGGAGGTCGGCGGTCTGTGTTGTCATACAAGTGGACCATTGGGAGGTCGGCGGTCTGTGTTGTCATACAAGTGGACCATTGGGAGGTCGGCGGTCTGTGTTGTCATACAAGTGGACCATTGGGAGGTCGGCGGTCTGTGTTGTCATACAAGTGGACCATTGGGAGGTCGGCGGTCTGTGTTGTCATACAAGTGGACCATTGGGAGGTCGGCGGTCTGTGTTGTCATACAAGTGGACCATTGGGAGGTCGGCGGTCTGTGTTGTCATACAAGTGGACCATTGGGAGGTCGGCAGTCTGTGTTGTCATACAAGTGGACCATTGGGAGGTCGGCGGTCTGTGTTGTCATACAAGTGGACCATTGGGAGGTCGGCAGTCTGTGTTGTCATACCAGCGGACCATTGGGAGGTCGGCAGTCTGTGTTGTCATACAAGTGGACCATTGGGAGGTCGGCAGTCTGTGTTGTCATACCAGCGGACCATTGGGAGGTCGGCAGTCTGTGTTGTCATACAAGTGGACCATTGGGAGGTCGGCAGTCTGTGTTGTCATACCAGCGGACCATTGGGAGGTCGGCAGTCTGTGTTGTCATACAAGTGGACCATTGGGAAGTCGGCAGTCTGTGTTGTCATACAAGTGGACCATTGGGAGGTCGGCAGTCTGTGTTGTCATACAAGTGGACCATTGGGAGGTCGGCAGTCTGTGTTGTCATACAAGTGGACCATTGGGAGGTCGGCAGTCTGTGTTGTCATACAAGTGGACCATTGGGAGGTCGGCGGTCTGTGTTGTCATACAAGTGGACCATTGGGAGGTCGGCAGTCTGTGTTGTCATACCAGCGGACCATTGGGAGGTCGGCGGTCTGTGTTGTCATACAAGTGGACCATTGGGAGGTCGGCAGTCTGTGTTGTCATACAAGTGGACCATTGGGAAGTCGGCAGTCTGTGTTGTCATACAAGTGGACTATTGGGAGGTCGGCAGTCTGTGTTGTCATACAAGTGGACCATTGGGAGGTCGGCAGTCTGTGTTGTCATACAAGTGGACCTTTGGGAGGTCGGCAGTCTGTGTTGTCATACAAGTGGACCATTGGGAGGTCGGCAGTCTGTGTTGTCATACAAGTGGACCTTTTAATGGAAATAGAAGTTGCCTTTGAGCCTGGTGTGTATGTGCTTTCAGACTTTTGCATATCCTACCCTGTGGGAGGGTACATCCTCGGCTGTGTTGGTTGCCAGCACAATTGACACATTTCACTATTATTATACACATGAGATAAATAAATCTAAGCCTGAATTCGAATCTGACCAAGGGAATAAAACTATAGCAGCCAGTATAACTCCCCAACTTATCTTGAGGGGTGAGGTGGTGACAAGGTGGAGATACTTTTCTACCAAAGGAGGTGTAAAGCGCTCCTTCCCTCCGCGAGCCTGCAGATCACCTTGGGCAAGGTGTCGCACCTGCTCAGCCCCCAAATCGGGGTCATGTGAAGCCTTGGGAGCAGGTGGTGGATGCTTGTACGAGCAGTTGGTGCACATCACAAGTCCTGGTTATGCAACCTACTGATGCCAGGCGGACAATTTCTGAAGAGAATTGGTAATGGCTGGGATCACCCATCTTGTTAAAAACACTGCCCAGAAGAAGGAAATGGCAAACCAATTCTGCAGAAAAAAATTGCCAGGAACAATCATAGTCATGGAAAGACCATGATCATCCACATCATACGACATGGCACATAGAGGACAGATGGACTTCTTGAAAGCTATTTTCATGTGCACAAGATAACACCACTGGAAATGTAACAGCAGAGTGCCCGTCTATCTTCCTTACTGATCTCAGTGCTGTGCTGCCTCACGTTTATACACACTAGTTAGTTACTGCCTGTTACACCGCTGGCGTTTAAGGCAGCAATGAAGTTCCTCCATCTCTGTCTGCCTTTGGTGCATACAAATGTAGAAGGATTCCTCATTGCTGCTTCCGCAATAATTTTGTTTCACCAGTCAGGATGGTTAGTCCTGAACCTGGAGGACCACTCTTGGTCCGGCCTCTGTACAGATGATGATAATGTGTGCAAGTGTCACAGAGTGGTTTAATGCATCTACAGTAATCAACTTTTGGCCTCGGGTCTTGACTTTTCAACAGTGACCAGCCTTTTACAGGTTCTGCACTTCTGCTTGTGATTTGTGTTGTCTGATTAAACATCACCACTTGAAAAATTGACTTTAATGCACTTTCAGATCACAAGTCTTATACTTACTAGCAGTGTAAGTGTTAATTACCAAGATTTTCTTTAATTAATGGCCATGTTAAATTTAAAAACGTAAACACGAGGAATTCTGCAGATGCTGGAATTCAAGCAACACACATCAAAGTTGCTGGTGAACGCAGCAGGCCAGGCAGCATCTGTAGGGAGAGGTACAGTCGACGTTTCAGGCCGAGACCCTTCGTCAGGACTAACTGAAGGAAGAGTTAGTAAGAGATTTGAAAGCGGGAGGGGGAAGGGGAGATTCAAAATGATAGGAGAAGACAGGAGGGGGAGGGATGGAGCCAAGAGCTGGACAGTTGATTGACAAAAGGGGATATGAGAGGATCATGGGACAGGAGACCCAGGGAGAAGGAGAGGGGGGAGGGGGAGGAAAAAACCCAGAGGATGGGCAAGGGGTATAGTCAGAGGGACAGAGGGAGAAAAAGGAGAGAGAGAGAAAGAATGTGTGTATATAAATAACAGATGGGGTATGAGGGGGAGGTGGGGCATTAGCGGAAGTTAGAGAAGTCAATGTTCATGCCATCAGGTTGGAGGCTACCCAGACGGTATATAAGGTGTTGTTCCTCCAACCTGAGTGTGGCTTCATCTTTACAGTAGAGGAGGCCGTGGATAGACATGTCAGAATGGGAATGGGATGTGGAATTAAAATGTGTGGCCACTGGGAGATCCTGCTTTCTCTGGCGGACAGAGCGTAGATGTTCAGCAAAGCGGTCTCCCAGTCTGCATTGGGTCTCACCAATATATAGAAGGCCACATCAGGAGCACCGGACACAGTATATCACCCCAGTCGACTCACAGGGGCCCAAAACGTCGACTGTACCTCTTCCTAGAGATGCTGCCTGGCCTGCTGCGTTCACCAGCAACTTTGATGTTGGTTAAATTTAAAAGTTAGGTTTCTGGTAATCTATAAAGAAGTGCTGCGACAGCCCTTTTCATACAAGGAGTTGATTTGCTCAAAAAAGCGAAGCTGTTAAGTCACATTAAAGATTAAAGATTCACTTTATCTGTCACATTGAACATACAGTGAAGTGCGTTATTTGCGTCAAGACCAACACAGTCCGAGGATATGCAGGGGTCAGTTTGCAAGTGTTGCCATGCTTCTGGCGACAACATAGCATGCTCACAGCTCACTATCCCTAGCCAGTACATCTTTGGAGGAAAGCTGGAGCACTTTGAGGAAGTTGAAGTGATCATGTGAAAAATTTACAATCTCCTCTTAGAGAGTGACAAGAATTTAAACAAGAATGTAGGCGCTGTACAGTGTTATGCCAACCACTATGCTATAGTGCTGCCACTATGTTAGGTCCTCAAATAAATGTGTTGGTTTGCCATCATTTACTTATTTTATTTAGTGATACAACGTGGAGCAGGCCCTTCCGAGCCACACCAACCGATTAACCCTAACCTAATCACGGGACAATTTATAATAACCAATTACCCTACCCAGTACATCATTGTACTGTGGGAGGAAACCGTAGCACCCCGGGAAACCTCACATTCCATGGGGAGGACACCCATATTGAACACCGAACTTCAACACCTGTAATAGCATTGCATTAACCCCTACACCACAATAGTGCCCACAAACTTTTCAGAACCTGTATAGTGCCTTTTGACATCAGAGGGCAGGTGTGACATGGACATCAAAAGAAGAATAGGGATGGCAAAAGACACCTTTATGAGAATGAAGAGTATACTGACCAACACTAAACTAGGCCTGACAACCCGCCTCAGAGTACTGAAATGTTACATTTATCCAGTTATGTTATATGGCTCAGAATGTTGGACAATATCTAGTAACGTGAGGAAACAAATTGTAGCAGCAGAGGACACAAAGAATATCATGGATGAAACGAATATCTAACGAGGATGTCATGATCAGAGCAAAAGCAAAAAGAGAAATAATGTATGAGATCATGAAAAGGCAACGTGACTTCATTGGACATGTGATTAGGAAAGAGGAGTTAGAATGCACGGTAATTATGGGAAAGATTGAAGGGAAGAAAGCAAGAGGAAGACAAAGACAAATGATGACGGAGACGCAGCCAGAGAACTGGAAATGAATATCAATGAATTGATCCACTTGACCTGAAACAGAAGTGTGTGGGCCATGGCAGTCAAAGCTCAAACAGGGTATGGCACCTGATGATGGTGCTGTGATGATGATAGTGCTTTTGGCCTCCTTGGGATATCACCAAATATTTTATAGTGATTATATGTTCAATTCCGGCCACGTCAATGTAGAAAGGATCTTGAGGCTTTGGAGAGGGGACAGAAGAGTTTCACTAGGGTGTTGCCCGGAATTTAGATGGTATTAACTTTTGGGTTTTTTCCCACTTTGTAAGTTGTGAATTTAGTTGTATTGTGGAAGCAAGGCATAAAATAATACAATGAATGGAATAATGAGGCCCTTAATGAGACTTCGTGGGCTGATCAGAGATTTGATGGCAAAGGGGAAGAAGTTGTTTCAAAATTGTTGAGTGTGAATCCTCAGGCACCTGCACCTCCTCTCTAATGGTAGTAAGGAGAAGACGTCGCAGTTCATGAGGGCCCTTATTGATGGATGCTAACTTCTTGATGCAACAATTTTTGAAATGTCCTTGATGGTGGGGAGGGTTTGTACCCGTGGTAGAGAAGGTTGAGTTTACTACCCTCTGAAACCTCTTGTGATCCTGCACATTGGAATCTCCATACCAGGCAATAATGTAACCAGTCAGAATGCTCTCCATTCCATCCACAGGAATTTGTCAGAGTCTTTGGTGATGTACCAAATCTCTTCAAAAGTCTAATAAAATAGAGCTACTGTCACATACAGGAAATATATAACCATATAACCATTACAGAACAGAAACAGGCCATCTCGACCCTTCTAGTCCATGCTGAACTCTTACTCTCACCTAGTCCCACTCAGCCCATAACCCTCCATTCCTTTCCTGTCCACATATCTGTCCAATTTAACTTTAAATGACAACATCGAACCTGTCTCAACCACTTCTGCTGGAAGCTCATTCCACACAGCTACCACTCTCTGAGTAAAGAAGTTCCCCCTCATGTTACCCCTAAACTTTTGCCCTTTAACTCTCAACTCATGTCCTCTTGTTTGAATCTCCCCCACTCTCAATGGAAAAAGCCTATCCATGTCAACTCTATCTATCCCCCTCATAATTTTAAATACCTCTATCAAGTCCTCCCTCAACCTTCTACATTCCAGAGAATAAAGATCCAATTTGTTCAACCTTTCTCTGTAACTCAGGTGATGAAACCCAGGCAACATTCTAGTAAATCTTCTCTGTACTCTCTCTATTTTGTTGACATCTTTCCTATAATTCGGTGACCAAAACTGTACATAATACTCCAAATTTGGCCTCACCAATGCCTTGCATAATTTCAACATTACAGGTAGATAGGGTAGTTAAGAAAGCTTATGGGGTGTTAGCTTTCATAAGTCAAGGGATAGAGTTTAAGAGTCACGATGTAATGATGCATCTCTATAAAACTCTAGTTAGGCCACACTTGGAGTACTGTGTCCATTTCTGGTCACCTCACTATAGGAAGGATGTGGAAGCATTGGAAAGGGTACAGAGGAGATTTACCAGGATGCTGCCTGGTTTAGAGAGTATGCATTATGATCAGAGATTAAGGGAGCTAGGGCTTTACTCTTTGGAGAGAAAGAGGATGAGAGGAGACATGATAGAGGTGTACAAGATATTAAGAGGAATAGATAGAGTGGATAGCCAGCGCCTCTTCCCTAGGGCACCACTGCTCAATACAAGAGGACATGGCTTTAAGGTAAGGGGTGGGAAGTTCAAGGGGGATATTAGAGGAAGGTTTTTTACTCAGAGAGTGGTTGGCGCATGGAATGCACTGCCTGAGTCAGTGGTGGAGGCAGATACACTAGTGAAGTTTAAGAGATTACCGGACAGGTATATGGAGGAATTTAAGGTGGGGGTGTTATACGGGAGGCAGGGTTTGAGGGTCAGCACAACATTGTGGGCCGAAGGGCCTGTAATGTGCTGTACTGTTCTATGTTCTCTATCCCAACTCCTATACTCAATTGTCTGATTTAAAAAGGCTGGCATACCAAAAGCTTTCTTCACCACTCTATCTACCTGAGATTCCACCTTCATGTAGTTGTAGAAAGAGACATGGGGGTGCCTAAACACCAGGCACCGAAAGCGTAATGTAGGTGAGATAACCAAGCATGTTAGTCTTCACTCAGTCTTCGCTTGTAGCAAGGTTGGCCCATGACAAACGTATTAGCCTGTTGCTGTCTGTAAGGAGTCTGCATGTCCTGCCCATTGCCACGTGGGTTTCCTCAGGGTGCTCCACTTTCCAATCACATACAAGTTAGGGTTAATATGTTGTGGGGGTGTTACGTTGACGGTGGAAGTATGAAGACACTTGTGAGTTGCTCCCAGCACGTGCCCAGACTGTGTTGGTCTTTGATGCAAAGAGCACCATAAGTTTTGACGTATGTGGGACAAATTTAATAAAGGTAATCCAATTAAATAAAGCTAAGCTGATAAAACTTAGTGAGACCGCAACCGGAATATTGCGTACTGTTTGCTTTCCTTCTCAAAGAAAATATCTACTTGCTGTGGAATGAGTTCATCAAAGGTTCTCCAGACTGACGTCTGAAAGACCGTCTCTTTTTATGAAGAGAGGTTGAGTAGACTGAATCTGTATTCACTAGAGTTTAGAAAAATGAAAGGAGATCTCACTGAAATGTCAACATTTCTGACCTTTAGTCTACTTTCTTTTGCTTCTCTAACTGCTCTCATTCACTTATCAACTCGATTCCGGGTTGAGCACTCTGACTGGTTGCATCACCGTCTGGTAGGGAGGCTCCAGTGCATGGGATCAGAAATAGCTGGTGAGGGCTGTAAATTTAGCCAGCTCTGTCATGGACACTAGCCTCTCCACCACTGAGCACACCTTCAAAAGACAATGCCTTATGAAGGTCTGATCCAAGGACCCCTCCTCCCCCCCGCCCCCGCATCACCCAGGACATACCCTTTTCTCATGTTGACCATCAGAGAGGAGGTACAGGAGCCTGAAGACACAACACACACTCAATGTTTTAGGAACAGCTTCTTCCCCTCCACCATCACATTTGTAAGTGACCCATGAACCCATGAACACTAACTCACTGTTTTTTCTCTCTTTTTGCACACTGTAACTTATAGAACTTTTTTATGTATTGCTGCAACAAAACGACAAAGTTGATGGCACGTTACGTTGGCACCACTTGCGGACTGCCCCTAGCACATCCTCGGACTGTGCTGGCTGTTGATGAAAACGACACATTTCACTGTATGTTTTGATTTACAAGTGACAAATAAAACTAATCCTTACAAGCAGGTATAAAGGGTAGGGGAGCCCAAAGCTAGAGGGAAGATATTTAAAACGAAAAAGGAAAAAATTTAAAAGGATATGTGGGGCAGCTCTTTCACACGGATGTGGAAATCATAGAGTCATACAGTCATAGAAAGTGGCCCTTTGGCCCATCGTGTCTATGCTGACCATCAAGAATCTATCTGTATTGAATCTCATTTATGGAACATTGAACACCCAGTACAGTACAGGCCCTTTGGCCCAAAATCTTTTTTTATATAATTTTTTAAATTCAATTTTCAAACTTGATTACATGGAATAATAATATCTACCCTGCCCCCTCCCCTTAACCCTTCCCCCCAATACATACCCCTACCTAAAAGAAAAGAAAGTAAAAGAAAAAAAAACAGAAAAAAGGAAGAGAGACTGCCTGGATATTGGAAGGTCTCCGGATACTCCATGGGATTCGAAATAAATTTAATATATGTATTTGTTTCTTTCCCAAAGAACCAACATCTTTATCATCGGAGCACCTATATATACAATCCTATCTTTTGTAAATAAGGGCGCCAAATATTCAAAAATGTATCATATTTATTTCTTAAATTATAAGTAATTTTATCAAGTGGAATACAGCTAAAAATTTCATTATTCCAACGATCCATACTTAAATACGAATCCGATTTCTTAGTAACTGCAATAGCCTTTTTGGCTACTGCCAATGCAATTTTTTATAAATTCTTTCTGGTATTTATTCAAGTTAAGTTTTGGCTCACAATCTTATACCAAGCTTTTAAACTATTCCAAGATCAAACTAGCCCTTCCATCCTACACAGCCCTCTATTTTCCTATCATCCATGTGCCTATCTAAGAGTCTCTTAAATGTCCCTAATGTATTTGCCTCTATCACCATCCCGGTAGAGTGTCCCACACATCCATCGCTCTCTGTACAGAATAGAAGTACTACCTCTGATATCCACCCTGTCCTTTCCTCCTATCACCTTAAAAATTATGCCCTCGCATATCAGACATTCCTGTCCTGAGATACATCACCAGAGAAACTCACAACTTCCGCAGATGTACCGTGAAGAGCAACCTGACGATTTGGTATGGAGCGGCCACTGCACTGGATCGCAGAAAGCTGTAATCTCAGCCTCCCCCACCATGGGCACAGCACTCCCTAGTACTGAGGACATCTTAAAAATGCAAAGCTACGAAAAGGCAGCATCTGTCATGAAATGCCCCCATCACCCAGGACATGCCCTCTTCTCATTGCTACCAACGAGGAGGTACAGGGACCTGAAGGCACACACTCAATGATTTAGGAACAGCTTCTTCCTCTCCACCATCAGAATTCTGAATGGACAATGAACCCATGTACTACTAATTTACACACACACACACACACACACACACACACACACACACACACACACGTGTGTATACGCACTAGGTCTGTAGCTTAGTAAGACTTTGCAATTCAAGTGTTTGTCTTGATAATGCAATAAGAGTGCCTACTTTAACCATCTTCACAGGCATTGGGCACCGGGTCCAGCCTCCCTCTCTGTGAAGAATACTTTCTCAGCTTCCTTCGAATCTCTGAGCAGCTTTGAGGCAGCGGTGAGTGGATTAATGAAAAGGTTGAAAGCTCACTGATGGGCAATGGAATGTAAAGTATTCCAGCGCGGGTTTGGGGCCGAGTGGCCTCCTGCCCTCCTAATCAGTATGCCTGATGTTGTAGTGTGCGAAGGAAGAGAAGTGAGTGCAGTTACTATTACCAGGGAGAAGGTGCTCAAAAAGCTGAAAGACCTAAAGGTACATAGGTCACCCAGAACAGATGAACTGCACCCTAGGGTTCTGAAAGAGGTAGCATTAGAGATTGTGGTGGCATTAAAAATGATCTTTTTAAAATCATTGGACTCTGGCATGGTGCCAGAGGACTGGGAAATTGCAAAAGTCACTCCACTCTTTAAGAAAGAAGGAAGGCAGCAGAAAGAAAATTATAGACCAGTTAGCCTGACCTCAGTGGTCGGGAAGATGTTAGAGTCAATTGTTAAGGATGAGGTGATGGAGTTCATGGTAACACAGGACAAGATAGTAAAAAGTCAGCATGGTTTCTCTAAGCTTTTCAAAAGTCTACACCAACCAGTGAGCATTCACCTGTGTTAATCACATCTTGTAGCAATGGGGCATGACTTGGGGGATTCAAGTAATCCTTGAGATGTGTATTAAATGTTATCAGCAACTCTGCTGCCACCACTGTTCTGGATACTCACCATCCTCTGAGTGAAGAACATCCCCCTCTGAATCTCTTACCCCTTCCCCTAAACATACTGTATTTCTTCCAGTTTTATAACCATGTCCATGACCATGATTGTTCTTGGCAAATTTTTCTACAGAAGTGGTTTGCCATTGCCTTCTTCTGGGCAGTGTCTTTACAAGACGGGTGACCCCAGCTATTAGCAATACTCCTCAGAGATTGTCTGCCTGGTGTTGGTGGTCGCATAACCAGGACGTGATCTGCACCAGCTGCTCGTACGACCATCCACCACCTGCTCCCATGGCTTCACGTGGCCCTGATCGGGAATGTGGAGGATGAACCTAAGCAGATACTACACCTTGCTCAAGGGTGACCTGCAGTCTACCGGAGGGAAGGAGTGCCTTACAACCCCTCTGACAGAGACGTATCTCCACACGACTACCCTATCTATACCTCTCACAAGAGATTCTGCAGATTCTGGAAATTTTGAGCAAATTCTACAGATGCACAGTAGAGAGAACTGGTAACTGCACTGCGGTGGAGAGGAAGGCTCTACAATGGGTAGTCAAAACCGCTCAAAGTATCGCTGACATCAGACTACCTGTCATCAATGACATATATTGCAGAAAGTTGCTGGAAAAGGGCCAATAACATTAAGAAGGATCTCTCACAGCAAATCTGTGCTCGCAAACGCTGGGGAAATAACTGAGAACATCCAACTATCTAAGTATATTAGAAAATAGTGGGACACTCCACAGGTCAGGCAGCATCTGTGGAAAGAATGGTTAGAATGACAACGCATCACTGGCACCAACCTACCCACTGTCACAGGCACATATACAGAAAGACACTGGAAGAGGATCAGTAACATCATGAAGGATCCCACCTAGCCTACTCACAGACTGCTTGTCACACTCAGAGTCAGAATCAGGTTTAATATCACCAGCATACATTGTGAAATTTACTGTCTTTGAGGCAGCAGTACAATACAGTACACGATAATAGAAAAAAATGTGTTCAATGTCCATTGAGATATCAGAGGGCAGAAGGAAAAAAGCTGTTCCTGAATCACTGACGGTGTGCTTTCAGCCTTCTGTACTGATGATAACAATGAGAAGAGGGCATGTCCTGGGTGATGGGGTCCTTAAAGTAGATGCTGCCTTTTTCCATCAGAGGCTACGCAGCATCCATGCCAGGGCCACCAGACACAACAACAGTCACTTTCCCCAAGAAGTAAGGCTGATCACTCCTCCACCCACTAACCCACCCCTCCACACGGCCAACCACCACTCCTGTCAGAGTCACCTTATGTCCAGACACTGCTGTGCCGAGCGTCACTTTATGGAAATACAATCAATCAATGTATATAAGCTATCTTATGTACAGTATTATATTTATATTTGTTTAAATTATTGTGTTCTATTGTGATCCAAGGCAACAATTATTTTCTTCTTTACACTTGTGTACTGGAAATGATATTAAGCATTAAACAATCTTAAGCACCACACACAAAATGCTAGAAGAACTCAGCAGGTCAGGCAGCATCTATGGAAAAGAGTAAACAGTTGATGTTTCGGGCTGAGACCCTTCATCGGGACATTACAAAATCTTCATATTTTCCTCTACCTCAGGGCCTCAAATACCAGCAGACTATCCACACAAAAAATTCGGCTGACCAAAATACAAACATCCTGCCCTCTGCAACTTTCAATGACAGCTCTAGAATCCCTCTGTGTGAGCTGGAAATTTATTTTTGTGTTTATATTTGGCTCTACGGTAAGGGGTTTTATTAAATGTAGGTCACCTTTACATGTACATATAGTAACTTTGGTATACAGGTCTGAATGTCTGATTTATATTTTCCTCACAAACACCTGGGCATCAATATTTCTACACCTGACTCTTTTAAAATGTTATAACATTTCCATAGTCATTTGATGTTCAATAAGGCAATAGTGAGATGCTAATGGAATTTGATAATGACATTGCAATTTTAGATACCTCTCTGTGATGTTTCCCAAAATACTAAGTAAATGTCAGGTGAGCAAGCCAGAAGATCTGGAACGAGGCTGACCCAATTTTAATGTCACCCAAGAGCGTTTACCAAAATCCCTCGGGGACAATGCCCAGAGACAACCTGTGTAATTTGGAACTGTGAACTCTGTTTTTTTTTTCCCCTGCAGAGATGAACCTCTCTTTAATAGATGAGAGAGTGTCAACGTTTAACTTTGGCAGTGTCTTTTGTAAGAAGGTTGCAGAGAGCCTTTAAGGAGATAGAAATGAATAGGGAATGGTGTGGCAAATGGAATTTTGGTTGGGGAGGGGAATGTGAAATCATTAAAAGAAAAGAAAGATGGTGTAATACAGTGAACTTGTTGAAGAGGAATCTAAATGCCCTTCAAAGAATATGTTTAAAGCTAAAGCTAAAAGATGAAGGATCTCAGCCAGAGACATCGACACTTTATTCATCTCCACATTGTGTGTGTGTGTTGCTCTGAATTTCCAGCATCTGCAGAATCCCTTCTGGTTGGAGTAATAAAATCATAGAAATTACACCACATAAACAGGCCATTCAGCTCATACAGTCCATGTCGAGCCACTTAAACTACCTATTCCTATCGGCCTGCACCCAGACCATAGACTTCCGTTCCCCAACCATCCAATTGCCTATCCAAACTTCTCTTAAGTGTTGAAATCAAACTCGCATGCACCACTTGTGCTGGCGGCTCGTTCCACACTCTCATAATCCTCTGAGTGAAGAAGCTTCCTCTTATGTTCCCCTTAAATATTTAGCCTTTCACCCTTAACCCATGGCCTCTAGATGTAGTGCCACCCAACGTCAGTGGAAAAAGCCTATACTCTATACTCCTCATAATTTTGTAAACCTATATCAAATCGCCTCACAATCTTCTATATTCCAAGAACTGAATTTCTAACCTATACAATCTTCCTATATGTCAGGTTCTCCACACCTGGCAACATCATTATAAATTTTCTATGTAATCTTTCAACTTTATTTACAACTTTCCTGTAGGTAGGTGACCAAAACTGCACACAATACTCCAAAGTGGACCTCACCAATGTCTCATACAACTTCAGCATAATATCCCATCTACTGTACTCAATACTTTGAATGACAATGTGCAGAAAGCTTTCTTTACACGAGAACATGTGGTGGCATCCGCTAGCCTTGCGAGACCATGGATCTGCGCCTGGAAAGTTTTGCTTCAGTCTGTGTTAGAGCAGCGTCTGTTGTGGTGTAGAGGCCCACACGGGAGTGACAGACTCAGCTGCAGCGACTGCACTTGAACGCACTGTCCTCCAGTGTTGTCTTGGTGCTGTTTTTCTGATGAATGCGCTTTTCTTCAGCAGCAAGCCTCAGCTTCTCTTCTCCTCTTTTTACACCTCTGCGTAGTTCCAGCCTCCAGTGAGAGCGATCGCTTGCAATATCCTCCCACCTCTCGACGTTCATTTTCAGTGACTTCATGTCTCTCTTGCAAAAGTCTTTGAAACGAAGATGGGGCCGCCCTTGTGCTCTCTTGCCAGAGGCCAGTTCCCTGTACAGCAGGTCTTTCGGGATCCTCCCATCTGACATGCGGTGTATGTGGCCCAGCCAGCGGAGACGGCCTTGTTGGAGTAGGATGAAGAGGCTGGGTATCTGGGCGCGGGCCAGGACCTCATTGTTTGTGTCTCAGTCAGTCCACATGATGTACAGGATGCGTCTCAGGCTGCGAAGGTGGAAGGCGTTGAGACGCCACTCTTGTCTGGAGTAGAGGCTCCAGGTCTGGCTGCCGTAAAGCAGTGTGCTGAGGACACAGGCCCTGTAAACTGCAACTTTGGTGTGCGTCGTCAGCTTTCTGTTCTCCCAGACTCTCTTTGTCAGCCTGGCGAATGTTGAGGCTGCTCGTCCGATCCGTCTGTTGATCTCGGGGTCTAGGGAGAGGCTGTCCGTGATGGTGGAGCCAAGGTTTGTAAACTCGTGAACTACCTCCAGCTCATAGTTGTTGATGGTAATAGCAGGGGGGTGCTCAACGCCTTGGCCCAACACGTTGGTCTTCTTCAGGCTGATGGTCAAGCTGAAGTCCTGACAGGCTCTTGAGAAGCTGTCCATGAGGCGTTGCAGTTGCTCTTCAGAGTGTGTTGCCAGTGCCACGTCATCTGCAAACAACATGTCCCTGATGAGTACTTCATGAACCTTGGTTTCTGCCCTCAGCCAGGACAGAGTGAACAGCCTCCCGTCCTATCTGGTGTGAAGGTAGACACCATCAGTTGATGTTCCAAAGGCGTGCTTCAGCATGACTGTGAAGAAGATGCTGAACAGGGTTGGGGCAAGCACACAGCCCTGCCTCACACCGCTGCGGATATTGAAGGCCTCCGAAGAAGAACCGTCGAACTGAACGACGCCCTTCATGTCTGTGTGGAATGACTGAACTATCCTGAGGAGCCTCGGGGGACAACCAATCTTGGCGAGGATTTTGAACAGGCCATCTCTGCTCACAAGATCGAAGGCCTTCGTAAGGTCAATGAAAGCGACGTAGAGTGGTTGTCTTTGCTCTCTGCATTTCTCTTGTAGCTGTCGAAGGGAGAAGATCATGTCGATTGTGGAGTGTTCTGACCTGAAACTGCACTGAAACATATGAATATAACATATTGGAGCATAATAAAGACATTTGGCCTATCAAGTCTACTCTGCCATTTCATCATGGCTGATCCATTTTTCCTCCCAACTCCAATCTCCTGCCTTCTTCCTGCATCCCTTCATGCCCTGACCAGTCAAGAATCTATCAACCTCTGCATTAAATATACATAATGACTTGTTCTCCATAGCTGTCTATGACAACAAATTCCACAGATTTACTTCTCTCTGGTACAGAAATTCCTCTTCATCTCCGTTCTAAAAGAAACTCTTCTATTCCGAGACTGTGTCCTCTGGTCTTAGACTCTCCCACCACAGGAAATATCCTCTCCACATCCAGAGCCAGAGCCATCAAAGGATCTTCATATGCCAAGCTGTTTAATCCTGGTATCATTTTCATGAACTTCCTTGGAACCCTCTCCAGTTTCAGCACATCCATTCTAAGATAAAATTTTAGGGAGAATTCAATTACATTATGATCACTATGTTCTATTACCTGAAGCTCTCTAATCAAACCCGGTTCATTGCACAACACCCAATCCAGAATAGCAGATCCTCCAGTGGGCTCAACTACGAGCTCCTCTATGATTATTGTAACATTTCCCTTTTGGCATCCGTACTACTGTTTGGGGGTCTGTATATAACTCCCATCAGGGTCTTTTAACCCTTGCAGTTCGTTAGCTCTATCCACAATGTTTCAACATCTTCTGACTCCATGTCACCTTTCTAATGATTTAATTTCATATTTTACCAACAGAGTCACACCACCCACCTCTGCCTTCCTGCCTGTCCTTTCGATACAATATGTATTCTTAGACATTAAACTCCCAGCCATGATTCACTAATGCTGACAACATCATGCTTGCCAATCTGCAACTGCGTTACAAGTTCATCAACCTCATTCCATATTCTGTGCACATTCAAATATATCACCTTTAGTCCTGTGTTCACCCTTTTAGATTTTATCCGCCTTTTACATTGTAACTCATCCTGTTGCCTGCAATTTTGCCCTATCAACAGCCTCTCCTTGCTTGGAGTCTCAGTACACATTGCCTCTGTTCTTGAGACATTGAGTCGCCTGGGACTGTACTCACTGGAATTCAAAAGAATGAGAGGAAATCTTATAGAAGCATATAAATTATGAAAGGGATAGATAAGATAGAGGCAGGACAGTTGTTTCCACTGGTAGGTGAGACTAGAACTAAGGGACATAGCCTCAAGATTCGGCAGTGTAGATTTAGGACGGAGATGAGGAGAAACGGCTTTTCTCAGAGAGTGGTGAATTTGTGGAATTCTCTGCCCAAATTTGGATAGATTTTTTGCATAGTAGGGGAATTAAGGGTTATGGAGAAAAGACATATAGGTGGAGATGAGTCCATGGCCAGATCAGCCATCATCTTATTGAATGACAGAGCAGGCTTGACGAGCCAGATGGCCAACTCCTGCTCCTATTTCTTAGGTTCTTATGTTCTTACGTAAACCAACTACCTTATCCTCTGCACTCACAACATGCTGGAGGAACGCAGCAGGTCAGGCAGCATCCATGGAAACAATCAGTCAACGTTTCAGCCCGGAACCCTTCGTCAGGACTGAAGAGGAAAGGGGCAGAGGGCCTATAAAGAAGGTGGGGGGAGGGTGGGAAGGAGAAGGCTGGTAGGTACCAGGTGAAAAACCAGTACGGGGAAAGATAAAGGGGTGGGGGAGGGGAGGCAGGGAGGTGATAGGCAGGAAAGGTGAAGAAGGAATAGGGGAAAACACAACGGGTAGTAGAAGGAGGCGGAACCATGAGGGAGGTGATAGGCAGCTGGGGGAGGGGGCAGAGTGAAACTGGGATGGGGGAAGGGAGGGGGTGTGAATTACTGGAAGTAATTCCCACCCCCTGCCCCTTCCCTCTTCAGTTCTGACGAAGGGTTCCGGCTTGAAATGTTGACTGATCATTTCCACGGATGCTGTCTGACCAGCTGAGTTCCTCCAGCATGTTGTGAGTGTTGCTTTCACCCCAGCATCTACAGAGTATTTTGTGCTATCCTCTGCACTACCACTCTAGTTCCCATCCCCCTGCCAAATTAGTTTAAACCCACCCGAACAACTCTAGTCAACCTGCCCTCAAGGATATTGGACTCCCTCAGGTTCAGGTGTAACCAATCCCTTTTGTATAGGTCATACCTTCCCCAGAAGAGATCCCAGTGATTCATAAATCTAAACCCCTGCCCCATGCACCAGTTCCTCAGCCAAGCATTCATCTGCCAAGTCATCCTATTCTTTCCCTCACTGGTGTGTGGCACAGGCAGCAATCCAGAGATTACTACCCTGGAGGTCCTGTTTCTCAGCTTTCTACCTAGCTCCCTAACATCTCTCTTCAGGACCTCCTCACCTTGTCTACCTGTGTCATTGGTGCCAATATGTACCAAGACTTCTGGCTGCTCACCTTTGCCCTTGAGAATGCCATGGACACAATCCGAGACATTCCTGATCCTGGCACCAGGGAGGTGCCTCTATCGTACCCACAGAACCTCATCTCCGTTCCTCTGACTGAAGAATCTTCTACCAACACTGCTGTCCTCTTCACCTCTCTGCTCTCCTCAGTCACAACATCAGACTCAGTGTCAGGTACCCAGTCACTGTGGCTCCCCTCGGCAGGTTGACCCCTCAAGACTACCCACAGTTTTATACTTATTATTGAGGGGAATGGTCACATGTGTACTTAGCACTGGCTGTGCAATTCCCCTGCTTCTCCTGTCAGTCACCCAGTTACCTGTCTCCTGTAACCTAGGAGTGACTACCTCCCTGTAGCTCCTATCTATCACCTCCTCATTCTCCCGTATGTATCAAAAGTCTTTGAGCTGCAGTTCCAGTTCCTTAATACGTTCTCTCAGGAGATGCAGCTTGGTGAACCTGGTGCAGATGCGTTTATCTGGGACTTCCCAGGCTTCCCACATCCCACACAGATTACAGAACACTGCCCCTGGAGCCATTCTCACTATCCTAAGCACGAATAGATGACAAATGAACAAATAACACAGATAGAGTAACTTTCCAGACAATCTACCTTACTAAAGCCACTCTAAAGACTGGCATACGCCAAAACAATAGCCACTCTGCTTGCCCCTGTGCCATTTTTATTGGGCCTTTCTAATGAACCCCTCTTGCGAATTGGTCACTGCTCAACTCAGGGAAACCGTCGTGAAACTCTGCCTTTGAAATCTCGATCGTCACCCTGAATAAAAAGTAGCACCTTTCCTGGTGTGGATTGTCCAACTCAGAAAAATCTGGCTCAAATCTCTGCTTTTAAATCTTGAACATGGAGCTGACTGAAAGGCAACTCTTTTTACACAATGCCTCTTGCTGACTGGTCGCTCCTCAACTCAGAGAAACTGCCACGGAATTCCGCCTTTGAAATCCTGATTAAAAAGTCACTTATTTCACGCAGCCCTGGTGTGGATTGTCCAACTTCCTAGATTTACAACCTGAGCTTCAGCTTTAAAGATTCCCTTTATTTGTTATCTGTGCATCAAAATATCAAAAAATGTAGGGAAATGCCTCATGTTGTGTCAATGACCAACACGGTCCGAGATGTGCTGGGGGTATCCCTCGAGTATTAGCATGCTTCTGGTGCCAGCATAGTGTGATTCAGGTCAGGTCACTGGTCTGAGTGCTACTGGTACCATGTAACCCAGTACTACCTGTAGCACAGTCAGGTGGTCGGCGACTAAACCGGCTACCCCACCAGGCTTGCCTGGTCAGGAGGGCGGCTAGACACCCTGCAGGATGAGAAACAAGACCTGTCAAAGGGCGGATGAACCCTCTTGTAGGGTCAGCGGCCATCTAGCAAACATGTGCCGTGAAGCGCGGAAAGGGCATCCCTTGCATCGAAGCTTGGTCTGGCCATTCACCGCAACAGAACTTCCCCCAGCCGTCTTGGACCCCACCATACCACTGGATCCTGGAGGGGATGTTGAGAGGGTGGGTCTGGACCTGTGCAACCCCCTACTCACCTAAAATCCACTCACGCACACGCTGTTCCTTTCTGAGGAGTGGGGTCAACCCCACTAACTGACTGAAAGGAACCATCATCATCCCATGGGATGGGTAGCCAGAGAGTGTGTCCACAAGTTCCTAACCCTTACCTGTACGACTTTGGAACGTTAGAGGAAATCGGATCACCTGGATGAATCCCACATGGACACAGGGAGAATGTACAAACTCCATACCTTCAGCGGTAGGTTCTGAACTTTGACCTGTGATTGCTGGCACTGTAAAGCCTTACGCTAACTGCTACACTATCGAGCCACAGTATAGCAATTTTTTAAAAATCAATGTGCAAGGATAAAAGCAACTTACCAGAATTATACAGGATCCTATGGAGAATGCATTTAAAGTTGATCTCACAAAATGGGAAATTTTCCAATTTTGACTACAATCAAGAAAAGAGTGGTGGGTGCCAGGAATGTACTGCCTGGGGTGGCGGGAAAGGCAGTAACAATGGAGACTTTGACGTTACCAAGCTTGGCAATTAACAGCAGATGCTTCATCACCAGTTGAGGTGACATCCTCAGTGCACAGTTGTTGGCGTTTCTCCCTGGGAGAGCTCGTGTTTATATAGGTTCATTTGCCTTAATCCTGATTGGCTAACCCTTCAGTTGACCTTTGAATTCTATTGGCTTGTATTTCTTTGGCTCTTAGGAGTTTATAGATGGTGTCTGTTTCAATAAGTTTATGGAGTTATCAGAAGAGAAGCACACTTCCAAAAATTCTTGTGACTGCTTTGTGTTTGCCTGCACCAGAACCTTTGCAGTGCCTCAGTTAAAGTCACCACCATCCTAAATATTGGAGACTTCTAAGAGACGCTTAGATAGGCACGTGAATGCTAGGAAAATGGAAGGATATGGAAATTGTACAGGCAGAAGGGATTAGTTTGATTACTATTTTAATTGGTTCAGCAAAGCATTGTGGGCTGAAGGGCCTGTCCTGTGTTCTTTCTCCTCTCACATAGAACAGTCCAGGCCAAAAGCTTTTTTATCCCAGGAAAAGGGAAGCAAAAGCCCGAGGCAGTCAGTTCAAGGTGATTCCTTTCAGTATAAGGTCAAAAGGGGGCTGTTGAGCGTAGGAGCAAACTGAAAGATCATATGAAGTTGATGTTAGAAATACTGTGCAATTTATTAAAAAGTAGTCCAGCCAAAGCTTATCTGTCTGAGCATGAACTTGATACGTCTTTTACATTCTCCGTTGACAAGATTACCAGTAAAACTTAAATTAAATAAGTTAAATTAAATAAGTAATGCAAGAAGCAAAAATAAAAACGGGAAAGTAGTGAGATAGTGCTCATTGTCCATTCAGAAACCTGATTGCAGAGGGGATGAAGCCGTTCCTGTGTTGTTGAGAGTGTGCCTTCGGGCTCCTGTACCTCCTCCTTGATGGCAGCAATGAGATTACAGAGTTACAGGAGAAAATGATTATCCACAGGTCTAGCAGTAAATCCAATTTTTTGTTACAATAATGGGTGTGTGCAATGACATAATTAGTGAAGTTCCTGAAACTTGTCACTTCTGCCTTTCTGGTCCCTACTTTAGTCTGTGGTTCCCCGTTACCACATTAGCACAATCCACATCTCCACTAGTTTACTAGTTATTAGCCCTCACTGTTCTATTCTTTACTCCATTCACCAGTGATTGTACAATGATATTGGAACTGGTGATAGTCTATCTCTCCATGTCTCTATCATTGTCTCACTCACTTTCTCGTGTTGCGTTTGCAATTAAGCCAAGCATCACTTTTCAAATTGTCATCGTGTTCCACATCACCCTCCTCTGCTTCACTCCTGTTTTTCTCTGTCATCTACTCCAGCCTTATGACCCTCCAGCATCCACAAGAACGATGACAGATGCTGGAACTTAGCATATCTAGCAGCAACTGTGAGGAGAAATGAACAGTCGACATATTGGGCATACAGTCTTCATCAGGACTGGAAAGAAAAAAATGGTGCCAAGCCACGGTTTCTGTCTAGGCCAAAGCTCAGAATTAGTTGTCTTTTGGGTTCATAAAAACGGTTTTAGGGTCAGAGAGGGGAGCTGGGGTGGTGGTCAGATTAGGGTTTAGAGACAGGGATGTGGGGGAGTTAGAAGTCAGATTAGGGTTTAGGGACAGGGATATGGGGGAGCTAGAAATCAGATTAGAGTTTAGGGACAGGGATATGGTAGATTTAGAGTTCAGGTTAGAGTTAAAACAGGGGTACGGTAGATTTAGAGGTCAGATTGGGGTTTAGAGACAGGGATGTGGGGGAGTTAGAAGTCAGATTAGGGTTTATGGACAGGGATATGGGGGAGCTAGAAATCAGATTAGGAATTAGGGACAGGGATGTGGAAGAGTTAGAGCTCAGGTTAGGGTTTAGGGACAGGGATGTGGGGAGTTTGAGGTTAGGTTAGAGTTAAGGGACAGGGATATGGTAGATTTAGAGGTCAGATTTGGTTTTAGGGACAGAGATGTGGGGAGTTAGAAGTCAGATTAGGAATTAGGGACAGGGATGTGGGGAGTAGAGGTCAGATTAGGAATTAGGGATAGGGATGTGGGGAGTTAGAGGTCAAGTTATGGTTAAGGGACAGGGATATGGTAGATTTAGAGGTCAGACTTGGTTTTAGGGACAGGGATGTGGGGAGTTAGAAGACAGATTAGGAATTAGGGACAGGGATGTGGGGAGTTAGAGGTCAGGTTATGGTTAAGGGACAGGGATATGGGGGAGTTAGAGGTCAGGTCGGAGTCTAGGCCTCCACTCCACATTCCACATTTGAAGGCCAATGACAGCAGAAAAAAAACACAAACATTAACTCAGTAGTGACTTTATTAGGTACAGGAGATGCCTAATGTGGTAAACCATTTATATATGTTGTAACTCGGTTGCCTGTCTGGACACACCCCTCTGCTGACTGCCCCTGTGGCTCCTCCCACAGAGTCCTGTATAAAGGTGTACGCCTTGCCCCTTCCCCTCAGTCCGGGGGCAGACACTTACTGTGGAGGTCGTATTGTACAGCGAATAAAAGCCTTTCAGTATTTTACCAAACCTCAGTCTTTTGGAGTAATTGAAGGTGCTTCACCTAATAAAGTGGCCACTGAGTGTAACTATCTATCTATCTATCTCTCTCTCTCACCTCAATTTGCCTATTACTGGCCAGCTCTTGCTGCACCCCCTCTCCCAACCTGTTTATCCAGGCTATCTCCTTCTGAATCTCAGTCGAGATGAAGAGTCCACTGTCCATTTGCTTCCTGCCTGACCATTTGATTTCCTCTAGCATTTTGTGTGCTGCTCTGTAAATGCTTTGCTGATAGAGAGCCACACTCTCGCAGATTTTAAACGAAACACAAACTGAGATGCTGCCTGAATGGACCGCATGCAAAGAACACTGCAACCAAATATTTGACGAAAGTGGGAAGATCTTCTTGTTCAATATTAATCTGTCGATTAACATTATTAAGAGAGGTTCCTGGCTTTGGGAGTTTGCTGAGAGTAAATTTATTGCCTAGTTTTAAATATAATAAAAACATGTTCCAAAAGCCGTATGAAAGAATTTGTTGGAGGAACTCAGCAGATTGAGCGGTGCAGAGTACAGAAGCATATAGTACAAGAACAGGACCTTCAGCCCATGAGATTTTGCTGAACTAATTAGTCCAATAATTAAATGCCTCACTAAACTAATCCTTTCTGTCCACCGAATGTCCCTATCCCTCCATTCCTTAAGCATTCATGTATCTACCAAAAACCTCTTAAACTCCTCTAATGTCTTTGCATCCATTCCCACCCCAGGCAGCCAATTCCAGGCACCCACCACTCTCTGTGTAAAAATCTTGCCCTGTTCTTAGATAGGCACATGAACAATAGGAAAATGGAGGCTAGGTGGGAGTGAAGGGTTAGGTAGATGTTAGAGTAGGTTAACACAACATCATGTGCTACACTGTGCTGTAATGATCTACATTCTATGTTCTCATCATCATCTTCAACATTGTGTGCCGTGTTGTAAGATGTAGATGATCATAATCTCCATGTCAATGATTTGGATGATAGAATTGATGGCTTTATTGCAAAGTTTGCAGACCATATGAAGGTAAGTGGAGTGGCAGGTAGTTTTGAGGAAGTAGAGAGGCTACAGAAGGACCTAGACAGATTAGGAGAATGAGCAAAGAAATGGCGGATGGAATACAGTGCCGGGAAGTGTATGGTCATGCACTTTGGTCAAAGAAATGAAAGGGTTGATTATTTTCTAAATGAAGATAAAGCACGAAAAACTGAGGCACAAGGGGGCTTGGGAATCCTTGTGCAGGATTCCCTAAAGATTAATTTGCAGGTTGAGTTTGTGGTGAGAAAGGCAAATACAATGTTAGCATTCTGTTGTTAGCAGGTTTGGGCACTTATCTTAGAAAGGGTGTGCTGAAACTGGAGAGGGCTCGAAGGAGGTTCACAAAAATGATTCCAGGATGCAATGGCTTGTTATATGAAAAAAGCCTGATGGCTCTGGGCCTGTATTCACTATAATTCAGAGGAATGAGTGGTGACATCATTGAAACCTATTGAATGGTGAAAAGCCTTGGTAGAGTGGATGTGGAGAGGATATTTCCTATGGTGGGAGAGTCTAAGACCAGAGAACTCAGCCTCAGAATAGAGGGGTGTTCTTTTAGAATGGAGATGAGGAGGAACTTCTTTATCCAGAGGGTGGTAAATCTATGGAATTCTTTGCCACAGGTAGCTGTGGAGGCCAAGTCTTTTATGTATACTTAAGGCAGAGGTTGACAGATACTTGATTTGTCAGGACATGATGGGATACGGGAAAAGGAAAGAGATTGGGGTTGAGATGAAAATTGGATCAGCCATCATGAAATAGCAGAGCAAACTCAATGGACCAAATAGCCTAATTCTGCTCCTATATCTTACGGTCTTATGACTGTTCTTGGCAAATATTTCTACAGAAGTGGTTTACCATTGCCGTCTTCTGGGCAGTGTCATTACAAGACGGGTGACCCCAGCCATTAGCAATACTCTTCAGAGGTTGTCTGCCTGGTGTAAGAGATCGCATAACCAGGACTTGAGATATGCACCAGCTGCTTCCATAGCTTCACTTGATGTTGATTGGAGGGGATGCTAAGCAG
This sequence comes from Mobula hypostoma, assembly GCF_963921235.1. Lineage (NCBI taxonomy): Eukaryota > Metazoa > Chordata > Chondrichthyes > Myliobatiformes > Myliobatidae > Mobula > Mobula hypostoma. The sequence goes on from NC_086108.1 coordinate 108,851,785, forward strand.
GTGCTACACCCCACCCAAGGGTGACCTGCAAGCTAGTGGAGGGAAGAAGCGCCTTACATCTTCTTTGGTAAAGACATACCTCCACCTTCACCCCGCCATTGTTGTGTCTCCTATGTTCTAACAAGAACTCAAAGAGTGGTATACCTTTTCATACACTCACTTACCCTCTGTACCTAATAAAGTGGCCATTGAGTCTATGCTTGTGGTCCATCCATTTCAATGTTCTGAGTATTGTGTGTTCAGAGAAGCTCTTCCGCATACCACTGTTGTAACTGTTGTAATTACTTACACAAAACTGGAGGAACGCAGCAGGTCAGGCAGCATCTGTGGAAATGAATAAGCAATCAACATTTCAGACCAAGTCCCTTCTTCAGGACTGCGAAGGAAAGGGGAAGATGCCAGAATAAAAATGTGCGGGAAGGGGAAGAAGGCTAGCTAGAAGGTGATAGGTGAAGCCGTGTGGGTGAGAAAGGTCAAGGGCTGGAGAAGAGGGAATCTGATAGGAGTGGAGAGTGGACTATAGGAGAAAGGAAAGGAGGAGGGGACCCAGTGTGGGAAGTGATAGGCAGCTGAGAAGAAGTAGAAGGTTAGTGGGGGGGGGGGGATTTTGTTACCGGAAGCAGAAATCAGTATTCATGACATCATATTGGAGGATACCTAAACAGAATATAAGATGTTGCTCTTCCACCTTGAGGGTGGCCTTGTCTTGTCACAAGAGGAGGACATGGACTAACATTTTGGAATGGGAAGAGGAATCGAAATTAAAATGTTTGACCACCGGGAAGTTCCATTTTTAGCGGATGGAGTGGAAGCACTTGACAAAGCGGTCCCCTAATTTATGACAGGTCTCACTAGTGTAAAGGGGGCCACATCGGGAGCACCAGACACAATAGATGACCCCAGCAGATTCACAGGTGATGTGTTGCCTCACCTAGTAGGACTGTTTGGGGCCAGAAAGGAGGTGAGGGAGGAGGTGTAAAGGCAGGTATAGCACTTAGTTCACCTGCAGGGATAAGTGCCAGGATGGACGTTAGTGGTGAGAGTCAAATGGATAAGGAAATCGCGGTGGTGGGGGGGAGATTCCTACGGAAAGTGGAGTGGGGAGGGGGAAGGTAAAGATATGTTTAGTACTGGGATCCCTTTGGAGACGGCAGAAGTTGTAGAGGTAATGTGTTGAATGCAGATTCTGATGGGGTGGTAGATAAGGCAAAAGGAACGGCCATTGTTAAGTTGGTGGGAAGATAGGTTGAGTGGGGATGTTCAGGAAATGGAGGAGATGCAGGTGAGTTACTGCTGCCTTCCTGTCAGCTTAAACCAGTCTGGCCATTCCCCTCTGATCTCTCTCATTAACAAGGCATTGTCACCCACAGAACTGCCACTCTCTGGTTTTGTTCAGTTTTTTGCACATTCTCTGTAAACTCTAGAGGCTGATTAGCATGAACATCCCTGGAGTTCAGCAGTTTCTGAGATACCCATACCACCCTGTCTGGTGCCACAGCCAAAGACACTTCGACCACATTTCTTTCCCATTCTGATGTTCGGTCTGAACAACAACTGAACCTCTTGACCATGTCTGCATGCTTTGTACATTAAGTTGCTGCTACCTGATTGGCTGATTAGATATTTGCATTAATAAGCATTAGGAAACATGTACCTAATAAAGTGGCCACTGAGTATATGCTCTCTTTCATTGGTAAGGCTAGCATTTAATGACAAACATCAGTTCCTCTTAAACCAGATGGTTAATCCACCTGCATGTAGTGTAATAGTTCATGTACCACTTTACAGCGTCCACAATTAGTGATCCGGATTCAATTCCTGTCACTGTCCGAAAAGAGTTTGTACCTGCTCCCCATGACTGTGTGGGTTTCCTCTGTATGGTCTCATTTCCTCCCACATTCCAAAAATGTATGGCTTCGGGTTAGTAAGTTGTGGGCCTGCTATGTTTTCGCCAGAAATGTGGCGATTTTTGTGGGCCGCCCCCAGCACATCCTCGGACTGCGTTGGTCACTGATGCAAATTACATATTTCACTGTGCGTTTCGATATACGTGTGACAAATAAAGCTGATCTTTATTTCATACTCAACCACACTGGAAGACTGAAGGCTTCCTCCCTTAAGGACATTCATGAAACAGATGGACTTTTACAACAATCCAGTAATTTTGTGCCTTCTATTACAGATGGTTATTTCTTGTTACATTCCAGAATAGTAATTGAAATAAAATTCGACAGCTGCCGTAGTGTAATTTAAGCAGGTTGCTAGCCAGTACGTTAACCACCGCACCATCGCCATACAGAGACTGCGGTAAAGATCTTTGGCATGTTTTTCTGCCAGCCAAAATTCTGTGGTGGACAGGAGGAATGAGGTCAGGTGACTCTGGGTTTCTGAATCAGTGAGATGCGTTTGAGTCCTCAAGTTCAGGATCCCATCACCAGTGAGTCCAGAGCTTGAGGCCTAATGTTCGGTGATCGGCAGTTCATAGGGTTGATGGTGGGGATCGAGGTCCTCGGATAATTGGTCATTGTAAACTGTTCCATGATTAGGCTAGGGTTTCTAAGCGGCATGGCTCAAAGGACAGGAAGGACCCATTCCATGCTGTATCTCAATAAGTAAATAAATAAATAACATGATGTCACCTTGTATTAGCCATTTCTACCCTGGATAAAAGTCTCTGGCTGCCCACTGGGTCTATGCCTCTTATCATCTTGTATACCTCTATCCATGTTTTGGGCTGAACCACAAATGAGTCGAAATGAAGGGTCTTGTCTCAAAGTGTCACTAATCCATCTCCCTCCAAAAAAACCGCCTGGCCCGCTGAGTTCCTCCAGCAGTTTGTGTTTACACTGATGGACCAGAATGTTTCCTGTCATTTCATTACCCATATCCTGCAATAAATGAACAAAACAATTCATCATATATATTTCTAAAGAGAATATTTGAGAGTGCTTTAATATCTTTTTAATAACTATAACGTTTAATATGTTTGCATTAAAATGTAATTCACTTTTTCGCCTATTAGGACAAGATGTTGAGCAGAGATGAAAAGCTTTTCTGCCAGTAAGTGATTCGAATTTTAAACAAAATTGCAGGGTTGGCTGGAAATGCACAGAAAATGAAATGAAACTGAATATCCACATCTTCTTCAAAGAGAATTAAAATGAAAATTGTAACTAGGTCATAGTGAAATTAATTTTAATAATTCATCATACTTATCATATTTCAGTGCAAGAAGTGGCTCCTCCTTAAAAATTGCTCAATTTAACAGGAGTTCTGTGAAGTAATGCAACTTCCATGATTGGAGGAATAATGACAGAGATTCAATATAATAGTAACAGCGGCAGCCTCCTTACCGATAGAACTTCACTAGAATTGGACCAATAGCAGTGCACGGTCACTTCATGACCAATCACATTGCATGGCACCATCAAAACAGCACCAATCACATTGCTCAGTGACAATGAGGGTACCAATAATATTCCAGCACAATATCCTCCACCAATAGGATTGCTCAGCGCCAATGAGGACACCAACGGTATACCACCACAATATCCTTCACCAATACTAATGCTTAGCAACAATGAGGGCACCAATGTAATTTCACCATACTATCTCACACTCATAGCAATGCCCAATAGCAATGTCTCTAGCTCAGTGGTTCCCAACCCTTGTTGTGCCATGGATTAATACCATTAAGCAAGGGGTCAGCGGGCCCGAGGATGGGAAACCTTGCTCTAGACGGATGAACAGAGACGTGAGGGAATAATTGAAGACCAAATGAGAAGTATATAGGGTGCATGGGAAGCAGATGTGTATGTGCAAATGGGAGAATATGATGTGATAAGGAGAGAACCAAAAATTAGCAAGGCAGAGGACACAAAAGAGACTGCATGTACTAGCAATCAGGATCAGCACACACAAAATGCTGAAGGAACTCAGCATTTCAGGCAGCATCTATGGAAGGAAATGGGCAGTCAATGTATCATGTTCAGACTCTCCAGCAGCAAGGTCGAGTTCAACTGGAGAATTAAAACATCAAACATCGAACAGTATAGTGTAACATAATAGTCGTAGTGTGATCACTTGAGTCAATAAGTGGTTGTATATTTGTGGGCCCTCAAGTGGCTGGAGAAGCCAGTCTAGGATCGACATATTCTGGTGCAGTGTGGCAAGAGTAAGTGGCGACTGTGGTTCGAGGCTGGGACTTTTACTCGTTCAGTCTCTCCTTACACAGCTGCCGCTTGTTCTCTGCGGCACAGGAAAGGTCGTCCTCATGTAGCACAGCTCCCTATTGAACAGATTTCCTCCAGATGTATGTATTGAATGCAACGTCTTTCCAGTTTTTAGATGTAATGTAGAATTTCTTCAGGCTGATTTTGATGTTATCTTTGAAGAATTTCCTTTGCCCACCGGGGGCTCTCTGACATTCCTTCAACTGGGAGTAAAGGATCTGTCTAGGGAGACGTGATTTAGGCATCCAGATGATATAACCCGTCCATCGGAGTTGGTGTTGCTTTATCCATAGAACCATAGAAACCATAGAACCATAGAAACTACAGCACAGAAACAGGCCTTTTGGCCCTTCTTGGCTGTGCCGAACCATTTTCTGCCTAGTCCCACTGACCTGCACATGGACCATATCCCTCCATACACCTCCCATCCATGTATCTGTCCAATTTATTCTTAAATGTTAAAAAAGAACCCGCATTTACCACCTCGTCTGGCAGCTCATTCCATACTCCCACCACTCTCTGTGTGAAGAAGCCCCCCCTAATGTTCCCTTTAAACTTTTCCCCCCTCACCCTTAACCCATGTCCTCTGGTTTTTTTCTCCCCTTGACTCAGTGGAAAAAGCCTGCTTGCATTCATTCTATCTATACCCATCATAATTTTATATACCTCTATCAAATCTCCCCTCATTCTTCTACGCTTCAGGGAATAAAGTCCTAACCTATTCAACCTTTCTCTGTAACTGAGTTTCTCAAGTCCCGGCAACATCCTTGTAAACCTTCTCTGCACTCTTTCAAACTTATTTATATCCTTCCTGTAATTTGGTGACCAAAACTGAACACAATACTCCAGATTCGGCCTCACCAATGCCTTATACAACCTCATCATAACATTCCAGCTCTTATACTCAATATTTTGATTAATAAAGGCCAATGTACCAAAAGCTCTCTTTACAACCCTATCTACCTGTGATGCCACTTTTAGGGAATTTTGTATCTGTATTCCCAGATCCCTCTGTTCCACTGCACTCCTCAGTGCCTTACCATTAACCCTGTATGTTCTATGTTGGTTTGTTCTTCCAACGTGCAAAACCTCACACTTGTCAGTATTAAACTCCATCTGCCATTTTTCAGCCCATTTTTCCAACTGGTCCAAGTCCCTCTGCAAGCTCTGAAAACCTTCCTCACAGTCTACTACACCTCCAATCTTTGTATCATCAGCAAACTTGCTGATCCAATTTACCACATTGTCATCCAGATCATTGATATAGATGACAAATAACAATGGACCCAGCACTGATCCCTGTGGCACACCACTAGTCACAGGCCTCCACTCAGAGAAGCTTCTTCCATCAAGCCAATGTCTAATCCAATTTACTACCTCTCCATGTATACCTAGCGACTGAATTTTCCTAACTAACCTCCCATGCGGGACCTTGTCAAAGGCCTTACTGAAGTCCATGTAGACAATATCCACTGCCTTCCCTTCATCCACTTTCCTGGTAACCTCCTCGAAAAACTCCAACAGATTGGTCAAACATGTCCTACCACGCACAAAGCCATGTTGACTCTCCCTAATAAGCCCCTGTCTATCCAAATGCTTGTAGATTCTGTCTCTTAGTACTCCCTCCAATAACTTACCTACTACTGACGTTAAACTCACCGGCCTATAATTTCCCGTATTACTTTTCGATCCTTTTTTAAACAACGGAACAGCATGAGCCACTCTCCAATCCTCCGGCACTTCACCCGTAGACAGCGACATTTTAAATATTTCTGCCAGGGCCCCCGCAATTTCAACACTAGTCTCCTTCAAGGTCCGAGGGAACACTCTGTCAGGTCCTGGGGATTTATCCACTTTAATTTTCCTCAAGACAGCAAGCACCTCCTCCTTTTCAATCCGTACAGATTCCATGGTCTCACTACTTGATTCCCTCAATTCCATAGATTTCATGCCAGCTTCTTTAGTAAATACAGACGCAAAAAACCTATTTAAGATCTCCCCCATTTCCTTTGATTCCGCACAAAGCCGACCACTCTGATCTTCAAGAGGACCAATTTTATCCCTTACAATCCTTTTGCTCTTAATATACTTGTAAAAGCTCTTTGGATTATCCTTCACTTTGACTGCCAAGGCAACCTCATGTCTTCTTTTAGCCCTCCTGATTTCTTTCTTAAGTATTTTCTTGCACTTCTTATACTCCTCAAGCACCTGATTTACCCCCTGTTTCCTATACATTTCATACAACTCCCTCTTATCATAGTGGAAATGCTGCTCATGTTGGCTCCTCTAGTATGCTGATGTTAGTGTGTCTCAAAATCTTTTGTAAAGATCTTTGATGGCATTACCTTCAAAGTACAACGTAGTACAGGCCTTTCTCTCCTACATCATCATCATCATCTGCCATGTCATATGAGGTGGAGGATCATGGTCGTTCCATGACCATGATTGTTCTTGGTAGATTTTTCTACAGAAGTAGTTTGCTATTGCTTTTTTTCTGGGCAGTGTCTTTAAAAGGTGGGTGATTCCAACCACTATCAATACTCTTCAGAGATTGTCTGCCTGGTGACAGTGGTCGAATATCCAGGACTTGTGATATGCACCAGCTGCTCATTCAACCATTCACCACCTGTTCCAATGGTTCACATGATCCCGATCGGTGGGGGCGGGGGGTGTGCTAGGCAGGTGCAATACCTTGCCCAACAGTGACCTGCAGACTAGCCTTACACCTCCTTTGGTAGAGATGTATCTCCACCCTGCCACACATCCCTCCCACATAGCCCCCCATTGTTCTATCATCCATGTGCCTAAGAGTCTCCTAAATGTCCCTCAAGTATCTGCCTCTACCACCATTTATCACAGAGCATTCCAGAGACCTACCTTTTTCTGAGAAAAAAAACTTACCTCTGATATTCCATCAATCCTCCAATCACCTTAAAATTATGCACCCTCGTATTAGGAATTGAGGGAACAAAGCATTAAAAAGAAATTACAGATACATTGAGTAATAAAATGTTGGAAAGTGAATTAAGAGCAGATTGGATAATGATAGGCAGATGGCAGAAATATTATATCATCACCATCTATTAGGGAGATGAAACAGGTGGGCTTGATATTGGGTAAATTGATGAAAAACAAGGTAAAGCGAGGGTAAAATAAACATATTAGATTTTTTCATCAAATTAACCAAACTCCAGAAGCATGAGATCTCTGGTCCAGATGGACTGAGTCCACAGGTATACAGGTAAACACAATGCAAGAAATCAAAAAGAACCCAATTAAAGAAAAACAATTAAAAGACCAACACCCAATGTGCAAGAGAAAAAGGGGGAATAAACAAATAATATAAACAATTGAAGTGAACAATAATGTTTCAAACCAAATTGAGTCCTCAGATACAAACCCTGGAGCAGCCCAGAGGAGGCCCAAAGCCTTGCTTCTCAGTTCACCATATTAGCAAGCATGGAACATGGCAATCAGGGCAGTCTCAGCATCATGGAGACAGGAGTGAACATCACCTTTCTGCAGGTAGATGACCAAAATTGCACACAATATTCCAAATTAGGCCTCACAAAAGTCCTATACAACTTCAACACAACATCCCGTCTTTTGTACTCCATACATTGATTTATGAAGGCCAATGTGCAGAAAAGCTTTCTTTACGACCCTATTTACCTGTAATGCCACTTTCAACAAATTATGTACCTGTAATCCCAGATCCTTTTGTTCTACCACACTCCTCAGTGCCTTACCGTTCACTGTGTAAGATCTACACTGCCTAGGTTTGTCCTATCAAAGTGCAAAACCTTGCACTTTTCTGCATTAAATTCCATCTGCCATTTTTCAGCCCATCTTTCCAGCTAGTCCAGATCCCTCTGCAAGCCATGATGGCTTTCCTCACTGCCCATTACACCTCCAATCTTGGTGTCATCCTCAAATTTGCTGATCCAGTTAACCATATTATCATCCAGATTGTTGATATTAGATGACAAACAATGGACCCAGCACTGATCCCAGCAGTACACCATTCATCACATGTCTCCAGCCAGAGAGGCAACCGTCTACCACCACTCTCTGGCTTCTCCCACAAAGCCAATGTCTAATCCAAATTACTACTTCATCCTGAATGTTGAGTGACTGAACTTTCTTGACCAGTCTCCTATGCATGAATTTGTCAAGTGCCTTACTAATATCGATGTAGAGAACATCCACGGCCTTGCCTTCATCCTCTTCCCTCAAAAAACTCTTTAAGATTGGTTAGACATGACCTACCACACACAAAGCCATGCTGACTATCCTTAATCAGTCTATGTCTATCCAAATACTTATACATCTAGTCCCTCAGAATATTAGAATACCTTGCAATAATTTTCTCTCAAAGTGGTGGGTGCGTAGATTGCACTGCCAGTGAAGGTGGTAGAGGCAGATACAATAGGGTCTTTTAAGGGCCTCTTAGATTGGTACATGAAGCTTAGAAAAATAGAGGGCTATGTGGTAGGGAAATTCTAAGCAGTTTCTAGAGTAGGTCACATGGTTGGCACAACATTATGGGCTGAAAGGCCTGTAATGTGCTGTAGATTTCTATGTTTCTATGATGAAAGACTCACTGTCCTATGATTTCCTGGTTTCTGTTTAGAACCTTTTTTTTAAACAGTGGAACAACATTGGTTATCCTCCAGTCCTCTGGTAACTCTCCTGTCACTAAGGATGTTTTAAATGTCTCTGTTAGGATCCTGGTAATTTCTGCACTTGCCTCCCATAGGGTCTGAGGGAACACCTTGTCAAACCCTGGGGATTTATCCACCCTGATTTGCCTCAAGGTAGCAAACACCTCCTCCTCTGTAATCTGTACAGGGTCCATGAAGTTAATACTGTACCATGTTGCCTCACTTCTATAGACTCTGTAGCCATCTCCCGAGTAAATGCAGTTGCAAAGAATGCATTTAAGATTGCATGACCTGGGTGTTGGAAGTCCCTGATGATGGTGCTGCTTTATTCTGGCAGCAATTCTATGCAAATACACTCCATGCTGGGGAGTGCCTTTCCTGTGATGGTCTGGGCTGTATCGACCATTTTCTGTAGACTTTTCCATTCCTGGGCATTGATATTTCCATAGCAGGCTGTGATGCAACCAGTTAGGATACTCTGTATTGTGCATTATTATAAACATGGATTATGACCAAAGATAAAATGGCTGACTTGTCCAACACTATAGTGTTTATTCGGTGTGTCAAAAATTAAACCTACAAAAGTTAGTGAAAATTAGTGAAAAGAAAACTGACAACATTTACAAAATAATACCTACAAGCATATGCAATAATATATTCGTACTTATTCTTGTCCAATGCGAACTTCTAGCAGCCCCTATCTCTCTCTCCCCTAATGAGGGTGAAGAGTTCCTTTTCTTTAGGCACCAGCATATACCACCTTTAATCACCAACAAAGTTAACTTAATACATGAACTAGAATATGATGGAGTTACCCCACAATGCAGTTACAAAATTAACACAAGTATCTACCTTAAATACAGGATACAAACAATATGTACACATCCTCATTACTGAAGAAATGGATATTCCGCCATGTATGGCAGGAATGGCTGCGTAAAGCAGCAGCTTCACTTGGGACCCATTTCTAAGAAAATAGCGATGATGTCGCGCCTTCTTTGTGATGACACTTATGTGCTGGTCCCAGGACAGATCCTGGGATATATTAATTCCATTTAAAGTTTAAATTTAAATTTAAAGTTACTGGCCATCTACACCTCACATTCCCGTAACGAGGACTGGCTCATGGACCTCCAGCTTCTTCCTCCTGTCGTCGATAGCTCTTTGCTTTTGCTGATGTTGAGCAAGAAACTGCAGAGAGTTGTGGACGCAGCTCAGCCCTTCACGGAGACCAGCCTCGGTCTACACTTCTCACTGCCTCGGTAAAGCAGCCAGGGTCGTCAAAGATCCCACCCATCCTGGGCATTCTCTCTTCTCCCCTCTCCTATCGGGCTGAAGATACAAAAGCCTGCAAAGACATACCACCAGGTTGAAGGACGCCTTCTGTCCCACTGTTATCAGACCACTGAACAACAAGATGGAGTCTTCACTTCACAATCTATCTCATTATAGCCTTGCACCTTATTACCTGCCTGAACCGCGCTTTCTCCGTAAGAGTAGTGCAATCACTTGAGTTGAGTATGATGTTCTCCTAAGGGGTTGTCTGTTGGTGGGTCCTCAGCTGGCTGTAGAGGCTGATCTAGGTTCTGTATATTCTAGTTGCCCTGACAAGTACTTACGAGTACTTAGGTTACTGTATAATAGCAAGTCAGCTACAGTACTGTAATTGTAAACACTTTATTGTACATTCTGTACTGTTTTACTTTGTACTACCTCAGTGCACAGTTGTGATGACCTGATCTCTATGAACAGTATGTAAGACAAGCTCTTCGCTCTACCTTGGCACTTGTGACAACAATAAACCAATCTGCCAGTTTAACCATGCCCCACCCTTCTTAGACCTCCCTCACCTGGTTCCACCTGCCTATTACCCCTCACACCCATCACCCATGAGCCTCTGCCTCCAGATTTCACCCTGTCTTCTCCCTCCACCTGGCTCCATCTGTCCATCATTCCCCAGCTGACCTGGTTCCACCTATCACCTACCAGCAACCCCCCCATCTCACCCCTCCCACTCACTCTTTATAATACCCTCTCTCCACTCTCGATGGTGGGAGAGTGCTTGGCCTTGATTTTTTTTTGTGCAGACTAGGCTCTCATGCCACAGGGTTACCCGTTGCAGCCACCCAGGAGAGACGATGCCAGAGACAGTGCGGTATAGCAAACATCCGTGCTGAGTTGGGAGCTGGCTGCGTTTGTTCATGGCTGACTCAGTGTGAGAGGCGGAACTGCTGCATCCTTGTTCTTGTAGAAAAGTGGCTCCAGGACAACATCTTGTGCACCATCAGTCTTCAGGCCTTGACACTCTGGGACTTGGGCTACGGTGGAGGAATCTAGGACCAGAGGGCATACCAGAGGGTCCCTCAGAATGGAATGGAGATGAAGAGGAATTTCTTTAGCCAGAGAGTGGTGAATCTGTGGAATCTGTTGAAACAGGTGACTGTGGAGGCCAAGTCTTTGTGTATATTTAAGGCAGAGTTTGATAGGTCCTTGATTAGTCAGAGCATGAAGGGATATTGGGGAGAAGGCAGGACATTGGGGCTGAGAGGGAAATGGATCAGCAGTGATTAAATGACTGAGCAGCCTCAATGGGCCAAACTACCTATTTCTACCCCTACATCTCATGACTTATTTATTTTGTGATGGTATGTTTTTCTGCTGTTGTAATTATGTGTGCTGTATGTGCTGTGTGCTGTGTGTGACCGTTGTACGGTGTTTTACACATTTGCCCTGAAGGAATGCTGTTTCGTTTGGTTGTATTATGTGTTTTGTTGAACAACAAATTTGAATTTGAGCACGGTCCTGATGTAGGATCTTGACCCAAAACCTTGACTATCCTCTTGCCTCCACAGATGCTGCTTTGCCTGCTGAGTTCTATCAAGAGAAACATTCTGACTCCTCAGGAGGGTTTACGCCTTCTGTGACATGAAATTTGTTGTGCTGTAGTAGCAACGCAGAGCAAAAAGGCATACAAGTACAATCAATTACAAGATTGATGCATAATGAAAAAAAAAGGAATAAGTAAGTAATGGGTTCATGCAATGTTTAGAAATCTGGTGCTGAGGAGGTAGAAACTGTTCTTGACTCGTTGCTTGTGGCTTTTCAAACTCCAGTACCTCCTCCCCGATGGTAATGTCAAAGAGATTTAGCCCCTGCTCTAACATTCTACAAGATCAAGTTTATTGTCAAGTTCAAGTTTATTGTCATCTGACTTACACATATACAACCAAATAAAACAACATTCCTCCGGACCATGATGCACCCACACATCATACACACCACATAAAACAAAATATTACCACAAATAAGTTAATAAAATGTAATTCAGAAGAGCATGAAGGTAAATAGTAAACAATACATTCCAGCCTCTGCTTGTAAAGAGATTGTATGTTCTCCCTGTGGGCATACACGTTAAACCCAAGACCTGTAACGGGATCAATGAAAGACCACACCCTACAGGACAGACAAACAGCCAATTTGCAAAAGACAACAAACTGCAAATACAAAAAGAAATTATAATAATAAATAAGCATTAAATATCAAGAACGTAAGGTGAAGAGTGATTAAATGTGAGTCCATCGGTTGTGAGAACAGTTCAGCGACGGATTGAGTGGAATTGAGTGAAGTTCTCTCTTCTGGTTCAAGATCCTGATGGTTGAGGGGTAATAACTGTTCCTGAACCTGTTCATGTGGGTCCTAAGGCTCCTGAACCTCTTTCCTGATGGCAGCAGTGAGAAGAGAGCATGGCCTGGGTGGTGGGGGTCCCCAATGATGGATGCTATTTTCCATTTACTGTGAATACCTGTAAGAACATGAATCTCAGGGTTGTACATGGTAATAAATTTATTTTGAACTTTGATTATCTCAGAAACTGCTGATCTCCCTTGATTTCCATGATCAACAGTCTGTAGAGTTTAAAGAAAACAGTGTGACAAACAAAAAAAAAATTCAGTCAGTGGCAGTTCTGTGGGTAAAAATGCTTTGTTAATGAGAGACATCAGAGGAGATTGGCCAGACTGGTTCAAGCTGACAGGAAGGTGATAGTTACTCAAACAACCACACGTTACAACAGTGTGTGCAGAAGACCATCTCTGAATGTACAACATTTTGAAAATTGAAGTGGACGGGCTGCAGCTTCAGAATGCCACGTACATACATTCAAAGGCTACTTTATGAGACAATTTATTGTCTCTACACTCACTGCCCTGCATCCATTTGCAGATTTAATGATTCCTCCCTAGAGCTTATTAATCCTCGTACCTTTGTACCATTACTTAGAGTAATGTGAGATGTTTTGAGCCCCTTATCTAAGAAAGGATGTGCTGCCATTGGAGACGGTCCACAGAAGGTTCATGAGACTGATTTCAGGAATGAAAGGGTTAACATATGAGAAGCATTTGATGGCTCTGGGCCTGTTCTCACTGGAGTTTAGAAGAACGAGGGTGTTCTCATTGAAACCTATGGAATATTAAAAAGTCTGGATAGAGTGGATGTGAAGAGAATGTTTCCAATAATGGGAGAGGTTAATACCAGAGGGTACAGCCTCAGTATAGAAGGAAGTCCCTTTAGAACAGAAATGAAGAGGAATTTCTTTAGCCAGAGCGTGGTGAATCTGTGGAATTCAGTGCTACAGATAGTCGTGATGGCTAAATTGTTGGGTATATTTAAAGCAGAAGTTGATAGGACTTTTCATCTCATGTTCTCAATATTTATTGTTTATTTATTTATTGTTATTATTTCATCTTTTTATATGCACAGTTTGTTGTCTTCTGCACTCTAGTTCAGCGGTCCCCAACCACCGGGCCACAAAGCATGTGCTACCAGGCCGTGAGGAAACGATATGAGTCAGCTGCACCTTTCCTCATTCCCTGTCACGCACTGTTGAACTTGAACATAGGGTTGCCAACTGTCCCGTATTGCCGGGACATCCCGTATATTGGGCTAAATTGGTTTGTCCCATATTTCCCCTGCTAAGGTAGAGCGTTCTTATGAAACCTTTTGTGCCGAAATGGCGTGAAACGAAGAAGCAATTACCATTAATTTATATGGGGAAAATTTTTGAGCGTTTCCAGACCCAAAAAATAACCTAACAAATCATACTAAATAACACATAAAACCGAAAATAAGTAACACTGACATATAGTAAAAGCAGGAATGATATGATAGACGGCCTATATAAAGTAGAAATAATGTATGTACAGTGTAGTCAGGAAGATAAAGGCAAAACCGATTTGTGGGGAAAAATCAGCACGTACGCGCATGCGCACGCAGGTGCCCACGCAAGGCTTCATGGTCATGGTAGTCTCTCCTGGGGTAAAGTGTCCCGGGATGTGACTGCTACTTTTGTCCCTTATTTGGGAGTGAGAATATTGGCAACCCTAAATATAAAAGACATATTGAGGTGAGTTTAACCCTACTTGGACACACCCCCCACCCCCCCCCCCCGGCCCCGGTCGGCCGGTCCGCAAGAATATTGTCAATTTTAAACTGGTCTGCGGTGCAAAAAAGGTTGGGGACCCCTGCTCTAGTTGAACACCCTAGCTGGGCGGTCTTTCATTGATTCTGTTGTGTTTATTATTATGTGGATTTATTAAGAATGCCCACAAGAAAATGAATCTCAGGGTTGTATATGGTGACACCTATGTACTTTGATCATAAATTTACTTTGAACTTTGATAGGTTTTTAACAGCAAGGGCAACAAAGGTTACAGTGACCTCAAGAAGGCAGCATCCTTCATCAAAGATCCCCACCATCCAGGCCACGCCATATTCTCTCAGCTACCATTGGTCTGGAGGTAAATAAGCCTGAAGGACAATGCCTCTGAGTTCAAGAACAGCTACTTCCTATCAACCATTGAGTTGTTGAACCCTAATCACACTATTTGACCACCTTGCTCTAAAATGGACTGTGGCTGATCTGATTGTATTCTTGATCATAACAAATGTTGTATAATTTAATTTATTTTTTCTTGTGAATGCTGCTTACCTGATGCTTTGTGTCTGTGATGCTGCTGTAAGTAAGCTTTTCGTTGCACCTGCGCATACACGGACTTGTGTATATGACAATAAACTCGACTTTGAGGCGTTTTGCTCCGAGAATGTACAGTACGCTACTGCAAAACATTACTACACCCTGTCTAATTTTCCCTGCTCTCCCCATATTCCTATCAACTCCCCTCCCCACGGACCTACAACTTACTTACACTTCGGGAATATTTCACAGTGGTCAATTAACCAATTGATCGCAGGTCTTTTGGGTGCAGCGATAAACCAGAGCACCCAGGTAAACATTGTCAGTCAAAGGGAACACATGCAAACTCTGCGCAGACAGCACTCAAGGTCAGAATCAAAATGAGTACAACTCATGTTCTCATTATTTATTTATTATTTGTTCATTTCGTATTTGCACATTGGTTGGTGTGTGTAGTATTTCATTGATTCTATTGTGTTCCTTAGTGTCTACCGTGAATGCCCACAATTAAATGAATCTCAGTATGTAAATGCTGACATAAACAAACTTTGATGATAAAATTACTTTGAATTTTGAAATTTGAGGATCGAATCTGAGGCTGTGTGGTAACAGATTCACTTTCTGCACGACTCTATTGTCTTTGGTTATCTATAACCATTCACGCATTTCAAGCTGTCCGTTATGGGGTCTCACTTTTAAAAAATAAACCATATTTAATTAATTTCTTTAATTTTACTTTCCCATCTGCTAGGATCGGATTCTTAATGGTGTCGGTGGACCAGTGGTCTGAGTTATGGTCCAGTCACTCAACCATTAATGCAACGTTCCCCTTCGTTGAAGCATCTTTATGATATTTTCTTTTTATAGATTGGTGTTGTTTTGTTGCCAGGTGTACACAAAATCCCAATTTATCACTTCATTCTCCCGCCCCTACCCACCCACCTTCCACCTCTCCTGGTTTTACCTATCTTCTGCCAGCTTGTACTCTTTTCCCACCCCCCACCTTCTTATTCTGGCTTCTTTCCAGCCCTGATGAAGAGTCTCAGCCCGAAACGTCGACCCTTTATTCCCCTTCATAGACCTGCTGAGTTCATCATGTATTTTGGATATGTTGTACAGAATTCCTGTAGGGAAGAAAGCAGATCAAACTGCAGAGCCATCCTGAGCTTTCTGAGGAGGCTGAAGGGAGCTGGACTATGCACATCTACACTCACTTCATTCTACAGATGCACAATACAGAGCATCCTCACAAGTTGCTTCATTGCTTGGTGTGGAAGCTGCACTGCAGTGGACAAGAAGGCTCTGCAGCAGGTAGTCAAAGCAGCCCAGTGTATCACCAGCATCAGCCTTACCACCATCAAGCACATATATACAGAAAGAAGCTGGAAAAAGGACAGTAGCATTATGAAGGGTTGCACCCACCCTTCTCATGGAGTGTTTGTCCCACTCTCATCAGGGAGAAGGCTAGGTAGCATTCACACCAGGACAGCCGGACTCGAAAATAGTTACTTTCTCCAAGCAGTAAGGCTGATCAACACCTCCAGCCACTAACTCAACCACCACTATTTTATTATTTCCTTATATACAGACTCTCCTGTGCCTAGTGTCACTGTATGGACATACAGTCAATTATTTATATAAGCTATTTCATGTATTTATATTTATTACGACCTGGCTGGTGGCATAATGGCATCAGTGCTGGACTTTGGGACGAAAGGTCCCGAGTTCGAATCCAGCTGGCTCCCCTGCATGCTTTCCATCCGTGTTGGGTTACAAGCCAGTGATCCCTTTGGGAACTCACCCTGCAGAAGACAATGGCAAACCACTGCTGTAGCTCGCCTCATACACGGTTCCTCACTGCGTCAGAGAGGCGTGGAGGGAAATGGTCCGCTAACCAGAGAAACTTCAGATGTGATGTACCTTTCCTTTCCATATTTATCGTGCTTATTTATTGTTATTGTGTTCATTGTCTCTTAGTGTTTTTTTTTGTGCTGCATCGGATCCAGAGTAACAATTATTTCATTTTCCTTTACACTTGTGTACTGGAAATAACATTTAACAATCTTGAATTTTGATGTTGCCAGCGAACAATGCAGCCAAAGACGATGTCGTTCAGAAAGTTCACGAAACTATTTCTTTCACTTCTTTCAAATATGATTTTGCTACTATTGGAATTTGTGATTTACTCTTTCATGGGATGATTGAGCGATTTGGCATTTTGCTGCCTCAGAGGGAGTTCGGGGAGGCTTCGAGCAGAGTGTGCGGCCTGTAGGCCTGATAGCCTGGAAGCTAGCCCATGATTGACTCCATTTCTCACTGATCTTGCTAACAGAAGTGTCATGGAAGATTGAAATCAACAGGGACGAGCGTAGAAGGCGAGTGGGTGTTAAGCACGTGACCAATCTCTCTCTTGCTCTCGCTCGATGTTCTCAGAGGAAAGTGCCTGCGTGTGGCCAGTCTTGCTCACTCTCTCCCCCCTTGCTTGCTACTGCCGGAGAATGGTGCCAAAATCTCGGGTCTAGGGCAAGGTTTAATGAACATGGTTTGAGTATTGGACTCTGTACTTCATGTTATATATATTCCTTGTTTCTGGTAGGTCCTTTTTTAAAGTGAATGGGCCCTGCGGATGCAGTCAATGAATGACACAGCACTAAATTGAACCGAACATTTCCAGACTGTTTCAATGACCCTGTGGTTTAATGTTTTATATTCTGTGCTTTTCCCTCATTTATTGCGTGATTTGTTCTGTTTTTCATGCATCGAGTGTTTGATGCTTTCTCTGAAAGGGTTCCATGGTGTTTTTTTTTGTTTTGTGGCTGTCTCTGGGAAGACAAACCTCATCATTGTATACTGCATATATATTTTGATAAAAAATGTACTTTGACCTTTGAACTTTGAATCAGTGGGTATGTGGAAAAGTAGATTAGATGCAGATGAAATTTGATCTTAACATTGACGACTTGGCACCAAAGGCCAGTTTATAAAATGCTCTGTGTTAGGGAACAACAAAGTCATCTTGTTACTGAGGATCAAAGTTGCTGGTGAACGCAGTAGGCCAGGCAGCATCTCTAGGAAGAGGTGCAGTCAACGTTTCAGGCCGAGACCCTTCATCAGGACTAACTGAAGGAAGAGTGAGTAAGGGATTTGAAAGTTGGAGGGGGAGGGGGAGATCCAAAATGATAGGAGAAGACAGGAGGGGGAGGGATGGAGCCAAGAGCCGGACAGGTGATTGGCAAAAGGGATATGAGAGGATCATGGGACAGGAGGTCCAGGAAGAAAGACAAGGGGGGGGGGAACCCAGAGGATGGGCAAGGGGTATATTCAGAGGGACAGAGGGAGAAAAAGGAGAGTGAGAGAAAGAATGTGTGTATAAAAATAAGTAACAGATGGGGTACGAGGGGGAGGTGGGGCATTAGCGGAAGTTAGAGAAGTCGATGTTCATGCCATCTGGCTACCCAGACGGAATGTAAGGTGTTGTTCCTCCAACCTGAGTGTGGCTTCATCTTTACAGTAGAGGAGGCCGTGGATAGACATGTCAGGATGGGAATGGGATGTGGAATTAAAATGTGTGGCCACTGGGAGATCCTGCTTTCTCTGGTGGACAGAGTGTAGATGTTCAGCAAAGCGGTCTCCCAGTCTGCGTCGGGTCTCGCCAATATATAAAAGGCCACATCGGGAGCACCGGACGCAGTATATCACCCCAGTCGACTCACAGGTGAAGTGATGCCTCACCTGGAAGGACTGTTTGGGGCCCTGAATGGTGGTAAGGGAGGAAGTGTAAGGGCACGTGTAGCACTTGTTCCGCTTACACGGATAAGTGCCAGGAGGGAGATCAGTGGGGAGGGATGGGGGGGACGAATGGACAAGGGAGTTGCGTAGGGAGCGATCCCTGTGGAATGCGGCGGGGGGGGAGGGAAAGAAGTGCTTAGTGGTGGGATCCCGTTGGAGGTGGCAGAAGTTACGAAGAATAATATGTTGGACCCGGAGGCTGGTGGGGTGGTAGGTGAGGACCAGGGTAACCCTATTCCTAGTGGGGTGGCGGGAGGATGGAGTGAGAGCAGATGTACGTGAAATGGGGGAGATGCGTTTAAGAGCAGAGTTGATAATGGAGGAAGGGAAGCCCCTTTCTTTAAAAAAGGAAGACATCTCCCTCGTCCTAGAATGAAAAGCCTCATCCTGAGAGCAGATGCGGCGGAGACAGAGGAATTGCGAGAAGAGGATGGCGTTTTTGCAAGAAACAGGGTGAGAAGAGGAATAGTCCAGATAGCTGTGAGAGTCAGTAGGCTTATAGTAGACATCAGTGGATAAGCTGTCTCCAGAGACAGAGACAGAAAGATCTAGAAAGGGGAAGGAGGTGTCGGAAATGGACCAGGTAAACTTGAGGGCAGGGCGAAAGTTGGAAGCAAAGTTAATAAAGTCAACGAGTTCTGCATGCGTGCAGGAAGCAGCGCCAATGCAGTCGTCGATGTAGCGAAGGAAAAGTGGGGGACAGATACCAGAATAGGCACGGAACATAGATTGTTCCACAAAGCCAACAAAAAGGCAGGCATAGCTAGGACCCATACGGGTGCCCATAGCTACACCTTTAGTTTGGAGGAAGTGGGAGGAGCCAAAGGAGAAATTATTAAGAGTAAGGACTTTATGCACACATTCTTTCTCTCACCCTCCTTTTTCTCCCTCTGTCCCTCTGAATATACCTCTTGCCCATCCTCTGGGTCCCCCCCCCCTTGTCTTTCTTCCTGGACCTCCTGTCCCATGATCCTCTCATATCCCTTTTGCCTATCACCTGTCCAGCTCTTGGCTCCATCCCTCCCCCTCCTGTCTTCTCCTATCATTTTGGATCTCCCCCTCCCCCTCCCCCTCCAACTTTCAAATCCCTTACTCACTCTTCCTTCAGTTATTCCTGACGAAGGGTCTCGGCCTGAAATGTCGACTGTACCTCTTCCTACAGATGCTGCCTGGCCTGCTGCGTTCACCAGCAACTTTGATGTGTGTTGCTTGAATTTCCAGCATCTGCAGAATTCCTGTTGTTTTTGTTACCGAGGACATGCTGACCAGAAACCTCACCAGACCAGACATATAGATATTGTCATCACAAGTGTTGCAGTGAGTAACTTTCTAAACTTGAACTTGAACTGATTTGCCAAATTGTTTCTATCAGAATCAGAATCAGGGTTATTATATCCCATTTCTTGTACTCAATACCTTGATTTATGAAGGCCAATATGCCAAAAGCTTTCTTTATGAACATATCTATCTGTGATGCCACTTTCTATGAATTATGCTCCTGTATTCCCAGAACCCTTTGTTCTGCTGCACTCCTCAGTACCCTACCACTCACTTTGTAGGAACTATCCTGGTTGGTCCTACTGAAGTGCAACATCTCATACTTGTCTATGTTAAATTCCATCTGCCATTTTTTAGCCCACCTTTCCAGTTGGTCCAGATCCTGCTGCAATTCATGATAGCCTTCACCATTGTCCACTACAGTCCCAATCTTGGTGTCATCTGTAAATCTGCTGATGTAGTTAACCACATCATCACTCAGATCATTGATATAGATGACAAACAGCAACAGATCAACCCAGCACCAATCACTGCAGCACACCACTAGTCACAGGCCTCCAATCAGAGAGGCAACCATCTACTACCACCACCTTTTCCACCACTGATGTCAGACTCACTGCCCTATAATTTCCTGGTTTATTTTTGGAGCCTTTCTTAAATAGCGGAACAACACTGGCTGTTCTCCAGTCATCCAGTACCTCGCCTGTCACTAAGGATGTTTTAAATATCACTGCTAGGATATTTCTGCACTTGACTCCTGCAGGTGCGAGGGAACACCTTGTCAGACCCAGGGCATTTATCCGCCCTCTATGCCTCAGGACAGCAAACTCCTCCTCCCCTGCAATCTATACAGGTTACATCACTGACACGTGTCATGAAATTTGTTACCTTGTTGCAGCAGTACAGTACAACGCAAAGGAGAACTATAGGTTACAACAAGAAATCTAAAAATACAATAATAAATGAAAGCAAACTCTTTGAACCCCTTAATTCCCCTACGATGCAAGAATCTATCTAACTGCGTCTTACACATAACTGCACCATTGTCGGTACCAAGCCCGGCCGTGAAAGAAGAATGGTTGGGCATAGGGCTAGCAACTTCATCCCATAAAACCCCAGACCCCCAGAAAATGCCAACAGAAACTCCAAACGTCTCATCCCTGGAAGTGGAAGGATTTTCGCAAGATGGGCTGCTCCTGAGGACAACTTGAAAGATCAGCCCAGGACAGAAGATGGTGTTGAGCTGCTGGCGGCAGCTTATGCCCCAGTAGGGTGATGGGACGAAGAAAAGAAGAAGATGTAAGTGAAAGAAAACCATATAGATTACTATAAGAAATATAAACATAAATAATGCATAAAGAGAGCAAAATCATTGAACCCCTTAATGCTGAACCCTTAATTCCCCCATCATGCAAGAATCTGTCTAACTATGTCTTAAGTTTAAGGTACAGTTTGACAGACCTTTCTCTTTACACCTCTAGACCTCCAGTCCTGGAAGCTTCCTGGAGAATCTTTCCTATGCTCTATCAAGTTTAATAACATCTTTCCGATACCCAAATTGAAAATAAATGGAGCAAACGTGTAGAGCGCACAGACAAACAGGAGTGAGATAAAAGTCTCTGGTAATTCAAAGCATATAAATGAGCAGATATAGTTTGGGTGGAAACTATGAAGACATGGCAAAGTCAAAGTAAATTTATTATCAATATGCACATATATTAGCACATACCACCTTGAGTTGCATTTTCTTGCAGGCATTTACAGCAAAATAAAGACATACAATAGAATTGTATTTATATAATTAGGATGCCATGGTTAGCATGATGTTATTAAAGTTCAGGGTGTCGGAGTTCAGAGTTCAATTCCGACATCATGTGTAAGGAGTCTGTATGCTCTCCCTGTGAATGCATGGATTTCCTCCCACAGTCCAAAGATGTACCACTTAGTAGGTTAATTGGGCAGATGCTTCTTGTTGGCCATGGTTGACAGCTCATCTTGGAAAAGGAAAACACTGATCTCAAACCTCCGCTGCCTTGCAGTTATACCCACTCATAGGGAAAGCTTCGGGAGTCAACTCCAAAGGAAAAATTTGGAGCTGGAGTCACTAAGGCTGCCCTACATTGAGTTCAATGTTGTCTGGTAACTCCTGTGACACTGCTGGTACCAAACTGTATCAGTCTCTGCCGTTCCTTTGGGTTCATCAGATGCACAGAGAAGGGGAGTTTGCTACATGGGCAGTAGCTTGCTGTCCATATCATACTGCCTAGGCTTGCATATCTAGATAGCTAGGATACAACATCCATGGTTGACTCTGACTGACAGAGGCCCTCAGCTCACAGGTTAATTGGTCTTTGTATATTGTCCTGTGACTACGTTTGTGTTAAATAGGTGGGATGCTGGACAGCATGGCTTTTTGGGCCGGAAGGATCTGTTCCAAACTGTACAAATAAATTTATGTAAATCTATGCATAAACAAAGACTGATTAATAACCAAAAAAAGTGCAAAAAAAATTGTGCAAGTAACAGAATAAATAATACTGAGATCATGAGTTGTGGAATCCTTGAAAGTGAATCTATAGGTTGTGAAATCAGTTTAGAGGTGAGGTGAATGAAGTTATCCACGCTGGTTCAGGAGCATAATGCCTGTAGCGTAATAACCATTCCTGAAATTGGTGGTGTGGACCATAAGGCTCCTGTACCTCTTGGTAGTAGTGCTTCTACAGTGGAGGTCCTTTATGATGGATGCTGCTTTCTTGTGACAACACTCCTTGTATATATTCTCAGTAGTGAGGAGGGCTTTTCTTGGGCTGTATTCACCACCTTCTGTAGACTTTTCTATTCCATGATGCAATCAGTTAGCAAATTCTCCACTCTGCATCGATAGAAGCTCATTAAAGTTTTATAGAACATAGAATAGTACAGCACAGTACAGGCCCTTCGGCCCACAATGTTGTGCCGACCCTCAAACCCTGCCTCCCATATAACCCCCCACCTTAAATTCCTCCATATACCTGTCTAGTAGTCTCTTAAACTTCACTAGTGTATCTGCCTCCACCTCTGACTCAGGCAGTGCATTCCACGCACCAACCACTCTCTGAGTAAAAAACCTTCCCCTAATATCCCCCTTGAACTTCCCACCCCTTACCTTAAAGCCACGTCCTCTTGTATTAAGCAGTGGTGCCCTGGGGAAGAAGCGCTGGCTATCCACTCTATTTATTCCTCTTAGTATCTTGTACACCTCTATCATGTCTCCTCTCACCCTCCTTCTCTCCAAAGAGTAAAGCCCTAGCTCCCTTAATCTCTGATCATAATGCATACTCTCTAAACCAGGCAGCATCCTGGAAAATCTCCTCTGTACCTTTTCCAATGCTTCCACATCCTTCCTATAGTGAGGTGACCAGAACTGGACACAGTACTCCAAGTGACATGTTTTAGGTGACATGCCGAGTCTGTGAAAATTTCTAAGAAACTAGAAAGAAAAGGCACTGTCGTACCTTCTCTGTAATGATCCTCTGATATGATAATGTCAAGGAATTTAAAATTATTGACCCTCTCTGCCTCCAATCTCGTAATAAAGACTGGCTCATGGACCTCCGGCTTCTTCATCCTGTAGTCAATAATCAGCTCTTTGAATTTGCTGACATTGAATGACAGATTATTGGTGTGTACAACAATAGGACATAGGATAGAAAAAGTGCATTAAGAAAAGATCAATTCTAAACAGTGGATCATTGTGTTCAGGCAGGAGGGACAGAAGCTCCACACCACCAGATTCAAGAATGGCTACATGCCTTCAATCATTCAGTTCTAGAACCAGCTGGCACAACTCAAATCATGATTTCCTATGGTTACTATGACCACTTTAATCACTTTGCACTAAAGTGCACTTCCTGGTTTTTGTTCTACTTGTGCTCTTGTTTGAGTTAGTCCTGATGAAGGGTCTCGGCTTGAAACGTCGACTGCACCTCTTCCTACAGATGCTGCCTGGCCTGCTGCGTTCACCAGCAACTTTTATGCGTGTGCTTGAATTTCCAGCATCTGCAGAATTTCTGTTGTTCTTGTTTGTAAAAATAGTTTTTCTTGCGAATGCTACTTATTTTAAAGGCATCCATTAGTCTTGCGAGACCATGGATCTGTGCCTGGGCGCAGGCCTGGGCAAGGTTGTATGGAAGACCAGCAGTTGCCCATGCTGCAAGTCTCTCCTCTCCACGACACCGATGTTGTCCAAGGGAAGGGCATTAGGACCCATACAACTTGGCACCAGTGTCGTCGCAGAGCAATGTGTGATTAAGTGCCTTGCTCAAGGACACAACACATTCCCTCAGCTGGGGCTCGAACTCACGACCTTCAAGTCACTAGTCCAATGCCTTAACCACTTGGCCACGAGCTACTTATTCGATGCTATGTTATTGTGATGCTGCTGCAAGTCAGTTTTTCATTGCACCTGTGCATACATAGAAAACATAGAAAATAGGTGCAGGAGTAGGCCATTCGGCCCTTCGAGCCTGCACCGCCATTCAGTATGATCATGGCTGATCATCCAATTCAGAACCCTGCACCAGCCTTCCCTCCATACCCCCAGATCCCTTTAGCCACAAGGGCCGTGTACTTGTACTTGTGCATTTAGCAATAAGCTCATCTTTGACTTTCACACATACAAAATGCTGGAGGAACTCAAAAGGTCAGGCAGCATCAATGGCGGGAGATAAGTCCATAACCCTTCATCTGGGCTGACTGCAATCAGGAGCACTATTGACAGTGTGTGATTCGCTGCATCACAGCTGACATGGGAACTGCAAGGAATGACCAGACTATGTAGCAGTTTCTTTCCCCAAGCCATCAGACTCCTCAATACCCAGAGCCTGGACTGACACCAACCTAACTACCCTCTACTCTGCCTATTGTCTTGTTTATTATTTATTGTAATGCCTGCACTGTTTTGTGCACTTTATGCAGTCCTGGGTAGGTCTGTAGTCTAGTGTAGTTTTTGTGTTGTTTTACATAGTTCAGTGTAGTTTTTGTATTGTTTCATGTAGCACCATGGTCCTAAAAAACGATGTCTCATTTTTACTGTGTACTGTACAAGCAGTTATGGTCGAAATGACAATAAAAAGTGACTTGACGTGACTTAACTTGATCTGATTGTAGGTCCCTACAAAGGATTGCAAGACTGCTGAGAGGATCACCAGGGTCTCTCTTCCACCCATCAGATGTTTATTAGCAGCACTGTGCATGTAGGGCTCTCAGCATCCGTCCAGCAATTTCTTTGACCCCCCCCCCACCCTCAGGCAGGAGCTACTGCAGCATTAGGACAAGGACTGTTAGTATGGGAAACAGCTTATTCCCCCAGGCCACGAGCCTGCTAAACTCCCTGCCACCACCAAAGGTCTCATCACGCGTGAAACACCAGTAGTGTTATACTATCTGCTTTTTAACTTGTATATTGTTGATTTACTACTGGTAATATTACTTTATGTGTTGTGTATGTGAGTTATATATACTGTGTTGTGCACCTTGGTCCAGAGGAACGTTGTTTCATTTGGCAATATACATATGTACAGTTGAGTGACAATGAATTTGAACTTGAATCTTCAGTAAAATCATGCCTTCTCTGCCTTGGACTCAAAGGAACTCTGGCAAAAGTGATCTGGTTAAACACGCGAGGCTGAGAGGTTTGGTGAGGGATTTCTGGGAGTCTGATCCTCCTCAGTTAAAGACACATCTGTCAGTGAGGAGCCATTGGTTATGCACAAGAGTCCAGAACTGAAGGAGTGTAGAGATCTAAGAGGTTTCATTCAGATGGTTAAATAATTTTAATTATATCCATGGGTAAAATTAGTGAATTACTTCAGGACTGTAACAGTATAATTGGACTGCAGGGAAGTTTGAAAAAACAACACATTAAAGAAGGACAAACACAATATCACAGATTGCCCTCCTGGGATGTTTATATTCCACTGAAGGTTAGCAATCTAGCAATAATTATCATTTCATCCTCACAGTAAAATTGTTTGTCCTCTATCAGTTTTCTCTTTACTGCATTGCCGATTGACTTTAGCGACTCTAATCCATAATTTTCACGAACCCGTTAACTCCCGATGCTGCCCACGTTGGAACAACAAAATTAACTCAATACTGTACTAGATTCTGATCCATATTCAGATGTATTTATCACATGGTCAGTACTGTGCAAAGTCTCAGGCACATATATGTAGCTACGGTGCCTAAGACTTTTGCAAGGTACTGTATTTGTCAATGTAGAAAGGAGAGCGAGTTTGTAAATATGGCACGAGCAAAGGATGCTGGGAATGGCGAGGGTGGAGCACTGTGGGAGGGGTGTGAGACAGGTGGCAGAGGCGGAGTGCCAGGGGTGGGTGGTTTGCACGGGTGTAGACACACCCAGCCCTGAGGCACCAGGCAAAATCATTTGATTCCAAGTAATTGGTTTATTGATCATTACAGAATGCCTCTCTGGCGCTTCCTACTTCCTCCCCTTTCTGCAACCATGATTTCCCTCTCCCTTCCCCATCCCACTCTCAGTCCATAATGGAGACCCACATCAGAATCAGGTTTATCATCACTCACACGTCATGAAATTTAGTTTGTTTTTGCAGCAGCAGTACAGAGCAATATACAAAATTACTACAATACTGTGCAAATATTTTATTTACTCTTGCTATATGCATGTTCCTGGACTTTTGCACGGTACTGTACATCAAAGAATACAATGAAATGTGTTATTTGTGTTAACAACCAACACAATCTAGGGATATGTTGTGGACGGCCCACCAGAATCACATTCCAGTGCCTACATGGCATACCCACAACGCTCAGCAGAGCAACACAGAACACCACAAGCCAAAAAAAACAACAGCAAACCCACCTAACCATGAGTACAGACAGGTCCCCATCTGCAGGACTCCAGTCTCCGAGGTGCCAGCCACGATCATAGTCCACAACTTCCGCCATCTCCAATGGGATCCCACCACTAAGCACATCTTTCTCTAACCGCCCCCCCCCCCCACTTTCTGCTTTCCACAGGGATCGCTTCCTGTGTGACTCCCTTGTCAATTCGTCCCTCCCCACTGATCTCGCTCCCGGCACTTATCCTTGCAAGCGGAACAAGTGCTTCACCTGCCCCTGCACCTCCTCCCTCACTACCATTCAGGGACCCAACAAGTCCTTCCAGGTGAGGCGACACTTCACCTGTGAGTCTGATGGGGTCATACTCTGTGTTCGGTGCTCCCGTTGTGGCCTCCTGTATATTGGTGAGACCTGACATAGAGTGGGAGACTGCTTCGCCGAGCAATTACACGCCATCCGCCAGTAAAAGCGGGATCTCCCAGTGGCCACCCATTTTAATTCCACTTCCCATTCCCATTCCGATATGTCTATCCATGGCCTCCTCCACTGTCATGATGAGGTCACACTTTGGTTCGAGGAACAACTCCTTATATTCCGCCTGGGTAACTTCCAACCTAATGGCATGAACATTGATTTCTTGAACTTCTGGTAATGCCCATTCCCCATCCTCTTTTCCCTCTCTCACCTTATCTCCTTGGCCACCCATCACCTCCCTCTGGTGTTCCTACCCACACCCTCCCTTTTACTTTCTTCCATGACCTTCTGTCTTTCACCAATTAACTTCCTAGCTCTTTGCTTCATCCTCCCCTCCAAGCTTTACCTATCGCCCGGTGTTTCTCTCCACCCTCACCCCACCTTTCAAATCCACCCTTCAGCGTTTTTTCCCACCAGTCCTGCCGAAGGGTTTCAGTCCGAAATGTCGACTGTACTTCTTTCCGCAGACGCTGCCTGGTTTGCTGAGTTCCTCAGCATTTTGTGTGCGTTGCTTGGATTTCCAGCATCTGCAGATTTTCTTTTGTTTGTGCCTTCAATGAGATTTTCTCCAGTCGTACTAGAAGTTCTTCAAGTTGCCTTTCTTAATACCTTCTTTAATCTAGGGCATCAGTTGCTCTGACTTGAATTATGAATTGAAATAACAGCTATAGACGATTTCAAAATAATGGTGCATGGTAGGGAACTTAGATCATGATTTTCATGATCAGCAAACCAAAATCCCCAATATACACCAAAAGTATTCAGGAAGCAAAATCTTGGTTGTTTAGTGATATTGAAAGACTTAGATAGAGTGGACATAGAGAGGATGTTTCAAATAATGTGGGTGTCAAGGACCAGAGGGCACAGCCTCAGAAGAGAAAGATATTCTTTCAGAACAGAGATGAGGAACAATTTCTTTAGCCAGATGATGGCGAGTCTGTGGAATTCACTGCTATGAACGACTGTAGATGCCAAGCCATTAGATATATTTAAAGTAAGGGTTGATAGGTTCTTAATTAATAAGGGGATTGAAGGTTATGGGGAAAAGGCAGAAGAATGAGAGGAGTAATAAATCAGCCCTGATGGAATGGCATAGTAGATTAAATGGGCTGAATGGCCAAATTCTGCTCTTATTACCCATTGAGTTCCCCCATCTTATGCGTGCTTTGCATTGGAATACTTGTCCTGTAATTAAAATACAAGTACCAGTGTGAAAATAATCAAGGTCTCATAACCTTGGTTAACTTGCTGAAAAAAAACTCTAGATTATGACAAAAGGCAAGATATAACTATTGAGGAATAAAGGGGAATTAAACAGCCCATAAAGATTTGACAGTAGCAATGCAGACTCAAAGATCCAAGTGGTTTTCTTGTATGTTCTAAATCTATGACATTCAAATCCTGCTCCTAAACATAGTTATCTTTAACCTTCTGGGCACAATGAAGAAATTATGGCTTTACAATTATGCTGTTCAAATATTCATGACTGAATGCTCCAACACTATGGTGTGAAGTTCCTTTCTCTTCTGAATGAATGGAGGAATAACAGTGCTATTTTAACAGGTCATTACTCATGTTAACATAAAGGACAAAGACATTGGATTCTGCATGCTCATATTCACACAATGTAATTACAAGGCCAATTTGGCTGACTGGATATTGTGAATTGCCTGCACTAATGTCAGACTTGGTTTAAAGGATTTCCTTTCATAAATTGTCACAAAGGCATCTGGCTTCGGTTTATTTATTTCATTTTATTTAGAGCTACAGCGAGGAACCAGCATTTCTTGCCCAGGGAGCTGCACCACCCAGCGACCCACCTTTTTAACTCTAGTCCAGGGATTCTTAACCTGGGGTCCACAGACCCCTCGGAGGGCCATGGATTGATTCCCGGGGGCTGTGAACTTAGATTTGTGGAGTCATAGGAAGGTACAGCA
This sequence comes from Mobula hypostoma, assembly GCF_963921235.1. Taxonomy (NCBI): domain Eukaryota; kingdom Metazoa; phylum Chordata; class Chondrichthyes; order Myliobatiformes; family Myliobatidae; genus Mobula; species Mobula hypostoma. Next base: position 108,880,994 of record NC_086108.1, read on the forward strand.
CAGAAACAGCCTACTTCCATTGACCTGTAACAGGACCATAGTCCTCCATACCCCGAGTATCCATGTACCTATCCAAACTTGTCTTAAATGTTGAAGTCAAGCTCACATATAACACTTGCAATGGCAGCTTGTTCCACACTCTTGAAACCCTCTGAATGATGAAGTTGTCCTCTCATGTTCACCTTTCACCCTTAACCCTTGACCTCTAGTTGGTCCAACCCAACGTCAGTGGATAAAGCCTGCTTGCATTTACCCTATGTATACCCCTCATAATTTTGTATACGTTTATCAAATCTCTCAATATTTTACATTCCAAGGAATAAAGTCCTAACCTATTCAATCTTTCCATATAACTCAGGCCCTCTAGACCTGGCAACGTCCTTGTAGATTTTCTCTGTATTCTTTCAAAGGTTCAAAGGTTCATTTATTATCAAAATTTACAACTCTGAAATTCTTCAATTCTCCATGTAGCCGTAAACCAAGAAAGAAAAAAAAGACAGCATGATCATCAGACCCCAAATCTCCCCTCCCCGCAAAAAAAATGTACAGAACAGATCAGACACATCGACCCCCAAATCTCTCCTTCCACACAACAAAAAACAAACAAAATGGATCAAGCAGATCAACCCCCAAATCCTTCTTCCTAAACAAAAAAAAATGAACAGAATGGATCAGGCACATGAATCCCAAATCCCCCGTCCCACACAAAAATAAACCATAAATAACTGTCCAGCTACACTGTACAGTTGTCTATGTTTAAGGGTAAATAACAGAGATCTCAAATGAAGTCAAAGATGACCACGAAGATTTTAAATCAAGCCATCTCTGGATCAGGAGCCAGTGCATTAAGGGCAAGGATGCCAAGTGAATGGAGGGATTACAATTCTAGAGGACTTAATAATGAAGTTAGATTATTAACCAAACCGTTTCCATAACTCATGTTCTCAGTATTATTTATGTATTATGTATGTTTCTATCTATCCATCTGTCTTTTTGTTTATCTATTTCTTTATTTATTACTTTGTTTTTCTTTTTGTATTTGCACAATTTGTCATCTTTTGCATATTGGTTATTGGTCCATCTCTGTGCGTAGTTTCTTTGTATCTGCTGTAAATGCCTGCAAGAAAATGAACCTCAGGGTGGTATATGGTGACATATACATACTTTGATAATAAATATCATGTTCAAATTTAAGTTCAGGTTTATAGTCATCTGACTGTACATATATACAAGCAAACAAAACAACCGTCCTCCAGACATTGGTGCAATTACAATATACAGTGGCATGCAAAAGTTTGGGTACCCCTGGTCAAAATTTCTGTTACTGTGAATAGTTAAGTGAGTAGAAGATGAACTGATCTCCAAAAGTCATAAAGTTAAAGATGAAACATTCTTTTCAACATTTTAAGCAAGATTAGTGTATCATTTTAGTTCTGTATAATTTTAGAGTGAAAAAAAAGGAAAGGAGCACCATCAAAAGTTTGGGCACATCAAGAGATTTGAGCTCTCAGATAACTTTTACCAAGGTTTCAGACCTTAATTAGCTTGTTAGGGCTATGGCTTGTTCACAATCATCGTTTGGAAAGGCCAAGTGATGCAAATTTCAAGGCTTTATAAATATCCTGCCTCCTCAAACTTGTCCAAACAATCAGCAGCCATGGGCTCCTCTGAGCAGCTGCCTAACACTCTGAAAATTAAAATAAATGATGCCCAGAAAGCAGGAGAAGGCTATAAGAAGATAGCAAAACTTTTTCAGGTAGCCATTCCCTCAGTTCGTAATGTAATTAAGAAATGGCAGTTAACAAGAACGGTGGATGTCAAGTTGAGATCTGGAAGACCAAGAAAACTTTCTGAGAGAACTGCTCGTAGGATTGCTAGAAATGCAAATCAAAACCCCCATTTGACTGCAAAAGACCATCAGGAAGAGTTAGCAGACTCTGGAGTGGTGTTGCACTGTTCTACTGTGCAGCGACACCTGCACAAATATGACCTTCATGGAAGGGTCATCAGAAGAAAACCTTTCCTGCATCTTCACCACAAAATTCAGCGGCAGAAGTTTGCAAAGGAACATCTAAACAAGCCTGATGCATTTTTGAAACAAGTCCTGTGGACTGATGAAGATAAAATAGAACCTTTTGGCCACAGTGACCAAAGGTATGTTTGGAGAAAAAAGGGTGCAGAATTCATGAAAAGAACATCTCTCCAACTGTTAAGCGCAGGAGTGCTGTGGAAGATGTCCTGCCTCGTCCCTGTGCCGAAGACATCGTGCCCCAGCGGCCTCAATGACTACAGACCGGTGGCATTGACCTCCCACATCATGAATACCCAGGAGAGACTTGTTCTGGAGCTGCTCCGGCCTATGGTCAGGCCACACTTAGAGCCCCTCCAGTTCGCCTACCAGCCCCGACTAGGCATTGAGGATGCCATCATCTTCTGACTGAACCGTGTCTACGCCAACCTGGACAAGCCAGCGAGCACTGTGAGGGTCATGTTTTTTGACTTCTCCAGTGCGTTCAACACCATCCGCCCTGCTCTGCTGGGGGAGAAGCTGACAGCGATGCAGGTGGATGCTTTCCTGGTGTTATGGATTCTTGATTACCTGACTGGCAGACCACAGTACGTGTGCTCGCAACAGTGTGTGTCTGACAGAGTGATCAGCAGCACTGGGGCTCCACAGGGGACTGTCTTGTCTCCCTTTCTCTTCACCATTTACACCTCAGACTTCAACTACTGCACAGAGTCTTGTCATCTTCAGAAGTTTTCTGATGACTCTGCCATAGTTGGATGCATCAGCAAGGGAGATGAGGCTGAGTACAGGGCTACGGTAGGAAACTTTGTCACATGGTGTGAGCAGAATTATCAGCAGCTTAATGTGAAATAGACTAAGGAGCTGGTGGTAGACCTGAGGAGAGCTAAGGTACCGGTGACCCCTGTTTCCATCCAAGGGGTCAGTGTGGACACAGTGGAGGATTACAAATACCTGGGGATACGAATTGACAATAAACTGGACTGGTCAAAGAATACTGAGGCTGTCTACAAGAAGGGACAGAGCCGTCTCTATTTCCTGAGGAGACTGAGGTCCTTTAACATCTGCCAGACGATGCTGAGGATGTTCTATGAGTCTGTGGTGGCCAGTGCTATCACGTTTGCTGTTGTGTGCTGGGGCAGCAGGCTGAGGGTAGCAGACACCAACAGAATCAACAAACTCATTCGTAAGGCAGTGATGTTGTGGGGATGGAACTGGACTCTCTCACGGTGGTGTCTGAAAAGAGGATGCTGTCTAAGTTGCATGCCATCTTGGACAATGTCTCCCATCCACTACATAATGTCCTGGGTGGGCACAGGAGTACATTCAGCCAGAGACTCATTCCACCGAGATGCAATACAGAGCGTCATAGGAAGTCATTCCTGCCTGTAACCATCAAACTTTACAACTCCTCCCTTGGATGGTCAGACACCCTGAGCCAATAGGCTGGTACTGGACTTATTTCCTGGCATAATTTACATATTACTATTTAACTATTTATGGTTTTATTACTACTTATTATTTATGGTGCAACTGTAACGAAAACCAATTTCCCCCGTGATCAGTAAAGTATGACTATGACTATGACTATGCTTTTGGCTTTTGTTGCAGCCAGCAGCACGGGGAACATTTCACTAGTAGAGGGAAGAATGAATTCAATTAAATACCAGGAAATTCTGGAAGTAAACATCACACCATCTATAAAAAAGCTGAAGATGAAAAGAGGATGGCTTCTACAACAAGATAATGATCATAAACACACCTCAAAATCCACAATGGACTACCTCAAGAGGTGCAAGCTGAAGGTTTTGCCATGGCCCTCACGGTCCCCCGACCTAAACATCATCGAAAATCTGTGGATAGACCTCAAAAGAGCTTTGCATGCAAGACGGCCCAAGAATGTCACAGGACTGGAAGCCTTTTGCAAGGAAGAATGGGCGAAAATCCCCCAAACAAGAATTGAAGGACTCTCAGCTGGCTACAGAAAGCATTTGCAAGCTGTGATACTTGCCAAAGGGGGTGTTACTAAGTACTGACCGTGCAGGGTGCCCAAACATTTGCTTCGGGCCCTTTTCCTTTTTTGTTATTTTGAAACTGTAAAAGATGGAAATAAAAAAGTAATCTTGCTTAAAATATTAAAGAAATGTGTCATCTTTAACTTTATGCCTTTGGGAAATCAGGTCATCTTTTACTCACTTAGCTGTTCACAGTAACAGAAATTTAGGCAGTCCTATGTTGTGTTCAATGCCGACTGGCAACTCCTGCAACGCCGCTGGTGCCAAACTATATCAGTTTCTGCTGTTCCTTTGGGTTTCAGATCCATGGAGAGGGGGAGCTTGCTACATGGACAACAGTTTGCTCTCCATATTGCACTGCCCAGGTTTCTGAGACAACTAGAATGCAACATCTGGGGTCGACTCCCTGACCGACAGTGGTTCCAAACACAACACAAAACAATAAAAAGCAAAAATAGTACCACAATAAGTAAATAATAACTTACTTTTGTGGGCTGAATGGCCTAATTCTGCCCCTATGTTTAATGGACTTGTGGTCTAGGAGCAAGAATCCATAGGCAATAATTTAACTAATAATTTACTTTGAACTTTTAATTTAGAGGATTATCTTTCCTTCATATGCCCTGAGAAGCAAATGTTGATTTTCTCAGTCATTTCCTGATTCTTTTATTGCATTAAATTTCAAGATGCCTTGCCAGATTTTTCTGTTAATTATCTTTTTGTTTTCCTGAATCTTATTTACCTCATTATATTCAGGTACTGTTTCTTCTAAACATATGGTAGGATACTGACAACAGGGCCTGGGGAAATCTTAAACGGTGCAAACATCACTCTGTTGATTTTTTTGCCATCCCAGTATCTCCATCTCATTAAGTGTCCTTTCAAAGTTCTAAACACTGCAAATTTCAAAGTTCAAAATAAATTGATTATCAAAGTACATATATGTTACCGTTTACAACTCTGATTTTCTTTTTCTTGCGGACATTCACAGTAAGTCAAAGAAGCTCAATAGAATCAAAGACCGCACGCAACTAGACAGTCAAACAAACCTGCAGATACAAAACGAGGATCATATGCAAAATAATAATAAATACCGAGATCAAGACTGGCACACCTTAGGGATGTGTGCTTATCCCACTGCTCTACTCTCTCTACACCCATGACTGTGTGGTCAGGCACAACTCAAATGCCATCTACAAATTTGCTGACAATACAACTATTGCTCCTTTATGGGCAATAGCCTCTGTAGTATCCAGGACATTACCAATGAGTGATGCCTTAAAAAGGCAGTTCCATCATTAAGGACCCCTATCACCCAGGACATGCTCTTTTCTCATTGCTACTATAAGGGAGGGGGTACAGGAGCCTGAAGACACACTCAATGATTCAGGAACAGCTTCTTCCCCTCTGCCATCCGATTGCTGAATGGACATTGAAGCCATGAACACTACCTCACTACTTTTTTCTCTGCCCAAAATTTCGATTGTACTCTTTTCCTGGATGCTGCCTGGCCTGCTGAGTTCCTTCAGCATTTTTGTGTGTGTTGTTCAGATTTCCAGCATCTGCAGAATTTCTCGTTTGTGATTGGATCACTACTTTTTATTTCTATTTTTGCATTACTTATTTTATTTAACTAGTTAATATATATTTCAAATATATACAACAAATTTCACGACATAATGCCAGTGATATTAAACCTGACTCTGATTCTGAACATGAGACGAAGACTTCTTGAAAGTGAGTCCATAGTTTGTGGGAACAGTTGAGTGTTGGGCTGAGCCCATCAAGGATCATCTGTGAAAACTGCGCTCTATCCTTGTTGGAAAAGACTATCTATTTTGCCTTATCACATTTTTAATAACTGAATGAGCACACACTCAGAGGCCACTTTATTGGGTATCTCCTGTACCTAATAAAGTGGCCACTAGTGTGTGTCAGTGGTTTTCTGCTGCTGTAGCCCATCCGCTTCAAGGTCCGACATGTTGTGCATTCAGAGATGCTCTTCTGCACACCACTCTTGTAATATGTGTTTAATTGAGTTACTATCACCCTCCTGCCAACTTGAACCAGTCTGGCCATTCTCCTCTGACCTCTCTCATTAACAAGTCACTTTCACCCACAGGACCGTTGATCACTAAACTTTTATGTTTGCTTTTTGCACCATTCTATGTGCGGAACCAAAAGAAATGGGGGAGATCTTAAATGTTTTTTTTTTGCGTCTGTATTTACTAAGGAAACTGGCATGAAGTCTATGGAATTAAGGGAAACAAGTAGTGAGATCATGGAATCTGTACAGATTGAAAAGGAGGAGGTGCTTGCTGTCTTGAGGCAAATTAAAGTGGATAAATCCCCAGGACCTGACAGGGTATTCCCTTGGACCTTGAAGGAGACTAGTGTTGAAATTGCAGGGGCCCTGGCAGATATACTTAAAATGTCAATGTCTACAAGTGAGGTGCTGGAGGATTGGAAAATGGCTCATGTTGTTCCGTTATTTAAAAAAGGATCAAAAAGTGATCCGGGAGATTATAGGCCGGTAAGTTTAATGTCGGTAGTAGGTAAGTTATTGGAGGGAGTACTAAGAGACAGAATCTACAAGTATTTGGATAGACAGGGACTTATTAGGGACAGTCAACACGGCTTTGTGCATGTTAGGTCATGTTTGACCAATCTATTGGAGTTTTTCGAGGAGGTTACCAGGAAAGTGGGTGAAGGGAAGGTAGTGGATGTTGTCTACATGGACTTCAGTAAGGCCTTTGGCAAGGTCCCGCATGGGAGGTTAGTTAGGAAAATTCAGTTGCTAGGTATACATGGAGAGGTGGTAAATTGGATTAGACATTGGCTCAATGGAAGAAGCCAAAGAATGGTAGTAGAGAATTGCTTCTCAGAGTGGAGGCCTGTGACTAGTGGTGTGCCACAGGGATCAGTGCTGGGTCCATTGTTATTTGTCATCTACATCAATGATCTGGATGATAATGTGGTAAATTGAATCAGCAAATTTGCTGATGATACGAAGATTGGAGGTGTAGTGGACAGTGAGGAAGGTTTTCAGAGCCTGCAGAGGGACTTGGACCAGCTGGAAAAATGGGCTGAAAAATGGCAGATGGAGTTTAATACAGACAAGTGTGAGGTATTGCACCTTGGAAGGTCAAACCAAGGTAGAACATACAGGGTAAATGGTAAGGCACTGAGGAGTGCAGTGGAACAGAGGGATCTGGGAATCCAGATACAAAATTCCCTAAAAGTGGCATCACAGGTAGACAGGGTTGTAAAGAGAGCTTTTGGTACATTGGCCTTTATTAATCAAAGTATTGAGTATAAGAGCTGGAATGTTATGATGAAGTTGTATAAGGCCAAATCTCGAGTATTGTGTTCAGTTTTGGTCACCAAATTACAGGAAAGATATTAATAAGGTTGAAAAAGTGCAGAGAAGGTTTACAAGGATGTTGCCGGGACTTGAGAAACTCAGTTACAGGGAAAGGTTGAATAGGTTAGGACTTTATTCCCTGGAGCGTAGAAGAATGAGGGGAGATTTGATAGAGGTATATAAAATTATGATGGGTATTGATAGAGTGAATGCAAGCAGGCTTTTTCCACTGAGGCAAGGGGAGAAAAAAACCAGAGGACATAGGTTAAGGGTGAGGGGGGAAAAGTTTAAAGGGAACATTACGGGGGGCTTCTTCACACAGAGAGTGGTGGGAGTATGGAATGAGCTGCCAGACGAGGTGGTAAATGCAGGTTCTTTTTTAACATTTAAGAATAAATTGGACAGATATATGGGTGGGAGGTGTATGGAGGGATATGGTCCATGTGCCGGTCAGTGGGACTAGGCAGAAAATGGGCCAAAAGGCCTTTTTCTGTGCTCTAGTTTTTCTATGGTTTCGATGGTTTCATTCTCTGTAAATTCTAGAGTCTGTTGTGCATGGAAATGCCAGAAGATCAGCAGTTTCTGAGATACTCAAACCACCCCTCCTGGCACCAACAATCATTCCACAGTCAAAGTTACTTAGATCATATTTCTTCCCCATTCTGATGTTTGTTCTGAACAACAACTGAACCTCTTGACCACAAGACCATAAGATAAAGGAGCAGAATTAGGCCATTCAGCCCATCAAGTCTGCTCCACCATTCCATCATGGCTGATCTTGGATCCCACTCAACTCCATACCCCTGCCTTCTCACCATATCATTTGATGCCCTGACCAATTGGGAAACTATTAACTTCCACCTTAAATATACGCACAGACTTGGCCTCCACTGCAGCCAGAGCATTCCAAAAACTCACTACTCTCTGGCTAAAAAAAATTCCTCCTTACCTCTGTTCTAAAAGGTTATCCCTCAGCTTTGAGGCTGTTCCCTCTAGTTCTGGATACCCCCAAAGTAAGAAACATCCTCTCCACATCCACTCTATCTAGCCCTTTCAACATTTGGTAGGTAATGCATTGAGTTGCTACCCCATGACTGGCTGATTAGATATTAGCATTAATAAGCAGGAGTACAGGTGTACCAAATAAAGTGGCCCCTGTGTGTTCCTTATTTATTTATTTTTGTGTTGATTATTTATTGCTAGGAGCTAGATGAGCACAGAATATAGAAGATATACGAGGCCCTTGTTGTTCGGGGTTGACGATGGATGTTGTGTGTCAGCTGTCTACACGATACGCATGCTGGGGCAGTATGATATGCTTAGCAAGCTCATGCAACAGGCTCTCCCTCTCCACACAGCTGATGAATTCAAAGGAACGGTAGACACAGGTACAGTCTGGCACTGCCGGCATCACAGGAGATGTCAATCAACGTTGAGCTGAACGGGGGACTGCTTAAGGGACCCCACTTCAGGATTTATCCTTGGGGTTTATCCCCCAAAGCCTTCCCCATGAGTGGGTATTGCAGCAAGGCAGCGGAGGCTTGACATCAGTTTCCCTAGATGGCCAGCCAACCACAATTCATCGAACCCCATGTGTCCCAAGCAACTGGCTTTAAGGAGCAGGTAACAGACTCTTCAGCTCACAATGTCTGTGCAGAATGCAGTGGAAAATTAAACTAAAGCCTCTCCTGTCTGTATATGATCCCTCTCCTTCCATTTCCTGCATGTTCTTGTTTGCCTAAGAGATTCCCAAACGCCAACTTTCATATCTGCTCTCACCACCACCTCTGGCATCTCGTTCCAGGCAGCCACCACTCTCCACTCCATGCACATCTCCCTTAAACTTTCGTAGCGTAGTAGTTCGCACAACGCTTTCCAGTACCAGCGACCTGGGTTCGATCCTCGCCGGTGCCTGCGAGGAGTTTATACGTTCTCCCCGTGACTGCGTGGGCTTTCTCACGGTGCTTCGGTTTCTTCCGACCATCCAAAGACGTACAGGTTGGTAGGTTATCTGGTCATTGTAAGTTGTCCCGTGATTATGCTGGGGTTAAATTGGGGGGGCATGACTCAAGGGGCTGCAAGGGCCTGCTCTGTGCTGTATCTTAATAGATATATAACTAAACAGATTAGATGTTCTACGAGTCTGTGGTGGCCAGTGCTATCATGTTTGCTGTTGTGTGCTGGGGCAGCAGGCTGAGGGTAGCAGACACCAACAGAATCAACAAACTCATTCGTAAGGCCAGTGATGTTGTGGGGATGGAACTGGACTCTCTGACGGTGGTGTCTGAAAAGAGGATGCTGTCCAAGTTGCATGCCATCTTGGACAATGTCTCCCATCCACTACATAATGTACTGGGTGGGCACAGGAGTACATTCAGCCAGAGACTCATTCCACCGAGATGCAACACAGAGCGTCATAGGAAGTCATTCCTGCCTGTGGCCATCAAACTTTACAACTCCTCCCTTGGAGGGTCAGACACCCTGAGCCAATAGGCTGGTCCTGGACTTATTTCATAATTTCCTGGCATAATTTACATATTACTATTTAACTATTTATGGTTCTATTACTATTTATTATTTATGGTGCAACTGTAACAAAAATCAATTTCCCCCGGGATCAATAAATTATGACTATGACTATGACTTGGACTATGAGCATTGGCTGTAGATTACGTGCAGGCAGAAGAGTTGTGGTTTAATTCAGTATCATGCCTGGCAGAAGTATTCTGCGCTGTTCTAGTCCATATTCTTTGACTCAGGATCTTGGAGGGGAATGCATAGAACGTACAAATTAAAACAGTACAGCATAGTACAGGCCCTTCAGCCCCCAATGTTGTGCCAAACCTTTAACTTACTCTAAGGTCAATGTAAGTCTTCCTCCCACATACAGTAGCTCTCCATTTTCCTTCCTCCATGTGCCTATCTGAGAGTGTCTTCAATGTGTCTAATGTACCTGCCCCCACCACCAACCCTGACAGGGTGTTCCGTGCAGCCACCGCTCTCTGCGTAAAAAACTTACCTCTGACATATCCCTTGTACGTTCCTCCAATTACCTTTAAATTATGCCCACTTGTATTAACCATTTCCACCCCGAGAAGAAGGCGCTGACTATCCCCTCTATCAGCGCCTCTCATCTCTGTATACACCTCTATCAAGTCACCTCCTTCACTCCAGAGAGGAAAGCCCGAGCTCGCTCAACCTATCCTCATGAGCCATGCTCTCCAGTCCACGTAGCATCCTGGTAAATCTCCTCTGTACTCTCTCTGAAGCTTCCGCAGCTCTCCTATCATGGGACAACCAGAACTGACCAGGGATGTAAAGAGTTGCAACATTATCTCACAGCTCTTGAACTCACACTGCTAACATTCCAGCCATTAACCTGGTAACGTAAGTGATGACTTCCAGAGTCAGATTCAGATTTATTGAGCTTGTGAGCTTTGAAACCTACAGTAAAACTGGGCGTTTGCATTAACAACCAATGCAAGCTGAGGATGTGCTATAGACGGTGGTGGAATTGAACTCCAAACCCCAAAGCCCTGAGTTGTAATAGTGTTGTGCTAACCGCTGTGCTACTGTGGCATTCTAAAACTTCTGAACTTGCTAAGTACCTCTCTTAAGACCACAGGCTCATAAGACATAGGAGAAGAATTAGGCCATTCAGCCCATCGATCTGCTCCGCCATTCTGCAATGACTGATATATTATCCCTCTCAATCCCATTCTCGTGCCTTCTTCCCGCTACCATTGATGCCTGACTAATCACCAACCTATCAAACCTGGCTTTAAATACTGTACACCTAATGACTTGGCCTCCACATCTGTCTGTGGCAATAAATCCCATGGATTCACCACTTCCTGACTAAAGAAATTCCTCCTCATCTGAACCCACTCGAGTGCGGTTCAAGCCTTAACTAAAACCTCATGGCACTCGACCAAATGCAACGTTAGACTCATAAGCCAATCAATACCTTGCAAACGTAATGTCGAGAATATGCTACACAACTGGACTAATTTAAAAAACAGCGGTCGATATTTCTCTTTTGTGATCTAATGAGATGCTTTGTGAAATAAAACTTTAATAAACCCATTAAACAGATGGGTTAACTACTGCACTGAAACAGCAGGCAAAACAAATTTGACATGACGAGGCAGAACAAGCCCAAGTGGGAAAAATTAAGGCCCTTAAACAGCAGGCCAAACCATGATGTGGTTGGTTTTTAATATATTTTAAGTAGGGTAATGCATTCTGTTCCACTATTTTACTGCTTTCCAGTCAGTCTCCAATTTGAACCAAATTGAGGTCACCCAAGAACCCTGCTGACCATCTCCTCATTCGTGCCAGTCCTTCCATTCATCACTCTCCGTTCACTGACTAAAATTGTCTTACAGACTGACAGCACTTGCACAGGATCGTTAGAGGCTTCAGAGTGTTGGAGACTCATCCCAGCCCCATCAGAGGCTCAACCATACTCAGAATTGAGGACTTTCTTTAAAAGGTGGTGCCTCAGAAAGTCAGCATCCATCATTAAGGACCCTCACCATACAGTGAAATGCATCATATGCAACAAATCAAATCGATGAGGATTTGTGCTGGGGGCAGCCCACAAACACCACCGTGCTTCCGGCGCAATCAGAACATGCTTATAACTCCTTAACCATAGTTCGCAAACAGAACATGCCTATAACTCATTGACCGTAACTCGCGAACAGAACATGCCCATAACTCATTGACCGTAACTCGCAGACAGAACATGCCTATAACTCATTAACCGTAGCTCGTACGTCTCTGGAAGGTGGGAGGAAACCGGAACACCCGGAGGAAAGGTACACATCCATGGGGAGAACACGGGAGAACTTTCAGAGATCGGCAGGAATTGCGCCCCGGCTGCTGACTGCTATGCCACTGCGCTGCAGAATCGTTTGTGTCCATAGCTTGGAAGGTGCTCGTTTGGATCCCCTAAAATTCATTATATAAATTCCAATGTGTCATTCCTGGGTGGGAAGAATTTCACCTTCGACATTCCTTTCCTCATCCATGCCAACAAACCCTGGTAAACAGGGCTGTAGACTCAGTCAGCTCCATCACATGCACAATCCTCCCACCACCCAGGATATCTTCAAGAGGCGGTGGCTCACAAAGGAGGTTTCCGTCACTAAGGACCCTCACCTTCCGGAACATGGCCTTTTTGTGTGCATGCGCTGGTCGTGCACACAGCCTGGTACAGCCGTTCCGATCTATTCTTACTTTCTTCTTACTTTTTAATTTACGTTATTTTTTGTTTTTTTTCTCACGGTAACACGTCGAAGCTGCACCCTCTCTAACATGCTGGTAGAGAGAGTTTTATTTGGGTTTTCTTTAGCGCTGGAAATGGTTACATCCCGACACGCGGGACAGAAGCAAGGTCGCATTGTGTATTCCACAGACCAGCAAACACTGGCCGGCTTAGCGAACAGAGCAGTGGACACCCCTGCTGAAACCCGGAGGAAAACACACAGAGGGGGATCACAAAACCAAGGAAAGAGGACTGGGTCGAGACAACAGAGACTTTTGGAGAAGAGGAGCTCAGTGGGTAATACCATTCCGGCTGACCGGAAGTGCACTGAGAGCGGTAAGCGTAAAGGAATTGGGTGCTTACTGTTCTGGCTAACAACGGATGGTGCAATCCGGGGCATATTACGATCGAGGAACGTGTTTACAGACTGGATATTGAACTTTTTACTGTTGGACTTCGGCCACATTCCACCGTGATACAACACTTGGCGGCACGGGAAGTCGTTCCTGCCTGTGGCCATCGAACGTGCAGCTCCTCCCGTGGAGGGTCAGACACCCTGAGCCAATAGACTGGTCCTGGACTTATTTTCCATCTGGCATAGTTTGCATTTTGGTATTTGAGTGTTGGGGTTCTTTTTGTTGTATTGCTATATTTACGCTCTATTCTTGGTTGGTGCGGCTGTAACGAAACCAAATTTCCCTCGGGATTAATAAAGTATATCTATCTATCTATCTATCTTTCCGTTACTACCATCAGAGGGGAGATACAGGAGCCTGACGACCCACAATCAGTGATTCAGAAACAGCTTCTTCTCCTCTGCCATTAGATTACTGTTAGGTCCGTGAAACCATGAAAACCACCTCAGTATTCCTTTCTTTCACACTGTTTGTTTGTTTTTTGAAAGTTATAGTAATTATGACGGGTATAGATAAGATAAACGCAAGCAGGCTTTTTGCACTGAGGTTGGGTAAGGCAAGAACAAGGTCATGGGTTGTAAGGAGAACAGGAGGGGAGCTTCTTCACTCAGAGGGTGGTGAGATTGTGGAATGAGCTGCCAGCAGAAGTGTTGGATGTGGGTTTGATTTCAACATTTAAGAGGGGTTTGGATGGGAGGGGTACGGAGGGCTATGGTCCGAATGCAGGTCGATGAGACTAGGTAGAATAACAGTTCAGCATGGACTAGGTGGGCTAAAGGGCCTGTTTCTGTGATGAAATGTTGTAAAAATCCATGACTCCATGAGATTAAGGAGGTTCAGCTTGTCACCAAAGACTCTAGTAACCCTCTGCAAAGTACTGTTGAAAATGTCCTGGCTGCTTGCGTCATAGTCTGATACAGCAATTCGAATGAATGTGCAGGAAGGGAAGGAGCCGCAGAAAGCTGTGGTCTGCCCAATATATTGTGATCACTTCCCTCCCTGCAGTCACATCTACAGGAGATGCTGATCAACATCTACCATCACTATTCATCCCATGCCACCTTCTCACCGCTACCATCAGGAAAGAGGTACAGAAGCCTGAAGTCCCACATAAAATGATAGGAAAGCACAGAACAGATGGACCAAAGGGCCTGTTTCTGTGTTGTAGTGCCCTTCAGCTCGATACACACCCAGTGGCCACTTTATTAGGTACGCTTGTACACCAGCTCATTAATGCAAGTATCTAATCAGCCAATCACGTGGCAGCAGCTCAACATATAAAAGCATGCAGACATGGTCAAGAGGTTCAGTTGCTGCTCAGACCAAACATCAGAATGAGGAAGAAATACGATCTAAATGAATTTGACTGTGGAATGGATTGTTGCTGCCAAACAGGGTGGTTTGAGTATCTTAGAAGCTGCTGATCTCCTGAGATTTTCGTGCACAGTTTCCAGAGTTTCCAGAGAATGGTGTGAAAAATTGTAAAAAATAACATCCGGTGAGCGGCAGTTCTGTGGGTGAAAATGCCTTGTTAATGAGAGAGGTCAGAGGAGAATGAACGGACTGGTTCAAGGCAAATAACCACTCGTTACAACAGTGGTGTGCAGATGAGCATCTCTGAACACGTAACTCATCAAACCTTGAAGTGGAAGGGCTACATCAGCAGAAGACCATGAACACACACTCTGTGGGCACTTGATTAATTAGAAGAGGTACCTAATAACATGGCCACTGAGTGCATACGCAGAACAAGCTTGCTGAACCATTGGGAGTTTCTAGCAGTTCGATCGGAGCTTATTGGAATTTAACTGCAGCTCCAAGGAAAACATGTGTGTTGCAGAAACGTCTGGCTTATTTTTTTTTCTCTCTTTGTGGGGTAAATACTGCGTTGTACAGCTTAATTTTTACAAAACGAAACCTTGATTCTAACAGATTTGACAAGCTGACAGTTCTGAGTGCTGATTGAAGATATCTTAAAACTGAGGCTTCAGTAAAACAGATGGTTTGGATCAGTCTTCTGTGGATGCCTTCCCTTTGTGAGCAAAAAGACCATTGAAGCATATTGTTTAACCATCACGTGATTGAGGAGCAAGTATCTTAAACAGGGAGTAGGGAAAAGTGAAAGCTGGCATGATAAGTGTGAGATCTGACTCATCTAATCCATGAAGGGATGGTCTCGGAGGGTTCTGATGACATATGGATTTTTCTGTCCGCATTTTCTGGCAGCTTTCTTGCACCTGGCGTTGTCCGGTTGAGATAGCAGATGAGAAGAGGACAGCTGTATTCTGTTAACAAGCTTGGAGCACATTTCCCTCACAAGTGTTAAGTTAAACAATTCATTACTTTCTGTGATTGTTTCCCAGATTCTTGGCATGTCCTCTGCTTCCGCAGAACCTCCCCCATTGCACTCCCACCGACAACGGTCTTGCCATTGATTTAATTTCTGTTTCTTCTGAATTTCTAATACCGAGCAAGCAAACTCTAGCCCCTAAGAAACCTAATTAGCAATTTGGCAAGCACAAGTAGATGGAATTTACTTAATCTTCCTGGCCACTAACAGATAGCTGTATTGATCCATTCTGATGGCTCCTATTGTTTTTGCATTTCAAAGGTCCAGGAGTCAAGAATGAGGCATAAAACTTGTTGCTTACAATCGTTTATAAGACTATAAGACCTAGGAGCAGAATTAAGCCATTCAGCCCACTGAGTCTGCTCTACCATTCCAGCATGGCTGATATATTTTCCCTCTCAACCCCCACTCTTCTTCTTTTTTCCCTTAACCTTTGATGCCCTTACTAATCAAGAACCTATTAAACTCTGCTTTAAGTATACCCAATAAATTGGCCTCCACAGATGTCCGTGGCAATGAATTCCACAGATTCATCATCCTTTGGCTGAAGATATTCCTCCTCAGCTGTTATAAATGGACATTTCTCTATCCTGAGGCCATGTCCTCTGGTCCTAGGGATATCTATCTTGGTTTTCAATATCCTTCCTCTGAATATGTGACAGATTTCAATGAGATTCCCCCCTCCCCCATCATTCTTCTAATCTCCAGTGAGTACGTCCCAGACCATCAAGTGGTCCTCAATCATTAACCCTTTCATTCACAGAGTCAGTCTCATGAGTCCCCTCTGGACTCTGTCCAATGCCAGCACATATTTTCTTAGATAAGGGGCTTAAGCCACATTGGGTGTTGGTCTTTTAAAAAAAATGATTCTTTCAGGTTTCTTGCTCTGTGGTTGCCTATAAGCAGACAAATCTCAAGATTATAATTTATATGTTCTGTGTTACTAAATGTACTTTAAATCCTTTGAACTAGATATCATTAGACAGTGCTAAAGCTCACTCAGGTGGAGAGACTCCATCCATTCTCTCACCCACCTCCTCTCACCATCACCCCATTCATGCACACAGGAGATTCTTGAAATGTTGGATATCCAGAGCAACACACACAATATGCTGGAGGAACTCAGCAGGTCAGGCAGCATCCACAGAGAGGAATAAACAGTTGGACATCTCGGACCAAGACCATTTATCAGGCCAGAACAGTGTTCAGTAATTGATGGGCACCTCATTTCAAGTGTTGAAAAATGTCTTTACACGATGGTAGGTTATCAAAGCTGTAGAAATGTTACAGCAGATTGGAAATGAAACAGGGTTCACTGTTGCTGAGATTAATCGTTATCTCTCTCTCTCTCACACCTCAAGGAGGCAAATCCTTTTAGCCAGCATTCTGAATAATCAAAAGTAGGCAGGGTAGGCAGGGCTGAAGTGAACGTTCCATCACTGTCACCCAGTCATGATCAAAATCATTCAGCCCCGACGAAAGGTCTTGGCCCAAAACATCAACTGTTTATTCCTCTCCATAGAGGCTACCTGACTTTCTGAGTTCCTCCAGCAGTTTGAGTGTGCTACCTCATTCATGTGCTCAGTCTCCCTCCTTCTCAGTCACGGTGACTTTGTGATTCAGAACCAGCAGCCTCCTGCCCCTTGTGATTGGCAAGTCTGCTTAGGCAGATGTTACATGTTGTCATCAGACGGTTGATCATGTCTGTGCCGATGGAGGGGGTGCCTTGAAAAACTGCCTACTGGCCTCTTCTTTAACCTGGGACAGTCCGAATTGCTGCAAAGGGAGGGGAGGGAATGTCGACTCAGACCATGAGAGGCCTGCGTCGGGCATTTTCATGCCTTACAAGGCGCAGATTGGAAGTCTGTGTGGGACGCCACTCCTCGCACAGACTAGAGCAATGTGTGGTTAAGTGCCTTGCTCAAGGGCACAAACACGCTGCCACAACTGGGGCTCGAACTAGCGACCTTCAGATCACTAGACGAACGCCTTAACCACTTGGCCAGGTGCCCAACACTGCTGCAAAGGACTGATCAAATGTGATACTGATAAGAGGAGGGACATGTCCATCGTTATATACAGTAAATGTTTAGTTACACCCCATTACCCTTCCAGAATCAGTATCAGCTTTATTAATACGGACGTACAGCACTGTGCAAAAGTTTTTTATATATATATAGCTGGGATGCCTGAGACTTGTGCACAGGATTGTATTTATCAATGTGGAGCGGAGAGCAAGTTTGTAAATCTGGTAGGAGCACCACGGGAGGGGTGTGGGACAGGTGACAGAGAAGGAGGGGGGTTAGTGCAGGTGTAGATACACCCAGCCCTAAGATAACAAGTACTAGATCATTAGATTCCAAACAACTGGTTTATTAATCATTACAGGTTGTATCTCTGGTGCTTCCCACTCCCTCCCCTCCCCTTTCCCCTTTTCCCAAACATTATTCCCCTCTCCCTGACCCCTTCCCACTCTCAGTCTACAATAGAGACCCATATCAGAATCAGGTTTATCATCATGAAATTTGTTTTCTTTTTCGGCAACAGTATTTTAAATACTGTAGAATTTAAAATTACTACAGTACTGTGCAAAAGTCAGAGGCGTTCCAGCTAGACATAGGTGCCTAAGACTTTTGTGCAATGTGTATGTTGTTACTGAGGGTCCCTAAGGATGGATACTGCTTGAAGATGTCTTCGATGCTGGGGAGGCCTGTGCCAGTCAGAATACTCTCCCCTATTGTTCTGCAGAAATTTGTTAGTCTTTGCTCACATTCATATTTCCTCAAACTCCTAATGAAGTATAGCTTTGTGGTGTCATTCAATCAAGTCATATTTATTTTCACTGATTTGTATGACATAAAATTTGTTATTTTTTGTGGCAGCAGCACACAGTGCAAGACATAAAAATTGCTAGAACTTTCAAAAATTAATAGTGCAAAAGACAAATAAGAAAGTAGTGTTTGTGGGTTCAACGTCCAATTAGAAATCTGATGGCAGAAGAGAAGAAGCTGTTCCTGAATCATTGTGTTGGTCTTCGGGCTCCTGTACCTCCTCCCTGATGGTAGCAATAGCATGCTGGCCTTCACAACAAGGGGAATTGAATATAAGAGCAAAGAGGTCCTTCTGCAGCTGTACAGGGCCCTGGTGAGACCACACCTGGAGTACTGTGTGCAGTTTTGGTCTCCAAATTTGAGGAAGGACATTCTTGCTATTGAGGGAGTGCAGCGTAGGTTCACAAGGTTAATTCCTAGGATGGCGGGACTGTCATATGTCGAAAGATTGGAGTGACTGGGCTTGTATACTCTGGAATTTAGAAGGCTGAGAGTGGATCTTATTGAAACATATAAGATTATTAAGGGATTGGACACGCTGGAGGCAGGAAGCATGTTCCCGCTGATGGGTGAGTCCAGAACCAGAGGCCACAGTTTAAGAATTAAGGGTAGGCCATTTAGAACAGAGTTGAGGAAAAACTTTTTCACCCAGAGAGTGGTGGATATATGGAATGCTCTGCCCCAGAAGGCTGTGGAGGCCAAGTCTCTGGATGTTTTCAAAAAAAAAGATGGATAGAGCTCTTAAAGATAGCGGAATCAAAGGTTATGGGGAGAAGGCAGGAACGGGGTACTGATTGTGGATGATCAGCCATGATCACAGTGAATGGCGGTGCTGGCTCGAAGGGCCGAATGGCCTACTCCTGCACCTATTGTCTATTGTCTATTGTCAGTGAGAAGAGGGCATGTCCTGGGTGGTTAGGGGCCTTCATAACAAAAGCTGCTTTGTTGAGGCATCTCTTGAAGATGTCCTTGATCGTAGGGAAGGTTGTACCCATGATGGAGCTGACTGAGTCTACGACCCTCTGTAGCTTTCAATCCTGAGCATTGGCATCTCCATGCCAGACGGTGACGCAACCAGTCAGAATGCCCTCCACTGTACATCTGTAGAAATTTGCTGGGGTGTTTGGTGACAGACCAAATCTCCCCAAACTCCTAATGAAGCAGAGCCACTGGTGTGTCTTTAGATTTAATTCTCTTTAGATGAGGACCAAATCCTCTTGCACTTCAGAACAGAGCTGCAGTGAAAGTCTATGCTAAAGACTTTCTGCTGGTTACTGCAGTTCCAAAGTGTGATCTTAATGCAAACTGTAAATCGCAGCACAAAAGAGGCATTCTGGTAATCCGGACAAAGGGGGCAATTTTATTACCTAAATAACTTTCCTGCAGGCTTGATCTATAGAGGGTACAAATGTTGCAATTAGGCTTTAGTCCACAAGAAAAGCACAGCAAGTGTGTTCCTATTGTAATACTATTGTCTTGTCATTTTTTTCTTTCCTATAGAGTTAATGATAACATTCCTTTATACAGTGCTATCTTTTTGTCATCTCTCTCCTCATGTAGACATATCTCTCTCCTTATGTAGACATATGTGCATCTTTAACTATTCATAGGTGTGAGATATGCTGATCAACATTTATTGTTTGTCCTTGATTTCCTCAGCTTTTCGCAAAGAGTCAAAGTCAAGTTTATTGTCAGATTCACAAGTCCGTGTGTGCACAGGTAAGATGACAAACTTACTAGCAACAGCAGTAGATAAGCTGAATTCACAAGAAAACATAAATTACACACAAATTAGTTCAAATTTACTGTTATTCAACTGTAGACATGTACACTGCCAAACAAAGCAATACTTCTCAGGACTAAGATGTGCCACACAATACATATAACTCACACACAACACATAAAGTAATATTATCACAAATAATAAGGTGCATTTACAACGCCTTAAAAAGTAAACTGTATAACACTACTGGCACTCTGTACGTGATGAGATCTGAGTGGGAGGTGTTCAGTAGCCAGAGGAAGACGTTTCCCTTCCTATGATACGTCTTGTTTGATGGTAAGGGCCAAAGAGACTGTTGGATGGATGGGAGGGATTCTTGACAATGTTCCGATGCAGCACTCCTGATAAATATCTCTGATGGGTGGAAGACAGGGTCACTGATGATCCTCTCAGCAGTCCTCACAAAACTTTGTAGGGTCTGGCGGACAGATGCCTTGCAATTCTTGGACCAGTCAGAGATGCAAGTGGACAGGACGCTCTCGATGGTGCTCCTGTAAAAATTGGTTAGAATGGGTGGGGGAAGATTTACTCACCTCAATCTCCTCTGGAAGTGGAGATACTAAGGTGTTTTTTTGACTAAGGAGGTGGTGTTGAGTGAGCAGGTGAGATCTTTCATCATATGCACTCCCAGAAACTTGTTGCTCCTAACTGTCTCCATGGAGGAGCTGTTTATGTGCAGTGAGGGGTGGCCAGCCTGAACCGTCCTGAAGTCCACAATCATCTCATTCGTCTTGTCCACAAGTTGTTGTGCTTGCACCATTTTACAAGCTGCCCTACCTCCTCCCTGTATGCTGTCTTGTCATCATCGTTGATGAGGCCAACCATTGTGTTATCAGCAAACTTGACTTAGTGCGAACTGGATCTAGCAGTACAATTCTTCGTCAGCATCGTGGACAGCAGTGGGCTGAGCATGCAGATCTCGGGGATGAGGGTCGGGGTACTGGCGCTCAGTGTGATGGAGCTGAACATGTGGCTGCCAGCATGAACTGGCCGTGGTCCTTCTGTCAAGAAGTCCAAGGTCCAGTTGCAGAGAGAGGTTTTGAGACCCGATGAGGACACTTTATACACCAGCTTCTGATGGATGATCATATTTAACACTGAGCTAAAGTCGATAAACAGCATCCTGGTGTATGAGGCACCATTTTCCAGGTGGGCAGCTCAGAGTGGAGTGCAGAGGCTCTGGCAACATCAGTAAACTGAAATGAATAATAAACAAACTAGGAAGAGTCTAATGTAACACACATAAAAGTTGCTGGTGAACGCAGCAAACCAGGTAGCATCTACAGGAAGAAGTACAGTCGACGTTTCGGGCCGAGACTTTTCGTCAGGACTAACTGAAAGAAGAGCTAGTAAGAGATTAGAAAGAGAACCCAAGCTGGGTCCACAGAAAACAAGTCATCACTAAACTCACGTGCAGAGACACTGAATGCCCAGTAAACCCTGTCAATTTAACCCATGCAGTCCCAGGCATACAAATACCAGGTAATGATGTTTAAAAATGTCATTACCCTCAGAAGTACATGCCTCTCATTATCCTGGTTCATGGGAAAAACACAAGCCAGGCTTGATCAACTCTGGCTGGGTCACCTCGGGGAGGGTGTCTAATGATTAAAGACCCGAAACATCCAACGATCCGAGGATGCATTACTGATGATGTGTCCCAGTGCACACCCGGTTTGTTGAACCAAGTGGTGTTGGACCACGATAATGAAAGGCATGGGCCAGATTCACCTGGCTTCACCACACGAGCCCATCCGCCATAGCATCTCATACCTCACCACTCAAAACTCCGCAGCCTTACCTCTGCCAGCCACCCATATACATCCACCAGCCCAACATTCAAACCTAATTCTAAAGTAAAAAAAAGGTCACACACCCCCACAAACCGTAGGCACATCCCAATTAACCCAGGCAACACCCCCACAAACCCTAGGCACACCTCGATTAACCCTGGCGAAACCCCCACAAACCCGATGACCTGTGCCAGGAGGGGCAAGATCCAAGAAAGGCAAGTGTTGGACCTGGTTAATGAAGGCGTAGGCCAGATCAAAGTGGCAGGGTTGCGTGAATCTGAACCTCAAGTGAGGAGATCAAAAAGCACAAGAGGGCTGATTCGCCCACTGCCCGCATACTCTCAACCTTTCTAATCTCTTACTAGCTCTTCTTTCAGGTAGTCCTGGCGAAGGGTCCCGGCCCGAAATGTCAACTGTACCTCTTCCTAGAGATGCTGCCTAGCCTGCTGCATTCACCAGCGACTTTTATGTGTATTGCTTGAAATTCCAGCATCTGCAGATTTCCTCATGTAAGGGTCTAATGTAGCAGGGACATAGGATTTAATGTGATCCATAACCAGCTGCTTTCATTATTCTTGACATCAGTACCACTGGACAGTAGTCGTTAAGACAGATTACCCTCTTGGGCACCAGGATGATGGTGCCGACCCTGTAACCTGTGGGGACAGTGGACAGTTCCAAGGTGATGTTGAAGAGGTTTGTTACACACACTCCATACACCCACCCACCAATGCACACACACACATGCATAGACACATGCGTGCACGAACACACATATACATACTCTCTCACACACACTCACACTCACACACACACACACATAATCACACACTCACACGCACAACGCACGCACACAGACACAATCTTTCTCTCACGCACACACACACACACACACAAATCTGACCCTAACTTTCAAAACAACCGGCTTCTCTCTGCTAATCGTGAATTCCGTGTTAGCGTTCCCAATTGTTGACTGTAATCGGATCTCAGAGTAATGGAGGGAGTTTCACGCTATTACTGCTTCTCATTCTTTCTATCCCAAGTAGGAATCCGGCTGCAAGAGTCAAGGAAGAGCCAGTCTCCTAAATTCCAACTTCTTTATATAAATCTCCTTAACTTGAGATCACTCGGTGCAAAAGGACATTTCATCTGGTCCGTAATTGGCATAATAATGAATGCCTGAACACATTTTTCAGTGTAATGCCCAGGAGCAACGACCATAATCCTTCAATTACACTTAAGAAGGTAACATCCAAAATCTTGCAATTTAAATGCAATCTCTGTGCACTGTCACTAAACACTAACCCACCCCCACCCTCTCACTCCACAACCACCCCTTTAATTAGTACAGTGGAATGTGATCTTCATAATAGCTCTCAGATTAAATAAAGATTTAAGTTACTTCATGCTTGCTTTAAAGAGAAAAAACAGATTGAAAGCAAGCAACACGCACAAAACGTGCTGGTGAATGCAGCAGGCCAGGCAGCATCTATAGGAAGAGGTACAGTCGATGTTTCGGGTCCCAGCCCAAAACGTCAACTGTACCTCTTCCTATAGATGCTGCCTGGCCTGCTGCGTTCACCAGCATTTTTTGTGTGTGTTGCTTGAATTTCCAGCATCTGCAGATTTCCTCGTGTCTGCGAGATTGAACACAAGAGCGTTTTAAATCTGGAGTGAGGATTCTCCACCTTTGGAATTGTCCCAGATTTCTGATGGCACTGTGGAACAATAATTAGACCAACTGTAAACACAGGCAATTCTGCAGATACTGGTAATCCAGAGGAACACACACAAAATACTGGAGGAATGCAGCAGGTGAGGCAGCATCTGTGAAAAAGAATAAACAGTCAGCATTGTGGGGTGAGAACCTTCAAAACTAAATCAGAAGGGGGAAGAAGACAAATTAAGCTGGTGTGGAGGGTACTAGACCACTTGCCTCACTGATGGTGTACAGAGGGATCTTGGGGTCCAAGTCCTGGCTTCCTGTGATAGCGGTTAACAGGCTCATAAAGAAGGTGTTCGGCATGCTTGCCTTTATTACTCAAGGCACTAAATTCAAAAGACTGGTCCAGATCCAGAAAAAGGATCTTGATGTGAAACATTGATCATCCATTTCTCTCCATAGATGCTGAAGAGTGCTGTCAAACAGGCAGATCTGGGAATACAGATCTATATTTCCTCGAAAGTGGAAGATAAGGTCAAAAAGAAAGCTTTTGGCATATCGACCTTCATAAATCAACGTATTGAATACAGAAGTTGGAATGTTATGTTGAATTTGTACAAGACATTCATGAGGCCTAATTTGGAGCATTGTGTCCGCTTACCTACAGGAAAGATATCAATATGATTGAAAGAGTAAGAGCAGGATAGATCACAATTCTAGCTCCTTTACCATAACATTTGAAAGGGATAGGAACAGACAAGTTAGAGAAACGTTTAATTAGAGTAAGGGGAACTATGAGGCTATCAGGCAGGAACTTGGAAGCATAAATTGGAAACAGATATTCTCAGGGAAATGTACGGAAGAAATGTGACAAATACTCAGGGGATATTTGCGTGGGGTTCTGAGTAGGTACATTCCAATGAGACATGGAAAGGATGGTAGGGTACAAGATCCGTGGTGCACAAAGGCTGTTGAAAATCTAGTCAAGAAGAAAAGAAGAGCTTACGAAAGGTTCAAAAAACTAGGTAATGATAGGAATCTGGAAGATTATAAGGCTAGCAGGAAGGAGTTTAAGAATGAAATTAGGAGAGCCAGAAGGGGCCATGAGAAGGCCTTGGAGGACAGGATTAAAGAAAACCCCAAGGTATTCTACAAGTATGTGAAGAGCAAAAGGATAAGATGTGAGAGAATACAACAATCAAGTGTGACAATGGAAAAGTGTGTATGGAACCGGAGGAAATAGTGGTGGTACTTATGAATACTTTGCTTCAGTATTCACTATGGAAAAGGATCTTGGCGATTGTTGGGATGACTTGCAGTGGACTGAAAATCTTGAGAATGTAGATATTAAGAAAGAGGATGTGCTGGAGCTTTTGGAAAGCATCAAGTTGGATAAGTCACCGGGACTGGATGGGATGTACCCCAGGCTACTGTGGGAAGCGAGGGGGGAGTTTGCTGAGCCTCTGACAGTGATCTTTGCATCATCAATGAGGACGGGAGAGGTTACGGAGGATTGGAGGGTTGCGGATGTTGTTCCCTTATTCAAGAAAGGGAGTAGAGATAGCCCAGGAAATTATAGGCCAGTGAGTCTTACTTCGGTAGTTGGTAAGCTGATGGAGAAGATCCTGAGAGGCAGGATTTATGAATATTTGGAGAGGCATAATATGATTAGGAATAGTCAGCATGGCTTTGTCAAAGGCAGGTCGTGCCTTACGAGCCTGATTGAATTTCTTGAGGATGTGACTAAGAAGGTAGAACCGTACATGTAGTGTCTAGGGATTTTAGCAAGGCATTTGATAAGGTACCCCATGCAAGGCTTATTGAGAAAGTAAGGAGGCATGGGATCCAGGGGGACATTGCTTTGTGGATCCAGAACTAGCTTGCAAACTGAAGGCAAAGAATGGTTGTAGATGGGTCATATTCTGCATGGAGGCTGGTGACCAGTGTTGTGCCTCAGGGATCTGTTCTGGGACCCCTACTCTTTGTGATTTTTATAAATGATCTGGATGAGGAAGTGGAGGGATCGATTAGTAAATTTGCTGATGACACAAAGGTTGGGTGTGTTGTGGATAGTGTGGAGGGCTGTCAGAGGTTACAATGTGACATTGATAAGATGTAAAACTGGGCTGAGAAGTGACAGATGGAGTTTAACCCAGATAAGTGTGAGGTGATTCATTTTGGTAGGTCAAATATGATGACAGAATATAGTATTAATGGTAAGTGTGGAGGATCAGAGGGATCTTGGGGTCCGAGTCCATAAGACACTCAAAGCTGCTGCGCAGGTTGACTCTGTGGTTAAGAGGGCATACGGTGCATTGGCCTTCATTAATCGTGGGATTGAGTTTAAGAACCGAGAGGTAATGTTGCAGCTATATAGGACCCTGGTCAGACCCCACTTGGAGTACTGTGCTTAATTTTAGTCGCCTCACTATAGGAAGGACGTGGAAACCATAGAAAAGGTGCAGAGGAGATTTGCAAGGATGTTGCCTGGATTGGGGAGCATGCCTTATGAGAATAGGTTGAGTGAACTCGGCTTTTTCTCCTTGGAGCGACGGAGGATGAGAAGTGACTTGATAGAGGTGTACAAGATAATGAGAGGCATTGATAGTGTGGATAGTCAGAGGCTTTTCCCCAGGACTGAAATGGCTAGCACGAGAGGGCATAGTTTTAAGGTGCTTGGAAGTAGGTACAGAGGAGATGTCAGGGGTAAGCTTTTTATGCAGAGAGTGGTGAGTGTGTGGAATGGGCTGCCGGTGATGGTGGTGGAGGCGGAAACGATAGGGTCTTTTAAGAGACTCCTGGATGGCTACATGGAGCTTAGAAAATAGACAGCTATGGGTAAAGCCTAGGTAGTTCTAAGGTAGGGACATGTTCGGGACAGCTTTGTGGGCCGAAGGGCTTGTATTGTGCTGTATGTTTTCTATGTGTCTATGTTTCCAGTACAGAGTAAATTTATAAGAACCTGACTTATAGGGAAAGGTTGAATCCTTTAGGACTTTATTCCATAGAGTGTAGGAGAATGAAGGGGATTTTAGAGGTATACAAACTATGAGGCATTTAGATAGGGTAAATGAAAACTGACTCCTTCTATTGAGATTGGGTGAGATTGGAACTAGTGGTCATGGGTTAAGTGAAAAAGGTTAAATGTTTAAGGGGAACATGAGGGGGAACTTCTTTGAACAGAGGGTGGTGAGCGTGTGGAATTTGCTTCCAGTGGAAGTGGTGGATGTCAGTTCGATTTCAATATTTAACAGAAATTTGGATAGGTATATGGAAGGGAGGGGTATGGAGGGCTATGAACCACGTGCAAGTCAACAGGACAAAACAGAATAACAGTTTGACATGGACCAATTGGGCCAAAGAGCCTGTTTCTTTGAAAGGGAGAATATAACTACAGCTGTGAAGATCCCCATTGCACCCAGTGAGTTTGTGATCTCTGTCTCAGAGGCCGATGTCAGACTGTCTTTAAAGGGGGTGGACCCTCGCAAGGCGGAAGGCTCTGACGGAGTACCTGGTAAGGCTCTGAAAGCATGTGTCAACCCACTGGCAGGAGTATTCAGGGACATTTTCAACCTCTCACTGCTACGGTCAGAAGTTCCCACCTGCTTCAAAAAGGCAACAATTGTACCAGTGTCTAAGAAGAGTAGTGTAAGCTGCCTTAATGACTAACACCAAATAGTACGCACATCTACAGTGATGAAATGCTTTGAGAGGTTGGTCATGGCTAGACTGAACTCCTGCCTCAGCAAGACCCTGGATCCACTGCGATTTGCCTATTGTCACCGTTGGTCTACAGCAGACACAATCACAGTGACTCCTTATACGGCCTTAGATCACCTGAACAATACAAACACCTATGTCAGGATATTGTTTGTTGAACATAGTTCAGCGTTTAACACCATCATTTCCACAGTCCTGATTAATAAGTTAAAGAAACTGAACCTCAGTACCTCTCTCTGCAATTGGATCCTTGACTTCCTAACCGTAAGACCACAATCTGTGCTGATTGATAATAATATCTCCTTCTTGCTGATGATCAACACTGACGCATCACAGGGATATGTGCTTAGCCCACTGCTCTACTCTCTATAGCCATGAATGTGTGGCTAGGTATAGCTCAAATGTCATCTGTAAATTTGCTGATAATACAAACATTATTGTGTGTTGGCGCATGGCCAAGTGGTTAAGGCGTTCGTCTAGTGATTTGAAGGTCGCTAGTTCGAGCCTTGGCTGAGGCAGCGTGTGTGTCCTTGAGCAAGGCACCTAATCACACATTGCTCTGCGACGACACCGGTGCCAAGCTGTATGGGTCCTAATGCCCTTCCCTTGGACAACATTGATGTCGTGCAGAGGGGAGACTTGCAGCATGGGCAACTGCTGGTCTTCCATAAAATCTTGCCCAGGCCTGCGCCCTGGAAACCTTCCAAGGCGCAAATCCATGGTCTCATGAGACTAACAGATGCCTACAAACATTATTGGTAAAATCTCAGATAGAGATGAGAGGGCTTACAGGAGCAAGGTATACCAGCTGGTCAAGTGGTGTCACAGCACTGATCTGCACTTAAAGTCAGTAAGACGAAAGAACTGATTGTGGACTTCAGGAAGGGTAAGATGAGGGAACACGAGCCAATTCTCATAGAGGAATCAGAAGTGGAGAGAAAGAGCAATTTCAAGTTCCTGGGTGTCAAAATCTCTGAGCACCTAACCTAGTCCCAACATGTCAATGCAACTATAAAGAAGGCAAGACAGCAGCTATATTTCATTAGGAGCTTGAAGAGATTTGGTTTGCAACCTAAAACAATCGAAAACTTCTATAGATGTACCGTAGAGAGCATTTTGACAGGTGCATTACTGTCTGGTATGGTGGCAGGGAGACTACTGCACAGGGTCGAAAGAAGCTACAGAAAGTTGTAAAATTAGTCAGCTCCATCTTGGGTACCAGACTCCGTAGTAGAACATAGAACATAGAAATCTACAGCACATTACAGGCCCTTTGGCTCACAACGTTGTGCAACCTACTCTAGAAACTGCCTAGAATTTCCCAAGCGTATAGCCCTCTGTTTTTCTAAGTTCCATGTACCTATCCAAGAGGATCTGAAATGACTCTATTGTATCCGCCTCCACCACCATCACTGGCAGTGTATTCCATGAACCTATCACTCTCTGTGTGAAAAACTCACCCCTGACGTCCCCTCAGTACCTATTTCCAAGCACCTTAAAACGATGCCCCCTCATGTTAGAGATTTCAGCCCTGGAAAAAGCCTCTGATTATCTACACGATCAAGGCCTCTCATCATCTTATACACCTCTGCAGGTCACCTCTCATCCTCCGTCGCTCCAGGAAGAAAAGGCTAAATTCACTCAACCTATTCTCGTAAGGTACACCCTCTAATCCAGGCAACATCCTTACAAATCTCCTCTGCAGTCTCTGTATAGTATTGAACCCATAAGCACTATCTCACTTTTTTATTATTTCTGTTTTGTACTATTGTCAATCTAACTACTTAATACATCTATATACTGTAATTGATTTACTTATTTTTTTCCTTTCTATATTATCATGTATTGCAACTGACTGCTGCTGCTAAGTTAACAGATTTCACAACACATGCCGGTGGTTATAAACCTGATTCGGATTCTGATTCTGTGCTGTCTTGATCCATGACTCTATGATGCCTGACTAGCTGAGTTCCTCCAGCACTGTGTGCTGCACCAGATCTCTAGCACTTGCAGTCTCCTGTGTTCTGTATTCAGGAAGATTTATCATCACTGACAGAAACAATATGAAATTTGTTGTTTTGCAGCAGCAGTACGGTGCAAAGGCATAAAATTACAATAAATTATACAAATAAATAACTAGTCAAAACAAGGTCATGTTCGTGGGTTCATGGACCATTCAGATATCCGATGGCAGAGGGAAGAAGATGTTCCTAGTGCATTTCACCTAAATGTCAGATCTAGATCTGAATCTAAAATGTTAATAGAACATAGAACATAGAACAGTACAGCACAGAACAGGCCCTTCGGCCCACAATGTTGTGCCGACCCTCAAACCCTGCCTCCCATATAACCCCCCACCTTAAATTCCTCCATATACCTGTCTAGTAGCCTCTTAATTTTACGAGTGTATCTGCCTCCACCACTGACTCAGGCAGTGTATTCCACGCGCCAACCACTCTCTGAATAAAAAACCTTCCTCTACTATCCCCCTTGAACTTCCCACCCCTTACCTTAAAGCCATGTCCTCTTGTATTGAGCAGTGGTGCCTTAGGGAAGAGGCGCTGGCTATCCACTCTATCTATTCCTCTTATTATCTTGTACACCTCTGTCATGTCTCCTCTCATCCTCCTTCTCTCCAAAGAGTAAAGCCCTAGCTCCCTTAATCTCTGATCATAATGCATACTCTCTAAACCAGGCAGCATCCTGGTAAATCTCTTCTGTACCCTTTCCAATGCTTCCACATCCTTCCTATAGTGAGACGACCAGAACTGGACACAGTACTCCAAGTGTGGCCTAACCAGAGTTTTATAGAGCTGCACCAGTTAAGTTTGGGTCTTTGGGTTTCTTCACGACAGATACTGCCTTCTTGAAGCACCGCCTCTTGAAAATAGTCTGGATGGCGGGAGGATTGTGCATGTGATGGAGCTGACTCAGTCTACAGCCCTGTTTACCAGGGTTTGTTGGCATGGATTAGGAAAGGAGCGTTGAGGGTGAAATTCTCCCCACTCAGGAATGGAACCATGGAATCTGCATTCAGTGGCCACTTTCTTTGGAACCTTCTGAGCCTAAAAAATGGCCATTAAGTGTATGTTCATGGTCTTCTGCTGCTGTGGCCCATCTACTTCAAGGTTTTTTGTGTTGTGTGTTTAAGAATGCTCTTCTGCAAACCAGTGTTGTAACACATTCAGGTTACCGTTCAGCTTCTTGTTAGCGTGAACCAGACTGGCCATCTCCTCTGACCTCTCTCATTAACAAGATGTTTTCACCCACAGTTCTGTCACTCATTGGATGCTTTTTTTTTGTTTCTCGCACCATTCTCTGTAAACCGTAAAGACTGTTGTGTGTGAAAATTGAAATACTCAAACCACCCCATCTGACATCAACAATCATTCCACAACCAAAGTCACTTTGATCACATTTCTTCCCCATTCTGATGTTTGGTCTGAGCAACAACGGAACCTCTTGACCATGTCTGCATGCTTTTATACATTGAATTGCTGCAACTTGATTGGCTGATTAGATATTTGCATTTATGAGCAGGTGTAAAAAATGTACCTAATAAGGTGGCCACGGAGCGTATGTAATAAATTTTAGATTCCACGCTGTATATACAAGAGATTCTGAAGCACGGTGGTGTAGCAGTTAGCACATTGTCTTAACATGCTAGCGATCAGCAGTCAGGGTTTAGTTCCGGTGTTGTCTGTAAGGAGTTTATACGTTCCCCTTGTGACTACGTGGGTTTCCTTGTGCATTCCAAAGATGGATGGTTATGACTGGTAAATTGTGTGTCTGTTATGTTCGCTCTGGAAGCTCGGCGACATTTGCGGGCTGCCCCCACTCCATCCTGACTGATTTGATTTAATGCAAATGGCACATTTTACTGTACCTGTGACAAATAAAGCTAATTTATTTAAAAGATGTTGGAAATCTTGGACAGTACATACAAAGTGCTGGGGGAACTCAGCAGGTCAGGTAGCATCTATATGGACAGTCGACGTTTTGGGCTGAGGCCCTCAATCAGGGCCTCGCCGTAGATGCTGCCTGACCTGCTGGGTTCCTGCACCATCTTGAGTGTGTTCTCAACTGTTCAGCGCAATGTCTTGCTCTGAAGGGCTTGATCCTTTGCAGTACTGTTTTCTATGATACACATCAGCCGTGTCTTCCAGTGTCCTGTTCTCAGTATTACTTTTATTTACAATTTGTCTTCTTTTGCACATTGGTTATTTGTCAACACAAGAGATTCTATAGATGCTGGAAATCCAGAGCAACAGACACAAAATACTGGAGGAACTTAGCAGCATCTATGAAGAGGAACAAACTGTGGATGTTTCTGGCCAAGGCCCTTCATCAGGCTGGAACAGCATTCAGTAATTGATGGGCATCTCATTTCAAATGTTGAAAAATGTCTTTACACACTGGTAGGTTATCAAAGCTGTGGAAATGTTACAGCAGATTGGAAATGAAACAGTGTTCACTGTTGCTGAGATTAACCATTCTCTCTCTCTCTCCCCCTCTATCTTTCTCTGTCTCTTTATCTCTCTCTCTCTCTCTCTCTCTCTCTCTCTCTATTTCTATCTCTCTTTCTCTTTCCGCTATGAGGCAAATCCAATCAGCCAGCATTCTGAATGATTGAAGATAGGCAGAGCCAAAGTGAACTCTCCATTGCTATCACCAGAGTCACCCTGATTCCAGTCCCTTCAGGCACAGATCCCCACTGGGAAAGGAGATTAACAAATTTACCTTTCCACCCCTAGGATTTAACCTGCTTTGTATAACAGAGCAAAAAGGCAATTGTGTCCAAATTTCTCACAGCCCTCCCCCTTTCTCTCTCTTTTCCTCTCCCCATTCTGATTCTTGCTTTCACCCCTTCTCCTCATCTGCCCATCACCTCCCTCTGCCTCCCCTCCTCCTGTCCTATCTCCTCTCCTATCAGATACCTTCTTCTTTAGCTCTTCACCTCTTACACCTATCACCTCCCTGCTTCTTACTTCATGCCCCTTCTCCCCCCCAACTACCTACAGTCCCCCTCAGCTGTCTCACCTACCTCCTGCCAGCATGGTCTCCTATTCCTATCCCCCTTCTTACTCCAGCTTTTGCCCTTTACTTTTCCAGTCTTGATGAGGAGTTTCAGCCCCAAGCCACCTTCTAGAACAGGAGTTCCCAAACTGGGGTCCATGGACCCCTCAGCTAACGGTACGTGTCCATGGCATAAAGCAGGTTGGGAACCCCTGTTCTGGATCATCGAACAAACAGCAGAGGAGCAGTCTCTTCAGCCCACGACGTTGTATCGAACCAAATAAGTTAATGATGAAATGGGGACAACTAAACTAACCCATTCTGTCCACACAATGTCCATATCCTTCCATTCTCCTCACATTCATGTGCAAATCTTAACATCTCTTGAATGTCTGTCACACATCTGCATCTACTGTACCACCACCCCATGCAGAGCATTCTAGGAACCCCCTACTCTCTGTGTAAGAAACTTGCCCCTCACATCTTCTTTGAAATTGCTCCCTCTCACCTGAAAAGCATGCCCTCTGGTATTCAAGATTCCAATCCTGGGAAAAAGAGGCTGTTTGTCCACTCAACTATGCCTTTCATAATCCTATAAACCTCTGTCTTGTGGCAATTCGTCCCATATACTGACCACCTCTGGGTAAAATAATTACACATCAAGCTTCTTATTAAATCTCTCCCCTCTCATTTTTAAGCTATGCATCTATCTCTTCGTTCCTTAACCCTGATGGCATTATCCTTATCTATGCCTCTTATGATTTAGTACATTTCCATATCATCCAAAGCTCCAATGGATAAAGTCTTCGCCTGTTCAGCTTCTCTCTACATCTCGGTCATGGCCCCCAGGAAACGCCCTCTTCCAGTTACTACCATTAGAGAGGAGGCACAACTTCTTTCGCTCCGAATTCAGGTTTCTGAACACACAATGACCCCATGAACACTACCTCACTAACTTTCTGCTCTCTTTGTGTATTACTTATTTAATTATATATACACTGCGCAAAAGATTTAAGTATGTATATATAGCTCGGGTGCCTAAGACTTTTGCACAGTACTATATAGATATAGAAAGATAGAAACATAGTGTATGCAACACACACAAAAAATGCTGGTGAATGCAGCAGGCCAGGCAGCATCTCTAGGAAGAGGTATAGCCAACGTTTCGGGCCGAGACCCTTCGTCAGGACTAACTGAAGGAAGAGCTAGTAAGAGATTTGAAAGTGGGAGGGGGAGGGGGAGATCTGAAATGATAGGAGAAGACAGGAGGGGGGAGGGATGGAGATAAGAGCTGGACAGTTGATTGGCAAAAGGGATACGAGGCTGGAGAAGGGAGAGAATCATGGGACGGGAGGCCTAGGGTGGAAGAAAGGGGGAGGGGAAGTCCAGAGGATGGGCAAGGAGTATAGTGAGAGGAACAGAGGAAGAAAAAAAAATTTAATAATAA
This sequence comes from Mobula hypostoma, assembly GCF_963921235.1. Lineage (NCBI taxonomy): Eukaryota > Metazoa > Chordata > Chondrichthyes > Myliobatiformes > Myliobatidae > Mobula > Mobula hypostoma. The sequence goes on from NC_086108.1 coordinate 108,914,690, forward strand.
ATAAATAAATAAATAAATAACAGATAAGGTACAAAGTGGAGGTGGGGCATTCACGGAAGTTAGAGAAGTCAATGTTCATGACATCAGGTTGGAGGCTACCCAGATGGAATATAAGGTGTTGTTCCTCCAACCTGAGTGTGGCTTCATCTTTACAGTAGAGGAGGCCGTGGATAGACATGTCAGAATGGGAATGGGACGTGGAATTAAAATGTGTGGTCACTGGGAGATCCTGCTTTCTCTGGCAGACAGAGCGTAGGTGTTCAGCGAAATGGTCTCCCAGCCTGCGTCGGGTCTTGCCAATACATAGAAGGCCGCACTGGGAGCACCAGACGCAGTATATCACCCCAGCCAACTCACAGGTGAAGTGTCGCCTCACCTGGAAGGACTGTCTGGGGCCCTGAATGGTGGTAAGGGAGGAAGTGTAAGGGCATGTGTAGCACTTGTTCCGCTGACAAGGATAAGTGCCAGGAGGGAGATCAGTGGGAAGGGATGGGGGGGAGGAATGGACAAGGGAGTCGCATAGGGAGCGATCCATGTGGAAAGCGGGGGGGGGTAGGGAAAGATGGGCTTAGTGGTGGGATCCTGTTGGAGGTGGCGGAAGTTACGGAGAATTATACGTTGGACCCGGAGGCTGGTGGGGTGGTAGGTGAGGACAAGGGGAACCCTATTCCTAGTGGGGTGACGGGAGGATGGAGTGAGAGCAGATGTGTGTGAAATGGGAGAAATTATTAAGAGTAAGGACTAATTCCGCTAGATGGAGTAGAGTGGTGGTACAGGGGAACTGGTTACATCGAGAATTTGGTCGATGATAATTTCTCCTTTGGCTCCTCCCACTTCCTCCAAACTAAGGGTGTAGCTATGGGCACCCGTATGGGTCCCAGCTATGCCTGCCTTTTTGTTGGCTTTGTGGAACAATCCATGTTCCGTGCCTATACTGGTATCTGTCCCCCACTTTTCCTTCGCTACACTGATGACTGCATTGGTGCTGCTTCCTGCACGCATGCTGAGCTCGTTGACTTCATTTACTTTGCCTCCAACTTTCACCCTGCCATCAAATTTACCTGGTCCATTTCCGACACCTCCCTCCCCTTTCTTGATCTTTCTGTCTCTGTCTCTGGAGACGGCTTATCTACTGATGTCCACTATAAGCATACAGACTCTCACAGCTCCCTGGACTATTCCTCTTTCCACTATGTCTCTTGCAAAAATGCCATCCCCTTCTCGCAATTCCTCCGTCTCCACCACATCTGCTCTCAGGATGAGGCTTTTCATTCCAGGACGAAGGAGATGTCCTTTTTTAGAGAAAGGGGCTTCCCTTCCTGCACCATCAACTCTGCTCTGAAACGCATCTCCCCCATTTCACACACATCGGCTCTCACTCCATCCTCCCGTCACCCCACTAGGAATAGAGTTTCCCTTGTCCTCACCTACCACCCCACCAGCCTCCGGGCCCAACATATAATTCTCCGTAACTTCCGCCACCTCCAACAGGATCCCACCACTAATTACATCTATCTCTCCCCTGTCTCTCTGCTTTCCACAGGGATCGCTCCCTACGCGACTCCCTTGTCCATTCGTCCCCCACATCCCTTCCCACTGATCTCCCTCCCGGCACTTAACCTTGTAAGCGGAACAAGTGCTACATATGCCCTTACACTTCCACCTCACTACCATTCAAGGCCCCAGACAGTTCTTCCAGGTGAGGCAACACTTCACCTGTGAGTCAGCTGGGGTGATATACTGCGTCCGATGCTCCTGATGTGGCCTTCTATATATTGGCGAGACCCGATGCAGACTGGGAGACCGCTTTGCTGAACACCTAAGCTCTGTCCGCCAGAGAAAGCAGGATCTCCCAGTGGCCACACATTTTAATTCCATGTCCCATTCCCATTCTGATATGCCTATCCACGGCCTCCTCTACTGTCAAGATGAAGCCACAATCAGGTTGGAGGAACAACACCTTATATTCCATCTGGGTAGCCTCCAACCTGATGGCATGAACATTGACTTCTCTATCTTCCGTTAATGCCTCACCTTCCCTTCGTGCCCCATCCATTATTTATTTATTTATTTATTTTTCTTTCTCTCTCCATTTTCTCCCTCTGTCCCTCTCATTATACTCCTTGCCCATCCTCTGGGCTTTCCCCCCTCCCCCTTTTCCTTCTCCCTCGGCCTCCTGTCCCATGATCCTCTCATATCCCTTTTGCCAATCACCTGTCCAGCTCTTGGCTCCATCCCTCCCCCTCCTGTCTTCTCCTATCATTTTGGATCTCCCCCTCCCCGTCCCACTTTCAAATCTCTTACTATCTCTTCTTTCAGTTAGTCCTGACGAAGGGCCTCAGCCCGAAACATCGACTGTACCTCTTCCTAGACATGCTGCCTGGCCTGCTGTGTTCACCAGCATTTTTTTGTGTGTGTTGCTTGAAATTCCAGCATCTGCACATTTCCTCGTGTTTGCGAACACAGTATATGCGCGTGTTTCTGTTTACTGTATTTGTGTGTATGTGTGTATATATATATATATAGTATATTTATGTATTTTTTGTATTGCACTATAATGCAGTAACAAAACAACAAATTTCTCAACATACGCCAGTCATTTTAATCTGATTCTGCTTATTTAAGCCCCTACAAGCCTTAGTATGCATGGATCTAAAAACATTCATTAATATTGGTGAGACCCGACGCAGACTGGGAGACCGCTTTGCTGAACATCTACGCTCTGTCCGCCAGAGAAAGCAGGATCTCCCAGTGGCCACACATTTTAATTCCACATCCCATTCCCATTCTGACATGTCTATCCACGGCATCCTCTACTGTAAAGATGAAGCCACACTCAGGTTGGAGGAACAACACCTTATATTCCGTCTGGGTAGCCTCCAACCTGATGGCATGAACATCGACTTCTCTAACTTCTGCTAAGGCCCCACCTCCCCCCGTACCCCATCTGTTACTCATTTTTATGCACACATTCTTTCTCTCACTCTCCTTTTTCTCCCTCTGTCCCTCTGAATATACCTCTTGCCCATCCTCTGGGTCACCCCCCCTCCTTGTCTTTCTTCCCGGACCTCCTGTCCCATGATCCTCTCGTATCCCCTTTTGCCTATCACCTGTCCAGCTCTTGGCTCCATCCCTCCCCCTCCTGTCTTCTCCTATCATTTGCATCTACTGAATGTTGTAAGGACTAGATGGGGTGGAGGTGGAGAGGATGTTTTTTATGGTGGGGGTGTACAGAACTAGAGGGCACAGCCTCATAATTAAGGGATGATCTTTTAGAAGAGAGGTAAGGAGGAATTTTTTTAGCTAGAGAATAGTAAATCTGTAGTACCCTCTGCCACAGACTGCGGTGGAAGCCAAGTCCGTGTGTATATTTAAGGCAGAAGTTGATCGTTTCCTGATTGATTGGGGCATCAAAGGATATGGCGAGAAGGCGAGTATTTGGGGTTGAATGGGATCCAGGATCAGCCATGATGGAATGGCGGAGCAGACTCGATGGGCTGAATGGCCTTTTTCTGCTCTTATGTCTTATGGTCTAATTGTCTAACAGCCACAGCAGAAGGCTGGCGTTCTCCTCTTTCCGACAGAGTGCTCGGGAGATTCAGCCCGCTCCTCGAACCATAACGCCAGAGATTTCACTTTGTTCTCAGCTGGTGGGGATTTATTTGTTTGTTGCTTTGGGCTGGTTGTAGATGCAGAGCTGAATGAGTGGGTGGAATGCAATATTCCAAGGCTCTAACGGGTGCACTCCGTGGCTTCTGACAGCAGTGCACCACTCACACCGCAGTTTGGTCCCAGCTTGTTCATTACACCCAGGGTTGGTTGTCTAAACAAGTGGGTGGAGGAGACAAAAGTGGACCACAAGCATACTCTTTAATCTAACAAAATTAATGAATAACAACAGGAATTCTGCAGATGCTGGAAATTCAAGCAACATACATCAAAGTTGCTGGTGAACGCAGCAGGCCAAGCAGCATCTATAGGAAGAGGCGTGTCTCGGCCTGAAACGTCGACTGCGCCTCTTCCTTTAGATGCTGCTTGGCCTGCTGCATTCACCAGCAACTTTGATGTATGTTGCTTGAATTTCCAGCATCTGCAGAATTCCTGTTGTTATTCATTAATTTTGTTAGATTAAAGAGTATGCTTGTGGTCCACTTTTGTCTCCTCCACCCACTTGTTTAGACAACCAACCCTGGGTGTAATGAACAAGCTGGGACCAAACTGCGGTGTGAGTGGTGCACTGCTGTCAGAAGCCACGGAGTGCACCCGTTAGAGCCTTGGAATATTGCATTCCACCCACTCATTCAGCTCTGCATCTACAACCAGCCCAAAGCAACAAACAAATAAATCCCCACCAGCTGAGAACAAAATGAAATCTCTGGCGTTATGGTTCGAGGAGCGGGCTGAATCTCCCGAGCACTCTGTCGGAAAGAAGAGAACGCCAGCCTTCTGCTGTGGCTGTTAGACAATTAGACCATAAGACATAAGAGCAGAAAAAGGCCATTCAGCCCATCGAGTCTGCTCCGCCATTCCATCATGGCTGATCCTGGATCCCATTCAACCCCAAACACTTGCCTTCTCGCCATATCCTTTGATGCCCCAATCGATCAGGAAACGATCAATTTCTGCCTTAAATATACACACGGACTTGGCTTCCACCGCAGTCTGTGGCAGAGGGTACTACAGATTTACTATTCTCTAGCTAAAAAAATTCCTCCTTACCTCTCTTCTAAAAGATCATCCCTTAATTATGAGGCTGTGCCCTCTAGTTCTGTACACCCCCACCATAAAAAAACATCCTCTCCACCTCCACCCTATCTAGTCCTTACAACGTTCAGTAGGTTTAAATGAGATCCCCCCACATTCTTCTAAATTCCAATGAGTACAGGCCCAAAGCTGTCAAACGCTCCTCATAAGTTAACTCCTTCACTCCCTGAATCATCCTCATGAACTTCCTCTGGTCCCTCTCCATTAACAACACATTCTCTCTGAGATATAGGGCCCAAAACTGTTGACAATACTCAGTGAGGCCTGACTAGTCTCTTATGAATGTTCAGCATTATTTCCTTGCTTTTATATTCTATTCCCCATGAAATAAATGCCGACATTGTATTTGCCTTCTTTATCACAGGCTCAACTTGTAAATTAACCTTCTGAGAGTCTTGCATGAGGATTCCTGAGTCCCACAGCCCCTCTTAAGTTTGAACCTTCTCCTCATTTAGATAATAGTCTGTGGGCTGAAGGGCCTGTATTGTGCTGTAGGTTTTCTGTGTTTCTATGTCTGCACTATTGTTCCTTTTACCAAAATGTATTATCATACATTTTGCAACACTGTATTCCATCTGCCACTTATTTGCCCATTCTTCCAATTTGCCTAAATTCTGCTATAATCACATTGCTTCCTCAACACTACCAGCCCCTCCACCTATCTTCGTTTCATTCCCAAACTTTGCCTCAAAGCCATCAATTCTATTTTCTTAATCATTAACAAACAATGTGAAAAGCAGTGGCCCCAATACTGACTCCTGAGGAACACCACGAGTCACTGGCAGCCAACCAGAAAAGGCCCCTTTTATTCCCACTAGCTTCCTTCTGCCTGTCAGCCATTCCTCTATCCATGACAGTATCTCTCCTGTAACGCCACAGGATTTTATCTTGTTAAACAGCCTCATGTGTGGCATCTTATTAAATGGCTTCTGAAAATCAAAGTAAATGACATCCACTGCCTCTCCTTTGTCCACCTTGCTTGTTACTTCCAAAAAAAAGATTTGTCAGGCAAAATTTCCCTTGACAGAAACCATGCTGACTTTGACTTATTTTATCATTCGTCTCCAAGTGCCTCAAAACGTCATCCTTAATAATAGACTCCAACACTTTTCCAACCACTGAGGTTAGGTTGGCTAGCCTATAATTTTCCTTCATTTGCCTTCCTCCTTTCTTAGGGAGTGGAGTGACATTTGCAATTGTTTGGGACCATGACAAAATCAAATGATTCTTGAAAGAACATGACCAATACATCTGTGATCTCTTCAACAACCTCTCTCAGGACTCTGGGATGTAGTCCATCTGGTCCAGGTGACTTATCCACCTTAAGACCTTTGAGTTTGCCTTGAACTTTTTCCTTTGTAATAGCAATGTCACTCATTCCTGCTCCCTGACACTCATGGACCTCTGGCACACTGCTAGCATCTTCCACAGTGAAGACAGATGCAAAGTACCCATTAAGTTCATCTGCCATTTCTTTGCCCCCCATTACTACCTCACCAGCATCATTTTCCAGTTATCAATATCAACACTCACTCTTTATATAACTGAAAAAGTTTTTGGTATCCTGCTTTATATTATTAGTTAGTCTGCCCTCGTACTTAATCTCTTCCCTTCTTACAGGTTTTTAATTGCCTTCTGTTGGATTTTAAAAGCTTCCCAATCATAACTTCCCGGTCACTTTTGCTACCTTATATGCCCTTTCTTTGACTTTTATGCAATCCTTAACTTCCCTCAGCAGCCATGGTTGCCTACTCCTGTCATCTGAGAACTCCTTCCTCTGTGGGACATATCTATCCTGTGCTTTGTGAACTAATCCCAGAAACTTCAGCCACCTTTGCTCTGTCATCATTCCCACTAGAATTCTTTTCCAATCCACCCAGACAAGCTCTTCTCTTGTGCCTGTATAATTCCCTTTACTCCCTTTATATAGATACATGTGAGTTGTGCTTCTCCCTCTCAAATTGCAGTATGAATTCAATCATATTATGATCACATTGTCTCCTAAGGGTTCCTTTACATTAAGCTCGCAAATAAGATCTGGGTTATTACACAACACCCAATGTAAGATAGCCTTTCCCCGAACAGGCTCAAACACAAGCTGTTCTAAAAAGCCATCTCATAGGCATTCAACAAATTCCCTCTCTTGCGATTCAACACCAACCTAATTTTCCCCATCCCCTTGCATGTTGAAGTCCCCCATTACAATTATGTCATTACCCTTGTTACATGTCTTTTCCAGCTCCCTTTGCAATCTCAACCCTACATCTTGTCAACTATTTGGAGGCTGTAATTGATTTCCATAATTTTTTTTTACCTTTGCAATTTCTTAACTCCACCCACAAAAATTCAACATTCTCTAATCCAATGTCACATCTTTCGAAAGATGTAATTCTATCTCTTACCAACAGAGCCACATCACCATCTGTGCCTTCTTGCCAGTCCTTTCTATACAAAGTATATCCTTTGATGTTAAGCTCCCAACTATGGCCTTCTTTCAGTCACGACTCAGTGATGCCCACAATGTCATACCCACCAATCTCTAATTGGGCCACGAGTCTGTCCACCTTATTCCGAGTGCTATGCACAATTTAATACAGCACCTTCAATCCTGAATTCTTTGCCCTTTTGAATTTTGCCTCTGTGGTACAACTTAACTCTTTGCTCTGTCTGCATTTGTACCCAATCGTTGGCTTGTCCTTCCTCACATTCATGTTACACCCATCATCTACTTGTGAACCTGCTGGCTCATCCTCAGCTCTATCATACTGATTCCCATCCTCCTGCCATATTAGTTTCAACAGATTGTTAGTGAACATCCACCAAGTATGGAAATTTGATTTGGGGAGAAATGTTTTTTTAAATTCAGGATGAGTAAATCTGGGGTTTATTTCTCATTTGAAGTTTGGGACGGCACAGATCTGGTCGTTTGGAATTCTGAGTTCAATTCTAACACCATCTGTGAGGAGTTTGTGTGGTCTCCCTTTCACAGTGTGAGTTTCCTTTGGGTGCTCTGGTTTCCTCCCACAGTCCAAAGACATACTGTCTAGAAAGTTAGTTGGTCATTGTAAATTGTCTTGTGATTAGACTGGGGTTAAATAGGTGGGTTGCTGGGCAACGTGGCTTGTTGGGCTGGAAGAGCTTGTTCTATGCTGTATCTCTAAATAAGTAAAGACGATGGTGGTGAACAGCTTAAATAAACTGATGCAGTCCATATGAAAGGGATGTTTCCACAAAACATTAACACAAGTGACTCTGCAGATGCTGGACATTCAGATTAACACACACAAAATGCTGAAGGAGCTCAAAAGGTCAGGCAGCATCTATGGGCAGGAATAAACTGCTGACATTTTGGGCTGAGATCTTTCATCAGAACAGGAAAGGAAGGAGGAAGAAGCCTTTATTATATTTAATTTTGCTGTTTTTTTGTGTTTTTTTCTTTTTGTACTTGCACTTTTGTTGTCCTTTGTATATTGGTTGTTTGTTCATCCTGTTGTCTGCGGTTTTTCACTGATTCTATTGTTTCTTTGTAATTACTGCGAATGCCCACAAGAAAATGAATCTTTGGATAGTATAGGGTAACATGTGGCCAAGAGGTTAAGGCATTGGACTAGCAACCTGAAGGTCGTGAGTTCGAGCCCCAGCCGAGGCAACGTGTGTTGTGTCCTTGAGCAAGGCACTTAATCACACATTGCTCTGCCACGACACTGGTGCCAAGCTGTATGGGTCCTAATGCCCTTCCCTTGGACAACATTCGTGTCATGGAGAGGGAGACTTGCAGCATGGGCAACTGCTGGTCTTCCATACAACCTTGCCCAGGCCTGCACGCTGGAGAGTGAAGACTTTCCAGGCACAGATCCATGGTCTCGCAAGACTAACGGATGCCTTTGCTTTATAGGGTAACATTTGTATTTTGATAATAAATTTACTTTGAACTTTGAATAAGAAGTGGGTTGAGGTGGAGAAGTATAAGCTGGCACAAGATAGGTGAGATGAGGTGAGGGGGAAGCTGAGTGGAGGAGGGGGGATGAAATAAGAAGGTGGGAGAGGAGAGGTGGAATAGATAAAGGGCTGCATAAGGAGGTGTCTAATAGGAGAGGACAGTGGAATTCCTGTGATCCTTCCAGAAACCATGGAAATATAGAGAAGACAGGCGGTAGTGATGGCTTCCTCCTCATTGCTAAGTTTTCTGGTTTTTCTGTCAGCCCTCTTAAGAGCCCAAGTGATTTCTTTCACTTTGTAGTCATTCTGTAGGAATGTTGTGCATAATTGTTTCATTTCCTTGTGGAGACTCTCCGGGTCCGAAATGGTTAATCAAAGTTGAAAATCCTGAAGTTTAGAGGATTCCCTGTGAATGTGGAGCAGCGTATATCAGCCAGATGGTATGCACAGTGGAAACTCGCATCAAGGAGCAGAGGATGTGTATCTGTTTCGGTTAAGAGGAGAAATAGGCAGTAGTGGAATATTGCGCTCACAATGGGCATAGGATCGACTTCGACGGCATAAAACTACTGTGCCTTTGGAACTGCCTGGTGAAGGAAGACATTGAAATAAAACTAGAGAAAAAGGATTTTAACAAAGACAGAGATCTCGCTCTAGGTAAGAACTAGAATTCCATTGTAACCAAGGTGAGAGAGCAGAAACCTGATTGGATAAGGACTAACCATTCAGGAAGGATGGATGACAGGGGCATAAATACCACCAGAGAAGACATGCCTAGGCATCATCCGTGATGAATATGGCAGAGTCTGTCATCAAAACATTTGTTAAAATTGATACTTCTACCCTGCTAGAAGCCTGAGAAGATTTTATTAAGGGTATTCATTGTCTCACAATCTGATGGAAGAAGCTGTTACCCAGTCTGGCAGTCCTAGTCCTGATGCTCCAGTATCTCCTTCCTGACAGTAGTGGGTCAAGGAGATTGTGGGATTGGTGGTAGGGATCTTCAACAATGCATCAGTCCCTTCATCTACAATGCTCCTGGTAAATGTGACAGATAAGGAGGAGGTCATCCTCTTGGTGGTTTTTACAATCCTCTGTAGGGTCTTGCAGTCTGATGCCTTGCAGCTTCTATACCACATAATGATGCAGACCCACGGGACAGTCTCAATGGTGCTCCTGTAGAAAGTTGTTAGAATGGGGGCGGGGATCATCTCTTTTGTCTTTCTATGTTAAGACTCAAACTGCTGTCAAAGAGTTGAGTAAATTAAATATCCACTCAATATACTTTGTTCAGCTTCTTGCTGTAAGTGAGAACCGGTCTTCAATTCTTAATGTAAATGGAAAGCAATAATCAGTCTAAAGTTAAAAGGAAAGCTTTGCAAACAGACAACACTGTCTATAGAACACAGATAGCTGGCCCACAGCACAGGGCTGGCTGCTCGAGAGATGTGATGTAAGACAATGGGGTTATGTTAATTGGCTTGTATCAAACCAGAGAAAACTGTGAAGTTATTTAGTTCAAGGAAGCCTGCAAACCAGATGAGTACTATCACTTAGCACAACAAATAGATGATCTAATAATCAGTCCTGAAGAAGGGTCTCGGCCTGAAACGTTGACCGTACCTCTTCCTAGAGATGCTGCCTGGCCTGCTGCGTTCACCAGCAACTTTGATGTGTGTTGATGATCTAATAATAGTTGGAAGATTTTTGTACTGAGAGAGTCAGCTTCACAGCATTAATTGTGGCTATCTGGGCATGCTGTCTCGAGAAGCTTTTCAACCGTTTGTGTGAAAATGTATCTGAAAAAAAATCACATACGTGGGAGCTCACCAGGTAGTGAAACTGTATAAATGCAAGAGAGCAGTTAGGCTTGTTAAAAATGATCAAGGGATAGTAAGAAGAATGACAGAAAGACAGGGGGATCTAGAATCTGCTCCATTGCCTTTGATTTCTGCAATGGATAACTCATTTGTCTGTGACTTATTGGTATACCTTTTCAGTTTACAAGAATTGTACCTGTGTTTTCAAAGTCCTTTGTATTTTCGAAAACATTTGTGATTTGGAAATCTTTTATAAGATAGACACCTTCCGTGAATTTTAAATATGTTTTAAGAATTTTATCTAAATTTAAATGTGTATTACTAAAAATAGAGGAACTGTGTTTAAATACTTTGTCAGTGGAAGTACCTCCTCCTTGGTAGGGAGGGGGGATTGGCAGTTAAACCTGATGTGGAGGATAAACAGGGATATCAATCTTTTGAAATATTGGTGGCTACAGTATAGCCTCTCTTTAGTGAGGGTACCTGTAGCTATTTACATCAGAAATGGTTTAAGATCTTCATATGAGTTCAGAACTTCATGGACACCAAACCCAACACCATCAGAATACCATCCAGATAGATTACGCAAGATGCAAGTACAGTACACCTTACTCACTGCCCTTTATGCCATTAGCATTTTGGGCAGCAATGAAAGTTCCCATAACAGCTTACTTTGACCAGGGTTGATAACCCTGAGTTGAACCCCCAAACCTGGAGGACCAGTCTTAGTCTGGCCTCTACCTTTTGACCTGCCCGACAAGGGCGACCCCACCAAGAGCCAAAGCATTAAGCCCTGACTCCAGCCAACAGAACTCTTCGGCTTATTGAAGCGTGCAGACCTCCAAACCTTGACAATGTTATGGTCCCTTTGGAGGACATAAGTACATTGAGGAACTAAAAAGAAAAAATAAACAAAATGCATGAGTGACCTTGTCATTCCTCAACCCTGAGATTAATTTTCTTGAGAGCATTCACAGTAAATACAAAGAAACACACAGAATCAATAAAAACTACACACAATAACAGAGTAACAACCATTATGCAAAAGACAACAAATTGCAAATACAAAAATGAACAAAAAAAATCAAAATAATAATAATTAATAAGTAAGCGATAAGCAATGGGCCAAATAGCCTATTTCTACTGTTATATTTTATGGTCTTACAGTCTTAAATATTGAGAACATGAGATGAAAAGTTCTAGAAAGTGAGTCCATAGGTTGTGGGAACAGTCAGTGATGGGGTGAGTGAAGCTGAGTGAAGTTATCCCCTCTGGTTCAAGAGCCTGTTGACTGAAGGGTAATAACTGTTCCTGAACAGCTTTCCACATTGGTAATACACACTGCCTTTCAGTCTGGGGAGACATATATAAACCTGAACTTGACAGCAGTTTGTGGGATTATTTTTCTGAATATTCACTGAAACTGGCAAACCTTGCTCAGAAAACTCAGCAGCACCGGTGAACTGTGGACATAACTACAGTCCCTGATATACTGGCTGCCTTTTGAAAGCCCCTGTCTTATTCAAATACTATTCTAATGCAAAAATCTGTCACTTTCACCATGGGCTTTGATATTTTCCATCACCTGACATAAATAAGACATTAGATTGAAAGAGATATCTGATGAATGTTTCAGTAAATGTAAATAAAGCCTTTTAATGGATGCTTACTCCAGTTAAAGCACAACTCTGGAGTAATCATTAGAATTGTATTAAATTCATGAATTTCTTATGAATTTATTTTAAAGTCTAAATTTTTTATGCAGCTGTTAAATGTATGCTTTGAATATGTTTCATTGCAAGGAAAATATTTTTCGAGGTCATTAAAATTTGAATTCAATATTGTTCAGTTTACACTTCAAATGTAACTGATTAGGATGAATTATGCGTGTTGCAACCTTCATCAACATGCTTACTTCGAACATGTAGCAAGGAACATTAAACTTTTAATATCATAACATAGCCAGCTATCCTGCACAAGGTTATTTTCCACACTTTCTCCAGGAATCAAAAGACTTTGCATTTCTTTGGTCAAAATCTCATAAAGAGGTTACAGATTAGCTTCACATGAACACTGAAACACCGAGACATCAGAATCAGGTTGAATATCACCAGCATGTGTTGTGAAATTTGTTAATTTAGTGGCAGCAGTACAATGCAATACATGATAAATATAGAAAGAAAACTGAGAATTACAGTGAGTCTCTCTCTATACATACATAATTGAATGAATAATGCAAAAAAAGAAATTTAAAACAAGTAGTGAGGTAGTGTTCATGGGTTCAATGTTCATTTAGAAATCGGATAGCAGAGGGGAAGAAGTTGTTCCCAATATGTTGAGTGAGTGCCTTTAGGCTTCTGTGCCTCTTTCCAGGTGCTAGCGGTGAGAAGAGGGCTGGGTGATGAGGGTCCTTCACTGCCAAGAAAGCCCACCAGTGCCTTTACTTCCTGAGAAAACTGAAGAAATTTGACCTGTCCCCTAAAACTCTCACTAATTTTTATAGATGCACCGTAGAAAGCATTCTTCTATGGTGCATCACAACCTCGTATGGAAGTTGTCCTGTCCAAGACCGAAAGAAGCTGCAGAAGATCGTGAACACGGCACAGCACATCACACAGACCAATCTTCCGTCCTTGGATTCACTTTACACCACACGCTGTCGGAGCAGTGCTGCCAGGATAATCAAGGACATGACCCACCCAGCCAACACACTTTTCATCCCTCTTCCCTCCGGGAGAAGGCTCAGGAGCTTGAAGACTTGTACCGCCAGATTTGGGAACAGCTTCTTTCCAACTGTGATAAGACTGCTGAACGGATCCTGACCCGGATCTGGGCCGTACCCTTCAAATATCCGGACCTGCCTCTCAGTTTTTTTGCACTGCCTTACTTTCCATTTTTCTATTTTCTATTTATGATTTATAATTTAAATTTTTAATATTTACTAATTTTTACTATTTTAATATTTTTAATATTTAATATTTGTAATCTAGGGAGCGGGAAGCGCAGAATCAAATATCGCTGTGATGACTCTACATTCTAGTATCAATTGTTTGGTGACAATAAAGTATAAAGTAAAGTATAAGTATAAAGTATGATGGACACAGCCTTTTTGAACCACCTCTTTTGGAAGACATCTTGGAAACTGTAAAGGCTAGTACCCATGATGGAGTTGACTTAGTTTACAAATCATTGCAGATTATTTCGATCTTGTGCAGCGTACCCTCCCCATACCAGATGGAGATGCAGCCAGTTAGAATGCTCTCCATGGTACATCTGTAGAAATTTGCAAGTGTTTTTGGTGACAGTCCAAATCTCCTCAAACTACTAATGAAATACAACAGCTGTCTTGCCTTCTTTATAACTTCCTCAATATGTTGGGACCAGGTTAGGTCCTCAGAGATATTGACACCCAGAAACTTGAAATTGAAATTGCACATGCAATGCAATGCATCCTTTGCAATGGACCAATGGATGATTTTGCTGGAAAATTATCAGCGAACCAGCTCTTTGAATTTGTAGTTATGTGTGCAGATTCTTATCACAGTTACCCCTTCTTCTAAAGCAGATCCTAGGGTGAGATGGTCACATAGTGGTTAGCACGCTTTACAGTACAGGCAGCCCAGCTGCCTATAAGAAGTTTCTATGTTCTCCCTGTGATTGCACGCTTTCACCCCAGATGCTCCAGTTTCCTCCCACAGTTCAAAGATGTACCAGTTCGTCATTGCAAATTGCCCCATGATCAGGCTAGGATTGCTGGTTGGTACAGCTGTAAGGGCCAGAGGGTCCTGTTCCATGCTGTATCTCAATAAATAAACAAATGTTCTAGGAGCAGCCCACAAGTGGTGCCAATGTAGCATGCCGTCAACTTACTGACATCTGTGACCTGTAAGTCCTTGGAACATGGGAGGAAACTAGAGCACCTGGAAGAAACACAACCTGTCACGGGAATAACAAGCACACTCATTAAACAGAGTGCCAAGAATTGAACCCCAATCGCTGGCGTTGTTGAGCGTTACGCTAACTGCTATGCCTCTGTGCTGACCAAAGAGCAAAGCAACAAATCCTTGTAATGTAGACAAAGTTTTCCTCAGAATTTCTCCTCACCACCAACCTCACACTCAATATTTTAATTATAAATCGAAAATATCATCCACAACCATCAGAAGTCTTAATATCCAGGACATAGTCTCTTCTCACTGCCACCATCAAAAAGGAGGTACAGGAGCCTCAGAACCTGCACCACCAGATTCAGGAACCGTTATTACCCCTCAACCATCAGGCTTTTGAACCAAAGGGATACCATCACTCAACTTCACTGACCCCATCACAGAACCATCCTCACAACCTATGGACTCACTTTCAAGGTCTCTTCACCTCATGCTCTCAATATTTATTGCTTTTTGTTTCTTTTTTACTTTTTGCACTTGCACAGTTTGTTATCTTTTGCACATTGGTTGTTTGTCTGTCTTGTTATGTGATGATACTGTAAGTGTTTCCTTATATAGTATTT